>NC_137262.1:12690000-13290000 GCF_053477335.1 Acartia tonsa | reverse complement strand
TTGAAATGTTTAGGTGTCCGAGCTTAAAATCACACAAGACTGGGATAAACTTGGCAAAATTATGCTAAAGTAAGTTTCACTTGAACAACAGTTTAAGAACCTATATTTTGCCATACAGAAAAATCATGTATAGCAAAGCATTACAGACAATTTTAATTTCCACAGAAACCTGTCTATAATACGATACGATAAATGACTATTGACAACCAGCAGACAACCTACCCTTTCATAACTCCATTTGTAGGAGCTAAGGCATTCTCACACTGTAAATATCAATTTGTGGTGCCGGTACTCGAACTTGTCGCCATCTTGAAGAAAAGCGAACGCTGTAATATACAGAAACAAATATTAAAATATTTATATTACTAGCGGCTACGCCCCTAGAGGCCTCTAGTAGAACTTTAAATGTTTTTGTTTGTTAAAGTTAATTTTTTATGTACGATACCACCTTATTTGACGTTGAAGTCTCCCAGATTTTAGGAAAATTTTCAATTTTTTTGTCATTTCTTTTGGGAGGGTGGTAGTACCCTCCCCCAAAATAGTTAAAAACCTTCCCAGGACATATGAGAATCTACCCTGTTAAGGAGAACCCGATCGGTTCAGCGGTTAGCGAGATCCTTTGGTACACACAGACAGACACACAGACAAACATCCTGTTACTTTAGTATAAGGATTAAAAGCGAAGCTTTTCTATAATTAGGGTCGGTCCGTCCGTACGTCCGTCCGTCCGTCCGTCCGTAACAGATAGCTTTTTTCGCTAATTTAGGCATGTTAGAAGTGTCCAATTGATTTCAAACTTTGCATGGTGATTCCTGTAGTAGTTAGGTACGATTTAGAAAGCGTAGCAACTCTATAATCATTACCAGAATGTCCGTACGTCCATTTTAAACATGTTGATTTTTTACTTTTTTAACAACAAATTTTTATGTGATCTAATAATCCGATTGATCTGATTTTTGGTATACTGATTCCTGGGACAACAAAGTACAATATTATAAGCGAAGCAACTCTATAATCAAGTCCTAAAAATGTAAGTATGTCCATAAACATTATTCTGTATCAAGCAGTTATTCAACAATTTTACTTACAATTTTGCTTCGACATTTATATTCTGATTATTCAGTTCTTACACTATACAAGTGTTAGTGTCCGTTTGTCCTACCGTTTCAGTGCTTCGCTTTTATGGATGTTGTCATCCTTGTTCATATTAATAATTTCATAATATTGTATTACATATAATCCCTTTAGTACATTGAAATTAAACGTGTTTGTTTAACATTTTGTAGATATTATTTTGCTTAAAACGTGTATAAAAATGTACTATGTTAAAATATTCTAAACTTCACAAAAGATTGAAATATCTAAAAAATTTTAACATAAATAATATTCGTTTAATGTCCTAAAAACAATTCACTTTGTTTTAATAATGATAATTTTTGATTTAACATTAAAAATCATCAGATCTTAGCATTTTTAAATAAACTAAAAAATAATTTTTTTTAGGCGACTTGAGTTTGGAACAGCTGGCATCCGCGGCAGAATGGGGCCAGGGTAAGTTTAGAAAAACAAAATGAGTAATTTGCTTATTAAAGTGATTGCATGTATAGGATTGATTTATGTATAGAGGTCTAATTTGACAAGAAAGAAAAAAATCGATGAGAAACGGCGGTTTTCGGTTTTATATACACTTTTTCCACATTGTAAATCAGAAAAGCAACTGCAAGCGCTGAAACCTTTTAATTTTGGTTAGGTTACTTTGTGTTATAGGTCTGATAATTTGTCACATCCACCCCCAGACCCCCCTTAGTTGATTTTAATTGATTTGTTTAATATTCAGGTTTGGGCAGATGAATGACTTGGTCATAATTCAAGTGACTCAAGGACTCAAGAATTATCTGTTGAGAGTCCAAGAGGTTGGTAAATTCTCTTTAATATAAAATTAACAATTAAATTAAAGTCAAATTTGATTTCTTTCCTATTATTTTATTATAGTTAAGTATATAGTAAAAAGTATGTGTTGCCAAAGGACGTCTTTTTAAAAATGGTTGAAGTATGCTTAAATTGGTTGTATCACCACATAACACCACTGGACATGTTCAGAAAACCTACTTCAACTGTCGATGTATTGTTTGCAGATTACTTCTGAATAATCTTTATACTCCTTGCACAAAAAAAAAGAATTATTCACTATGCATAACATGCGTTACAAACAACAGACAGAGTGAGGGATTCCAAGCTTTAAAGAAGTGAGTTAGAAGTCGATAGCTTAATTATCTAAAATGTGAAACAAAATGAATAGTAAAAATATAAAAAAAAAACAAGGATGACAATATCCATATTCATAAGTAGCGAAGCACCAAAAGATCGAATGGACAAATGGACAGAGTGAGTTACCATGTAGATGTTCTTTTGTAAATTGTTTAGTGTATGCACAAAAAATCAGCAGTCTATCTTAAGTAGCAGTAGAGAAACTAACAATTTTTCCCTATCGTCACGGACTGACAGACAAAGTGAATTACAGAGAAGTCTCAGCACTAAAAAGATAGATCTTCATTATTAATGTTTTTATTAGGATATCAAGACTAAAGGGGTTGTATATGGTTATGATGGTCGATACAATTCGGAAAGGTAATAATTTTCCAGAAAAGCTTCGAAACCGATTAATATCCGCTGGATTAGAACCAGTTCTAAGCAATACAGAAAAATCATGTATTTAGTTTTCTATAAATATAAAAATGTACAATCATAATATTAAAACCAGTTTTGTTAGCCCGTGCCTTAGGTATCTGAGGGCTAACAAAACTAGTTTTAATCTTATAATTGTACATTTTTATATCCGTGGAAAGCTGTTTAGTTAAATGAGCGGGTTATTAAACAGGGGAAAATGATTAAATAGTTTTAAAAATTTGATTTTAAAGGTAAAGTAATAATCTTATTAAGGAATATTTTTAAAAATGTTTATATAAGGGAAACTTTTCATTTTTCCCTTTTAAAGATGGGCAAAGTTGGCAGCTGGTGTTTTCTTGAGAGAAAATATTCCAGTGTATCTGTTCAAGACGACTACTCCAACACCTTTCATTCCATTTGCCATTCGCCAGGTATGCAATAAAAAAACCTAATCCTAATAGAAAAGTAAGGGTTTGTTTGTTTTAAAGCTAAAGATTTAAACATATACTGAATGTTTGTCTTTATTAAACATTTCATATAACTAAAGAAAACTTTATATTCAAGCTTTATATTCAAGCTTTTATTCTTTTTAACAACATTGAAGTATAGACAATTTCACATTTCAAAACACACTGCCTTGCAATCCTTTCATGGTTCTTATTCTGGTCGGAGCGGCGTGAAGCGCCAGACATTTTTACAATGTTGCAGAAATATTTGCAACATGAACCGATTGAGTTCTCCACTTTCAAGATGCTTAAAATATGCCCAGGAAAGGTTTTAGGCTATTTTACTTTTAGATTAAAGTGTATGGATGGTTTTAGGCTATTATTCAAGCATCTCCCTACCCCTTTGAAAAAAGAGCCCCGAGCACATCCGCTAGTTCATTAATAAGTATTTATTTTGTAAATCAATTTAGTAAGATTTCTTTGAATACCTGTTATTTTCTGTTTTACCTTCTATATGTTAGTATTCTAATTATATTTGTTGAATTATTTTTATCAGTGAACAATATTTTTTTTTAGCTTGGTTTATCAGCTGGTGTGATGGTGACAGCTAGCCACAATCCTAAGTGGGACAATGGATATAAAGTCTACTGGGACAATGGCTCACAGGTTATCTATTCTATTTATATATATTGGGAAATATTAAGAATCTCACAGTGAACCTATTATTATTTATTGTCCTATAAAATAAGTAAGATTTTTCGTGTGAAGATTAAGATCTCGGAGAATGCTGTTCCGTATTTAGTGAAGTTTCATAAAGGTCTTGGGGTAGTTTTAGGCTATTTCCCTGACCTACCTTCACTTGCCCTCCAGTAGAGACTAGGGGCGAAACAACTAGTTGGAAAATATAAAGAATCTGGTAATAAAAATATCAATTTAAGACTGCTACATTCAAAGAAAGATTTTTTCTAACTTTGAACTATATTTTTGCTCATAAAAAAGCAAAACCTTATAGCGGCTATTTTTATTTATGAACTTATTTTTCTACTTGCAGATTTTGTCCCCCCACGATAAAGAGATCCAGAAAGAAATTTTGAATTCTCTGGAACCAGAATCCGGAGCATTCCAGGTAAAAAAATAAACCAGTTTCCTTTTAACCATTTTTAAAAGCGTATCTTTGATTATGATCGGTTCGTCCGTAACTGTGAGCTCTTTTCTTTGAATTAGACATGTAAGAATTGTCCTATAAATTTAAAACTTTACATGATGATTCCCTTAACAGTAAGGTAAATTTATTATAATTATATAATTTTGTTTTGACTAATACATTCATGTTTTGCTTATTTGGTTCTGTGAATGTTCGTTTGTCCTACCGTTTAAGAGCTTTGCTTTTATGGATGATGTCATCCTTGTTTACAGTTATTATGTTAAAAGTGGTTTTGTAACCAAACATGAATTGCTCTATGGTGGTAACAATTTTAAAATCTTTCTTAATTTATCTTTTTTTGCAGGAACCAGATCCCTCTAACCCACTTCTGTCTGACCCCATGGACCGTGTCAATAACTCTTACTTCCAAGTTGTTCAGGTACAATTCGGTCTTTTAATTGTTATTGGTTTCTCCTAAAGAGGTGGGCCGATGGAATAAAGACCCCAATAATTATTTTTTTGGTTAGAAAAATCAAAGAATTTTTTAAGGTGTTACTGTTCTTCCCCCTCCGACCCACTAGGCAACATAAATGTATGTAAATGTATTAGAATAAATATAATTTAGAAATAATCTTTTTTTATTTTAACAACCAATTTTGTAATATTTATTTTAACATTTTGGTTTGGATTTCTTTAGTGCTTATTTTTCATCCTTTCATTTGATTCAGGACAAGGTGTACAATATGGAGATGAATCAAAAGCTTAACATACCTATTGTGTACACAGCCATGCATGGAGTTGGGTTTCCGTATGTCTACCAGTCATGGATCAAGGCTGGTTTCAAGGTAAAATGAATTAGTTTTTCTGTATGTTTACAAGTATGGACCTAGGCTGGTTTCAAGACAAAATATATTTGTCTCCAGCCATGCATGGAGTTGGATATCCGTATGTCTACCAGTCATGGACCAAGGCTGGTTTCAAGGTAAAATATAATTGTATTTACAGTAATTAATAGAGTTTGATACCCTTATGTCTATCAGTCATGGACCTAGGCTGGCTTCCAGGTAAAATAAAATTGTGTACACTGTTCTTAACACAATTTAACTTCTATGTCTTTAGTCATGGACAAATTAAGGCTTTCTATTCATACAGGAACAAGGGACAGTGATTCTGACAAACAATTCAAAGTGAAATTTACCTACAACCCACTTCATTCTTTTTCTCCTTTCTTACTCACTTCCCTTTAGTTACAGAACAGAACAACTTTTACGTCAAGGGTTGTTCCACAAAATATCAAAATTTTCATCAATGTGAAAAGGAATTGATTTATTGATTTGATTGCATTTTAATTGGAAACAGTTCTAACTAAGAATTTAAGAAAAAAACTATCTAAATAGAATTAGACCATTGTTATTCTTTTAAAAACACTTTTCTTTGAAGGAAAATAAAAGTTCTAATGCTCTGATTATTTAAGACAAAGCAAAAAATAAAGAACTTTCACCAAACTTTTATTAGAATTTTTTTGTTTAATTTGTTAACAAAGATATTAAATTATATAATCTTTCAACTTGTATATTGAGATTTCAAACAAAAGAGTAAATGATGAAAGATTTAATGACTGTATTTTTTTAAGGCTGACTTGCTGCACAGTGTTGCAGAGCAACAGGATCCTGACCCAGAATTTTCCACTGTGGATTTCCCCAACCCTGAGGAGGGTAAAACTGCACTAACTCTCTCATTCAAAACTGCTGATGAGTTAGGCTCAAGGTAAATTTTGAAGCCTTTCATTGACATCGTGTACTTTTAAGCTAGGCGAAATAATCTAAAGTGAATTCTTAAAAAAATTTGCCTCACTAAAATCAGTGAGGCTCACTAAAAATTTAGAAGGGATGATTTTGTCTCACTCAAATTTTAGTGAGGCAAATTGATTTTAGTGAGGCAAAAGTTTTTTAAGAATTCACCTCTGAAACAGGATTAGTTTTCTTGTAAACTGATGCCTTTTTTAAACGAAAAAAAAGATTACTGTCCTTACGTGTAACGACATACCTTAAACATCTAGAATTTGTTTTCTGTAACCTACTAGCTCAATAAGTTTGTTATCGATATATAGCACTGCACCCTTAACCTCTAAAATGACCTTAAAATCATTATAAACGATTCCAAAACTTTAAGAAAAATTATTACGGGTCCAAGGAGATATCCCTGTAACACCCCAATTATTAATGGACACCCACACATACAAATCTTTCGGAGACCACAGTTTTAGAAGACCTAAGGGCCATACAAATGACGAGAAAGCATTAAATGAAACATTTTTGAATTGGTAGAAGAAGAAAAATATGTATTTTTTTAAAGGCCATAGTAATCATTTAATGCAGAAGATCTTTTTTAATATTATCATATTTCTGAACATTATTTAAAAGCACTCAAAGACTTTACTTTTTTTGATTCAATCGAAGTCAACTGCTTTTAAATCTTTGCTAATTAATCTGGGGAAAGTTTTCTTTCTTTCTTTTTATACCCAATCCCCTTTAAGTAATAAAATAAATTTTAAGTAATTCTACAATTAGGCAATTCAATTAGACACAATATTTAAACAGTAAGCTGATATCATTAAAATTTCAGTTTAAATTTGACACTTAAAATTGTACTTTATTTTAATTTACAAAATGAAAGTATTAATACAAAAGTTTAAGGTGTAATT
Organism: Acartia tonsa; assembly: GCF_053477335.1. Lineage (NCBI taxonomy): Eukaryota > Metazoa > Arthropoda > Copepoda > Calanoida > Acartiidae > Acartia > Acartia tonsa. The sequence goes on along the minus strand of NC_137262.1, from coordinate 13,283,039 downwards.
TATATTTTATGTTAAATTAAACATGAATGATTTTTGTTTGTCCCATAAGATCTTGCTAACCACCTTACCGATTAAGGGCGTTATCCTCTTAGAAAATTTTTTTAAAATTTTTTTCAATTTTGTACCCCCCCCCCCCCCCTCCCCCCACCTACCGACGAACAACTATTTTAGGTTAGGTTTTAGGCTAGGGAGCCGAGCGCTGCGGCTAGGCAGGCAAGGGGGCCGAGCGCTGCGGCTAGGCAGGCTAGGGAGCCGAGCGCTGCGGCCAGAGTTCATAGTTCGCTACTCAAATTTTCAATATTGAAAAAAAAATTTCTAAGAGGATAATACCTTTTAAATTTCTTGGATGATTTATTATTGATCATTAAGTTTAAAGAAAAAAAATTCCTCCAGATAATAATAATATCAAGGTATATTCTGGCAAATGACCCAGACGCTGACCGGCTTGGAGTTGCTCAAAAGGATGGAGATAACTGGAAGATTTTAAGTGGAAATGAAATAGGTGCTCTTCTGGGATGGTGGCATCTCAAAATATTCCAAGAAAAAAATCCAGGTTAGTGTCTTTTATTAACAAATTAAATGATGGGTATCAAGGTGTAAACTCAAAAAGTAGATTTTAGTATATTAGCCAACTTTAAATGATACAGACACTAAAGTGCTTAAAAATGAAAAAAAGACAGGGAGTTTTAAAATGAGAATAATGGTACTTTAAGAGTTTTAAAATATTTAAAAATTGCACATTTTCTTCAAAAAGTGTTATTACAAAAATGTTTGAAAAATGGTTCCTGTTTTTTCTTAAAACTTGTGTAATTTGGTAGTTATTTCTTGTGCTGTATGATTTTTTTTATCTTTTAATGTAATTTAATACATTAACACTACTTTAGAACGTTCACTTTGATTACAATTCATATTCTAATCTAGATGTCTCGCCCAGTGATATCTACATGCTTGCCTCCACCGTGTCTTCCAAAATTTTGAACACCCTCACCAAAAAGATTGGAGCAAATTTTATTGAAACTCTGACTGGTTTCAAGCACATGGGAAATATTTCTCACAAACTTATTGGGTAAGTAATTTTTCCTAAAACCTGTTCATATGAAGATATTTATGATTTTTAGAAAACTTTTTAGGGTATTTTATCATGTGCTAAACACTTAGTTTTACGGGATCTCATGCCTACCTTTGTGCATTTTGATTTGGGAGAAAATCTCACATTGTCATTTCAGTTGTATATAATTGTATGTTTGACTAAAGCAAAGCATTTGATTTTGTACTTTTTTTTATACTAGGGAAAACAAGCATGTTCTGTTTGCATTTGAGGAAGCCATTGGGTTTATGTGTGGCTCGGCTGTTCTTGACAAAGATGGAGTTTCAGGTAAACTTTTTAGGAAAATATTTCTGATTCTTTATATACTGATTCCTATTACAATAAGGTACAATGTTATAAGCGAAGCATTCCTATGATCATGGCCTAAAAATGTAAGTATGTCCTTAAACAGCATCCGTTATTTAAGCAGTTCTAAAACAAATTTTCTTACAATTTTTTTTTAGATTTTTTACATTTGTATTCTGATTATTCAGTTATGACACTCTACAAGTGTTAATGTTCTTTTATTCTACCGTTTTAGAGCTTTGCTTTTATGGATGTTGTCATCCTTGTTCTTTTAAAGGTTGATCCTTTTCTATGCTTAATGCCTTTTGATTCTAGCTTAATAACTATTTTAGCGGTTGCCAAGATAGGAGAGTTGATTGCTTACCTCGAAGAGAAGAATCTTACACTCATTGATCAATTGAAGGAAATTTACATGGAGTGAGTTTATTTTAATTTGAGACAATCATAAATTTCTTTTAGAGGGCATATATGTACATAGAGGGGGATTAGGGATAGCCATTTCCCTAATATTGATCCAGCTACAAAAGACTAAATTCATTAAAAATAATTAGATAGAAAATTAGTTTTCATTATTCTGTTCACTTTATCTTTAATCCCTACAACAATTTTAGGTATGGCTATCATTATACTCTGAACTCCTACTACTTATGTTATGATCCTGAGCTTACCAACAAGATATTCAACAGAATTAGGGCATTCAAGGGCGAGCCTGATACAGTAAGTTTGTTTTTAAGTTTTATTTTTAAAGAACTGGATTTTTAAGAAAAATATAGGTACTCTCTAATTTATTTTCATTCGAAAGCAAAGTTAATTCAAAGTAATATAGGTACCTATATATTTAAATTTTATGAATTAGTAAATTATCAAGGAAACTCAAAACATTTTGACAAAACTTACTTGGCGGTTTCCTTTAAAGTGCCTTGTCGAGCACAGAACACTCCCCTCTATACTGAAATAAATTGAAAATAAGGTATAAGGTGGGGGGGGGGGGGGGGTTGAGAAGTTTTTGTTTGTTTATTACTTTGGTTCATATAAAAATATTTTGATCTGCAACAGGGTTTGGGCCCTTTTGAAGGCGTCGTCAAGCATAGGAAATAAAACTACTTGCCCCCTATCATTTTCAATTTATTTCTGAAATAAGGTGTGGGGGAATCAGTGCTCGTTTGGGGTTAATCACCAGATTAAAACCATTATTAAATAGTAACAAAATTCGATTTATTTTTAGTATCCTGAAAGTCTTGGAGGCGTGGCTGTAGTTAACATCAGAGATCTGACCACTGGCTATGATTCATCCACTCCAGACAAAAAGGCTACGCTACCTACTTCAAAGTAAGTGTAAGTAGGGACCAAGGGATAGGATTATGAAATATAAATAAATTTTCCCTTTTAAATCCTTAATTTTTTAACACACACTCGTGTAACGGTATTTTCTTTGTTGTTTAACCGACTTGTATTAAACCACACCATGAGTAAAGCTGAATGCTCTGTACAATAGTTTTTTTTTTAAGCGAAGCTTTTCTTTGATTAGGTTGAGTTCCTGTGTAACGGATAGCTTTTTACGTTCATTTAGGCATGTTTGAATTGTCCTATCGGTTTCAAACTTTGCATGGTGATTCCTGTAGTAGTTAGGTACAATTTAGAAAGCCTAGCAACTCTGTAATCGTAACCAGAATGTCTCTTCGTCCATTTCAAACAAGTTGAATTTTAACCTTTTAACAACAGTTTTTATGTGAAATAATCATCCGATTGATCTGATTTTTGTAGCACTATTTCATACAATTATGATTTCTTAGGTCAAGTCATATGATAACCTTTTGGTTGGAGAACGGAATTGTTATCACTCTGAGGACATCTGGTGGGTAAAATATTAATTTGTTTTAGTTCTTGTTTTTATAATACAATTTTTCTGGGATCTAAAGAATAAGATAATTGACGATAAATTGATGTACACTAAGAGATATAAGTTTTCCGGAATTTTAATGTAGGGAGGAGATTTGAAATCTGCATCAAATTTTAAGGATTTTTTTTATAAAATTCGTTTTTTGTATAATTCTTTATTTAAAAGCGGAAATACATTTTAAGTTAATTAATTTTGACCAATAGGATAGGTGGATTTTATACTACCTGCGCTCTAATTGGTTGAATGATGTACGACATCCAATCAGAGCGCAGATTTTTTAAATCCACCAATCACGGATGCCAAAATTATTTAACTTAATATGTATTTCCGCTTTTAGATAAAGAATTATACAAAAAACGAATTTTATAAAAAATCCTTAAAATTTGATGCAGATTTTAAATCTCCTCCCTACATTAAAATTCCGGGAAACTTATATCTCTTAATGTACACCCCTGATTATGAGGAACAAAATTTCCCCTTCTTTGGTTTATGATTATTTGTGGAAATCTTTCAAGCAGTGTATACTGCTTGTTTGTACAACCCAATCAATAAAAGTCCCCAAAGTTCTAAAGCTGATGAATGAGAGAACGTATCAATTAAACTATGGGGACAAGCATAATTTACAGTTCAAGACACTAAATCTTAAATTGTAGTTGTTTTATTTTTAGTGCTTTTAAAATATAACTCAAGTATAATGTTTAATAATTAATTTATTATATTTCTAAATGAATTTAGGAACTGAACCTAAGATTAAGTACTACACGGAATATTGTGCTAAGCCAGGAGTTCCACAAAGGTAAATTTGTAATAAGCTGCGCATTGACATCCGTTGGATTAGAACTGGTTCTTAGCAATAATGAAAAATTATGTATAGCATCGTATTACAGACAATTTTCCACATATGTTAAAATTAAAATCATAAAATTAATACCAGTTTTCTTAGACCGGGCCTAACAAAATTGCTTTTATATAAATTTCCTTATTAAAGCTGGAAAGCTGTCTATAATACTATTCGATAAATCTTCTTTGATTATGAAATATCTGAAGTTATAGTGTCTTCAAGTATAAAATTGATCTTTATACACAGCTATCCTCAACAGTTTAGCGGATTTATAACCAACACGCTCCAAGCGGTCAATGGATCCTAAAAATAGACAAACTTGCTGAATCATACCTGGTTTTACCTAAATTATACCTGCTCCTTCTTCGGGACTATAGGCTTTTAAAGATTTTCACTTAAATTACCCTATTATTTGACTTAAAAATAGCGTTCGACAAGACATCCTGTCGAGCTGTTTATAAGTTTTAATACAAAAAAGATGTTACTATTTTCTTTTAAGGCCACCCAAATGTCTTGTATTAGATTTAAATTTAACCGATATAATTGTTATTGGTTCCCTCTGCCGATTCTATCCATATTTCATGAAATTAAAACCATATGAAAGAGTTGACGAGAAAATAAGAAAAGTGTTGAGAGGATAAGTAAAAACTAAGTTAATGATAGAGGTATAGTATTAAGACTAAAGTAATTTTATCTAATATAAGGTTTAACAAGGTTAACCTCAAGAAAAACGTAAATATAATGGTGGGACAAAGTAAATGATAAAGTAAATGATCAGTTCAGTTGTCATAATAAATAGGAAATAGAAATAAAAGAAAAGAATGATAGGAGAATATATAAGAAAACCGAGAAACCCCTAAATATAAATATAAAAATGTAGCATGACCAACAGACTGACAGACAAAGTAAGTTCGTTGTATGCTGTTACTTTTTGTTAAGGGATATCTTCACAAAAATTGACTTATCTATCTGATATAGTATTGGTTAAAATTAAATTTTACCATATTGTTATGGACTGACAGACAAGATGAATTATAAAGTAGTTCTGCTACTAACCCGCAACTATGGCTCGACATGTAGCGCATCCGCTCTTCGTTGGGGATGTGATAGGTTCGCGGTACAATTAAAGAAGTTAAAAATTGTTCCTACTGTTACTATATTAGGTGCGCGGCATAAATAGTTAGAGTAGGGAGACAGGAATCTAAAGGGATAAGACAATGACTTATAAAGTGATGTAAATCCCCAATGATGATACACAAATTTACCCCTTATTTAGCTAACACTTAGTGGTTGAAAAGCTTGGAAACTCAACTTAAATACCAATCAATCAAAACTTAATAAAAGTCTCCAAAGTTGTAAGCAAACAAATAAGAAAACACTATTATAAAACTTTTGCTACAGCCCAATGTCCCCTTTCCCTTCTCAGACAAAGTGTTGGTTGTCTGTTGAATGTTACTTAAATGAATATCTAACAGTGGGCGGTAGAGCTCCCATGACAAGCGCGCGGATTTTGAAATTAAAAGATAAACCCACCCCAATTAGGTAATATTTTCGCTATTAAAAACTTAAAACACATAGATGTATTTATGTTAAGTATACTCTGCTAACTTAATTTGAAGTCAAATAAGCTGATCATATTTCTACCATCCACTTTCTTATATTATGCCTGGAGTAAAAATCCAATTATAATATATAGGTTAGTACTCTAGCCTATAACTTTTCCTCAAGATAAAAATACAGTTAATCTTTTAGATGATTGTAAATTTCTTTGCTATTAATTATAGCATACTATTGAAAATCGGTATGCAAAAGATAAATTTCTTGTCAAGTTTCACAATTATCATTTTTATCTCTTGATATGATAAAAAGTAATGCATAATTTAATTTTCTATTCTTATCATAGGTGTTGGGCGTTATATACCAAAAATATTTGATGCAGTTATCAGTAAGTATATAAACAGCAGGTCAACAGTCTTTAGATTTATGAAATAATATTAAATATGTATTAGATTGTAGTTCACAGCACAAAAAAACGCGCGAACAGAGGTTAGTGGGTTAAACTAAGCACTACTTTTATTCCTCAAAAAATAAAAATCATCCTGTGATAAACATGCTGCTACTTTTGTTTTCCATAAATTGTTACATGTCTTTTATTACTATAAATAAACATATGGTTGCCCTTTAACATCCAGGGAATTTGTATTCAAAATGGAAGGAAAAGGCAGAAAAATAGCCTAAAACCATTCTGAGACCGATTTAAATTTTCCATTATTTCGAAAATTCAATCAAATCATTAGTTATTAAAATCTTAAGCTAGCTACAAACAAAAAAAAACCTTAAAACTTTAAAAAATAGAATAAGTATAAAATACATTTTACATTTGTGCCAATAAAAAAATTTGATCCTAAATTCATGTTAGTATATTATACTGTAATCTTAGGCAATATAATTATTTTTTAGGAACCGCTATTCTTGACTAGCTGGAGAATTAAACGTACACTAGATCATTTTCTGATGATATTTTTTTCTTACTGCCCTGTAATTTACTAATTACATTTCATATTTTGTTTTGATATCTATTTCAGCTTAAAACTGTAGTCATAATGTCACCAATCCTCTATAATACAAAGTAGAACGATGTCTGTCTGTCCGTCTGTCTGTCCGTCTGAAGCTTAAGATCTCGGTAACCACTGAACCGAATGGGCTCTACTCTTCAGGGAATATACCTACTGGTCCTGTGGTGGTTTTAAGATATTTTCTTGAGGAGTGGGACACCCCTAACCCCCCCAAAAACAAAAAAATCCCCCCCTTAGGGAAGACTTCAACGTCAAATAAGGTGGTATCGTACATAAAAAATTAAATTTAACAAACAAAAACATTTAAAGTGCCACTAGAGGCCTCTAGGGGCGTAGCCGCTAGTACTTTATAAAGTAGTAAGTTTTTTTGGGTCATGTAAAGGAAACGAAGTTGCGGGTTTCGTCGTATTTTAACAGTAGCTTTTGAAAGGTTATATTAGGTTAGGTTAGGCGATTGCCCCGCAAGGTTAGGCAATTGGCCCCGCCGGGTTAGAGCACCAGCAGGAGCTAGAAATAGGATAAAAGCTAATGTGAAAATATAACGAAAACCGCAACTTTGTTTCCTTCACATTAGCCAGTTTGTTTTATAAAGCTTAAGATCTGAAAAGTTGTTAGGTTGTACTTTTCAAGAAAGCACAATAAATTTTTTTTTAGTTATTTTAGGCTATTTTCCTCCTCCCCCGCCTTACCTAGAGGATCAGGTTGACCAATTAGTAATCCTTTAATGTTAAGTAGTAAGTTTTGTGAATGTATGAATTAACATTCTAATATTTGAATGGTAATTTTGTATAAAAACAAACACTGTAAATAATGGTTTTAGCAAACGCTGTTAACAATTTTATCAATATATTAAATGCAAATGACTCCTTTTTTGTAATAAAATGTATAAACAGCTCGACAGGATGTCTTGTCGAACGCTATTTTTAAGTCAAATAATAGGGTAATTTAAGTGAAAATCTTTAAAAGCCTATAGTCCCGAAGAAGGAGCAGGTATAATTTAGGTAAAACCAGATATGATTCAGCAAGTATGTCTATTTTTAGGATCCATTGACCGCTTGGAGCGTGTTGGTTATAAATCCGCTAAACTGTTGAGGATAGCTGTGTATATAGACTCGTTTGTCGGGGAGTTAACAGGTTTTATTCCTCGCTTAGTTAGACTGTGTCATATACCAGCATTCAGTTACTACCTGATAAAAGATGTCTTTAATGCCCATCATATCTTTAGTTGAGTTCGTAAAAATATTCATGATCTAATTTTCTTGCTTTTTAAGTGAATGGGCTGATTTGGAGGCAGAACTTGCCAAGATTGTGGATGAAACTGTTGAATCTCTTCTACAACCAGCCATCAATAACATCAAACCAAAACCAAATTAAACTATTTTCATGGATTTTTAAGTACCCTTGATTCAAGAAATATCTTTTTTCATCTATTTTTTACAGAAGAGACAAATGAAGTTTGATTAATTCTGCCTCACTCTTTTATCAATTTATAATTATTGGGGGGAGAAATGGTAGTAAATTATTTTAAGTGTTCTCCCTCTTTTATCGAAAGTAAAATGTAATTTTTCAAATAAACATTTCATGTACCAACTACCATGTCTTTGGTTGTTTTTATTCATGTTTTTATTATGTAAAATTTGTTTTAATAAGAGGGAGGTAGGTTGTGCTAAAATACCGTAATAGTTTGAGTTTTAAGGCTGAAAAATAGAAGTAGAACGATAATATTCACTAAAAATAAATATATAAATTTTTTTGTCTATGGTTCTATTCAAAAGGAATACAGATATTAATTTAGTTAAAATTATCGTTCTACTACTGTTTTAAGCCTTAAAACTCACACCTCTACGGAATTTTAGCACAACCTACCTCCCCATTTGCATTCTAAATTCCTATTTAATACTAACAACCTTGTTTTTTTTGTGATTTAAGTTATTTTATAATCATGTTTTAACACATACATTTTTTAGCATTTTGCTGTTGTATTTTTATCCCCTATGCATTTTAATTAACATATGTATTTCTTTAATACATTTCAATTCAGATTAACTGGTATTTCTTTCTTTTAACTAATCTATTCTTCTGGTTTAAACGTTGAACATAGGGTGTGGGGTGTATGTATACCCCTCTCTAAAACCAATATGCCTCTAAGTTGGGGATACTAATAATCAAAGTAATAACATATTCATTCATGCATCATGATTTGGATTAAAGAATAGTTATTTCTCGCATCGTATTATAAACAGCTTTCCGCGGATATAGAATGTACAATTATAAGATTAAAACCAGTTTTTTTAGCCCCGAGGTGCCGAAGGCACGGGCTAAAATAACTGGTTTTAATCTTTTGATTGTACATTTTTATATATTTGTAGAAAGCTGGACAATGATATAATACGATGCTAGACATAGTTTTATCTTGTGGATGAAAACCGGTTCCTATCCACCGGATTCGAATGAATACGAGAAACGTAGTTAAGAGTTGTTTTCCTCAGGCTAGAAAAACGATTCGCCGTTCTTGAAATAGCATGTCAGTAACGATGTATAAAATTCATTTTCATATTGAACTAAATTAGTAGGATGTCTGTCTGAAAACCGCTGAACCGACTAAGTTGTGCTTCACTACCATTCATTGTACCTACTCGTCCTGAGTTGAAATATCATGAGGTACTATTCCAACTAAAGTGAGTTGTCAAATTCTTAGCATAAAATTTTTCATTCCCATATTTCAGGAAGCATTAATTATGCATCGAATGGACGATTTTACCACATTTAATCAAACTTACGGACAAACCATTCATGTAGAAAAGCTAAATAAATCTAGAAAGTGCGCATAAAAAAGTAGGCAATAAATTCAGGATACAAAACATTTATTTTCATTCACAAAAATAAGGTCAAGTTTGAAACCAGTTTCTGGTAAATATTACAGCTAAAAAAACTGGTATCGTCCCTTTCGTGGCAACGCCTCTTAAGGGACTTTTCGTGATATTTTCACAGTAGCTTTTGATAGGTTATTTTAGGTTAGGTGATTGCCCCGCTGGGTTAGAGCCCCCGAAGGTGCTGGAAATAAGGGAAGAGCTACTGTGAAAATACGACGAAACGCCCCTTAAGAGGCGTTGCCACGAAAGGGACTATACCCAAAAAAAACATTTTATAGGAGATAATACATGTATCACAAAAATGTGAGCTAAACATGAAACATAAATCATAATGAATTAATTTAATTACCTAAGTATGCGTAAGATTATATATTAACTCATAAAAAAGAAAATTTACTTACACACAAAAAATATTCAAGAAAATCTGCAAGAGCAAAAATGCTCAAAATAAAAGAAAAATGTGAAAAGTGCTGTATACTTAAACGTATTAAAACTTACAGATATAAGATATACAAAAAAAGGAAAATTAAATTTTAAAAAAAATCATAAATCTTTGAAATCTATGATTAATTTTTTAAATAATATTAACTTTCTAATCCTGCACATCTTTTAAAGTGTATGTTCAAAATTGTTGATTGATTTGAAAGTCATGTTCACTATTCTTGAATTATGATCTACTGCGGGAACGTCTAAAAATAAAATAGCATGATAATATGCAAACAAGGGCAATTTTGTGGTGATATTCTAAAATTCTGCGAGAAAATGAGAGTGACAAACTATTTAAACATTTTTTTTCTTATCTGGGGATTTTACATGTTGGAGGGTCCGTAACCAATCGTCCTACTTATTAAACGTTTTCAAATTTGTGCCAATGGTTTCAAAACTACTAGAATAACCTAAAACTATTGTATAAAGTAAAAAAAACTGTTTGACCGTTGAGACCTGCTAACCTTGTAATGAAGCTTCAACAAAAAGCTTCTGAGTTGGTTTTAGGCTATTTATCTTTAAATTTATGTCTAAGGATAGTTGTATGCTATCTTTGGTGCAAGGGTATAAAATAAAGAAATCATACCTGGATTTTTTCATGTCTTTGTATTTTCTGAGTTCATCTGAATAGCTTCCATCTCTGTCTCTACTCTTCTTGTCATCCCTGTTAATGAATATAGAATATGTGGATATTGTGATAGGGGAATTTTTGTCGTCAATTTAGGTTGATAATACAGTCCTCAGTGGTTCTATCATATATAGGAGAGGGGATGGGGTAAAGTCATTTATGGTATCTTTATATTAGCCAACTTATAGTAGGGTGAGGGGGGAAAATTGACCTTACAAATCAAATTTGAATTTTTTTAAATTACCGGAAAATGCAACTCTGGTCATTTTTGAAAAAATATTAACTCTATTTTATAGCTCTCAACGGATTTGGAAAGAGCGGACAATTCGTAGTTAAAAAGGTTTTTACGGATTAGTTCTAGGTCTTACTAATTTTTGTGTAGGTCGATCTTTACACAGTACACACCTACTGAAAAATTTTCGAAAATTCATCTAACAAAATTTTCATTTTATACTTTTATGTTTTTTCACTGTCATTCGAAAGTAACATGGAGATAAAGGATTAACCCCTTACCGGTCTATGCCCCCCCCCCCTCGCCCTATTAAGTATCATTTTATAAAGGTATGCGAGAATCTCTGACAATATCCAGGTATTGTATATCCATTTTCCTGTCTCTGCTCTTCTTGTCGTCCCTGTCTCTACTCCTGCGCCTGTGACTGTCCCTGCTACGTGATCTACTACGCTTGCTCTTCTAAATATAAACATAGCTGCCAGTATATTCAAAAATAAGATATTAGGAACTATTTTGGGTACAAGGTAGCTTTCACTGAATTCTAAAAAGTTTTCATATAACATTTGGTTATTTTATTAGGCACAGAAACTTATCAACCATTGAAAAAAGTGTTTATTGTAAACAATTGAAAAAACAATAGGTATGATGGAAAAGTTATTTCAAAATAATTTTACTTTGCATGATAAAATATTGTCAAAGGGAAAATTAAAAAAAAACTATGCTACTGCTGACCAACAGAATTGTTTTTAAAAAAAGAAGATTCTACAAACTAAAAATCATTACCTTCTCTTTCTTGGACTTTTTACTTCTTGACCTTGACCGCCTGTCCCTGGACCTTTTGCGGTCACGGTCACGTGACCGCTTCCTGTCGCGAGACCTGGACCTCTTCTTATGCTTTGATCTAGAACTGGACCTAAAAGGTTTATTTAAAAAATATTTATTTATACCTAGTACTTATAAGGTTTTATGTCTTTTAATAAAAGTTAATCACATTTTAATCTTAATTAAGCATTCTGTCAGGCTATCTAGCTCTATTCATTGACCCTCTATTTTCAATTTTAAAGGAGAACCATATCGTTTCTGCGAAAAACAAGTTCCTTTGCAACAAAGGCACAGTATTGATTCGTCAGTATCAACAGATAAATATGAACTTACTTTGATCTCTTTCTGCTGGAGGATTTATCTTTAGACCTGGACCTGGATCTACCGCGGGACTTTCTAACCTCCTCTCTGGCTGCGCTCTCACGAGTCTGAAATAATAATTATTCAAACAGATATCTTTATCAAAAATCCTTTGAAAGACTAATGGAACTACCCTAGGTGCTAAACTCGTATTGCTCGAGGTTGTGTTTTCCCTCCGTACCTATCAAGAACTAAATTCCCCTCCTTATTTTTCAAATTGGAAATAAGGGGAGGGGGTGGCGGAGTTATTTCCTATGCCTAACCCTGCGGGGCTTCTCATTACCCAATATAACCGGACCGAACGTTCGGACCGAACTTAATTCTAGAAAAGCTTAGCTTTTAATAAAACCATAGGTAAAACCTTACCGAAGATTCTCTAGCAGCGGTTAATGAAGCTCGAATCTGTCTGAATTTTTCATCCAACTTCTCTCGAATTTGTTTCTAAAAGTTCAAATACAATTTAGAGAATATTCTTTCCATTATGGCTTCGGATTAATATCCGCTGGATTAGAACCGGTTCTCAGCCATACTGAAAAATCATCTTAACGCCGTATTACAAACAATTCTCCACGAATATTGATCCCTCTGGGCTAACAAAACTGGTTTTAATCTTATTTTTCATTTTAATATTAGAGGAAAGCTGTCTATAATGCGATGTGATAAATAAATTAAAAAATTAACTTTAAAAACCGGCGAATTTATAATTTTTATGACTTACCTCTGCCGCAACTGCTATCCGAGGGAATCTGGTTTCAAAAAACTCCATCCTAAAAGAAAAATATATTTTAGGATTAAGAAAAATTTGAAATATTCAAAGTTGTAATCTTAGACTAGATGCCCTACTTTAGTTTCAACATCCCCCCCCCCCTCTCCCATTAATATAATGGTTTCTTACCTCCCAAGTTAATCACTGTGAACGCCACTATCCATATTAATTAACAAGTTAATTAACAATAGTTTTTTTAAAACTTGCGCCTTTAGAAAAAAAAGAACTACAGGATATCTATTCCTATTGGTAGTCACGGGATTCCTCCCCACGGAATTCCTCCCACTGGATTCCTCCCAACGGGATCCCTCCCACGGTATTCCTCCCACACGGGACTCCTCCCACACGGGATTCCTCCCAACCGGGATCCCTCCCACGGGATTCCTTTCAAACGGGATACCTCCCACGGTATTCCTCCCACACGGGATCCCTCCCACGGGATTCCTCCCAAACAGGATACCTCCCACGGTATTCCTCCCACACGGGATCCCTCCCACGGAATTCCTCCCACACGGGATACCTCCCACGGGATTCCTCCCACACGGGATACCTCCCACGGTATTCCTCCCACACGGGATACCTCCCACAGTATTCCTCCCACACGGGATACCTCCCACGGTATTCCTCCCACACAGGATCCCTCCCACGGTATTCCTCCCACACGGGATCCCTCCCACGGAATTCCTCCCACATGGGATACCTCCCACGGTATTCCTCCCACACGGGATCCCTCCCACGGGATTCCTCCCAAACGGGATACCTCCCACGGTATTCCTCCCACACGGGATCCCTCCCACATGGGATACCTCCCACTGTATTCCTCCCACATGGGATACCTCCCACGGGATTCCTCCCAAACGGGAAACCTCCCACGGTATTCCTCCCACATGGGATCCCTCCCACGGGATTCCACCCAAACAGGATACCTCCCACGGTATTCCTCCCACACGGGATCCCTCCCACAGAATTCCTCCCACATGGGATACCTCCCACTGTATTCCTCCAACATGGGATACCTCCCACGGGATTCCTCCCAAACGGGAAACCTCCCACGGTATTCCTCCCACATGGGATCCCTCCCACGGGATTCCTCCCAAACAGGATACCTCCCACGGTATTCCTCCCACACGGGATCCCTCCCACGGTATTCCTCCCACATGGGACTCCTCCTAAAAATGTTTCAATTTTTTCCCATTTACAATTTTTCAGGGTGGGATAAAATTTATTTTTTTTCAAATTTTTTTGTTTTTCATTTTAAGATTTTCGGGGGTGGGATGACCTCTCACACTCCCCTAAAAAAAATTTTTTTTCAAATTTTTTTTTTTTCCATTTTCAATTTTGTTGAGGGTGGGGTTACTCCATTCCCCTGAAAAGTTTAAAATTTGAAAATGAAGGAAAACAAAATTTTGAAAAAAATTTTTTTTGGGGATGTTGGAGGTCACCCCACCCTCAACAAAATTGAAAATAGAAAAAAAAATTTGAAAAAATTTTTTTTAGGGGGGTGTGGAAGGTCATCCCACCACCGAAAATTTAAAAAAAAAAAATTTGAAAAAAAATTTTTATGGAAGTGTGGGAGGTCACCCCAACCCCAAAAATTTGAAAATGAAAGAAAAAAAAATTTTTAGGGGGGTGTGGAAGGTCACCCCACCCTCAAAAATTTTTAAATGAAAAAAAAAAAAAATTTGAATTAAAATTTTTTTTTGGGGTGTGGGAAGTCACCACACTCAACAAAATTGAAAATGAAAAGAAAAAAAAAATTTGAAAAAAATTTTTTTTAGGGGGGTGTGGAAGGTGACCCCCTCTCGAAAATTTTTAAATGAAAAAAAAAAAATTGTAAAAAATTTTTTTTTTACAGGGGTGTGGAAGGTCACCCCACCCTGAAAAATTGAAAATGGGAAAAAATTGAAACATTTTTAGGAGGAGTCCCGTGTGGGAGGAATACCGTGGGAGGGATCCCGTGTGGGAGGAATACAATGGGAGGTATCCCGTGTGGGAGGAATACCGTGGGAGGTATCCCGTGTGGGAGGAATTCCGTGGGAGGGATCCCGTGTGGGAGGAATACCGTGGGAGGGATCCCGTGTGGGAGGAATACCGTGGGAGGTATCCCGTTTGGGAGGAATCCCGTGGGAGGGATCCCGTGTGGGAGGAATACCGTGGGAGGTATCCCGTTTGGGAGGTATCCCGTTTGGGAGGAATTCCGTGGGAGGGATCCCGTGTGGGAGGAATCCCGTGGGAGGGATCCCGTGTGGGAGGAATACCGTGGGAGGTATCCCGTTTGGGAGGAATTCCGTGGGAGGTATCCCGTTTGGGAGGAATTCCGTGGGAGGGATCCCGTGTGGGAGGAATTCCGTGGGAGGGATCCCGTGTGGGAGGAATCCCGTGTGGGAGGTATCCCGTTTGGGAGGAATCCCGTGGGAGGAATTCAGTGGGAGGGATCCCGTGTGGGAGGAATCCCGATGGAACCATTCCTATTAAATACGAAAATTTAGCATATTTTATAAAATTAGTGAAAAGTTCAAAAATATAGGTATGCCTTACTTTTCAAAAAGGCAAAACATTCAACTGAATAAGTTTTGTGAATAATGTATGACCTACTTGGTTAATAGAAGACGACAGAACTCTCCCATAGTCATGTTCTTCCCACCACCAGCCTTGATATCAATCATCTGAATAAACAAAACATAAATCAGTCTCAAGCCACAAATTTTTGTCAAGTTTTGGGAGGTTACAATCCCTCATCATTGCTGCATAAAGGTTGTCTTATTGGGATATTTGAAGTAGGAGTTTTATTTAGACAAATCCATTTCTAATCTTTTTCTAATGCTATTTGTCTATTGTCAATGGATGAATTCTAGTCCATGATTAAAATGAGGGCATCAAAAGTCTTAATTTATCTAAAAAATCCGCATTTTTTTTGTTATTAAAAATAAAAGTAAACAGAAGAGACATTGAAAGAGTGTGAATAAGAAGGGACAATTATCAAATGGACCCTTTGGACAGACTCAGAAAAAAATTAAATAACTGATAATTTAGGATTAAGTTCAAATAAAAACCAAATTATAGTGAAATAGCTTGTATGACAATTTAAGGACTTAGAATAGACAGTAAGCTAAAAACTAAGCAACAGATTCATAAAAGGAAAAGACTTAGGTAGAAAAAAACTAACAGAAAAAGGATCCACACACGCACAGTAAAATATTGTACATATATAAATACTTGTGGTCCGTACTATGTTAATCTTTGAAGACGTGCATAATCATTCGATCAAGGTCTCAACACAGCACCTAGGCAAAGAGAATTAGACAGTTAGGCTCGTTATAACTCATTTTTTTCAGGCTTATGGTCTTAGCAGAAATCTTTAAAACTTTAAAAATACCTTTAGGGACATTTGTATAGGTATCTAAATATAACAAAACTTTTTAGATTCTTGTAAATTGCGAGATTTCTCCTAAGATCAAATATTATAGGTAAAGAAAAGGCATTTTTAAATGCATTTTCTTTAAAATAAAATTACAGCCTGAATTAAGGATTAGTAGCTCCCAAAACTAAGCCTAATCAGACTAATCTAGTTCATTTTTTTAAAAACTTTTATTTAGTACCTAGGTTAAATGTTAGGGGTGTGATAATGGATAAATATTGGGGTGTTGGATTAGTCTGACTAGGCTGAGAAACATATGAAAAATGTTTGTCAACTTACCCTACAGATCAGGGTTAACCACAACTAGTCTGCAGATTCTCCAAGACTCTCAAGCCACACAGATCACCAACCAAGTTATAAAGTGGTCACCCTGTTCTGTTTATAAACACCACAAATTGTCAGGGGTTTGGATTTACCATAACTAACACCTATTCCCGCATTTATCCAATTAAAGACCAATGATAAAATTATTTTTATGGATGATATTTGATAAATGCAGACCCCTGCAAGATGTAAGAAATTGGACCGATACATACCTCTTGATCATCTAACCATCCTTCAAACCACTTCCACATATCCATGGGGGGCAATGTGTATCTAATCAGTAGAAAAATGTGAGTTATTTTTGTTTTAATTTCACCAAATACCTACCAACCTTTTGTCGTTTTGAAGGATAGATTTTATAATAGATCTAAATAATACACATTATATTTTGACATGGTTAAATTAACAAAGTAAGGTACAATTTAAGGAGAAAAGGGAACATTATAAATACTATTTAAATAGCATCTCAATGTACGTGATACATCAAAACAAGACATTTCACAAGGAAAAGACATTAGGCTATTTTATTTATTTGTACATCGTCAATAATGAAAAACAAATTTAACCCTTCTATAGACTAAAGTTATTGATTGACACTAAAAAAACCAAACAGGTTTTCTAAGAAATTATCTTTTCAATATTACAAGAAAAGTTATATATATGCAATTTAAGGGCATATAACTTTATGGTTAAGATTAAAAGTAAATAAAAAATACCTAAACTGCTTACCTCAGGTACATGAATCCAATGCCACGAATGTAGGGGGAGTCACAATGATTCAACATCATATAGATCTATAATAATATAAATATATGAATATAAGTCACGGTAATTTAAAATCACAAAGATCTACAGATATTTTCCATAGGTATTTATTGAAACTTTAGGTAAATAGTAAGATTTTTTTGGAAATTAGTGATCCTTTTATTTTTATAGGTAATATTTCTGATAAAAATGTTCTACCTGCTTTTTTGTTGGTCTAATAGTGTGAAGTTTGAAAAGAAGGCAAAAAGCTGATGAAACCACGCCTCCTGCTGACACACCCCTCACACCTCCACACATACCAGTCTGACCTACACAGAAATAGAGTAATAATATGAAACCACGCCTCCTGCTGACACACCTCCACACATACCAGTCTGACCTACACAGAAATAGAGTAATAATATGAAACCACACATTCTGCTGACACACCTCCACACATACCAGTCTAACCTACACAGAAATACAGTAATAATATGAAACCACGCCTCCTGCGGACACACCCCTCACACCTCTCTACACATACCAGTCTGACCTACACAGAAATATAGTAATAATATTAAACCACGCCTCCTGCTGACACACCCCTGACACCTACACACATGCCAGTCTGACCTACATAGTAGTATATCAAGATAACGCCCATAATTAAACCTAAAAGTTCTATAAGAAATTAATAATTATTCTTAAAATATTCTATATCATGATTTATATCTGTATTAATAACATGGTAAAGCAAAATTTCCATTTTACTAGTTTCATCTGTAGGTACTTCTTGAACTAAAAAAAAAACATAAGGAATAACTTACTCATTCCCGCAGTCTTTCTAGTTCCTCTCTCCCATGGTTCCAGATGGTCCACCTTGTAATAGATCTCATCCACTATCTCATGAAAGGTTTTCATTTGAAACAGATCCGTCTAAAATTTAAAATAAAAATAAAATGCAATAAAGGAGTTTTATGGTAAATGCTTATTGCATTGGTAAGAGAAATAAACACAAAAACTGCTGATTATTAAAAATAAACAAGAACAAAATAAGTTTTGCTTACTTGGTAGGATAATATTTACACATAATTTCAGTCGCTCTTCGAGAGCATTCAAACCATACCATTACGTCCAAGGGACGGACAAGTGGGTTATAGAGTAGCTTCGCTACTAAATATCAATATTGAACAAGAAAGTTTTTCTTTACCTATTTTCTTACCTTGAAGTAGGGACTGTTGGTTACATTGGCCAGGATCAAGGGGTTCATGTTCATGGTTTTGTCGTTCCCGTGAAATGGCATTCGGTTATTCTTGTTCTAAAATAAGATTAATATTCAGTAAAATTTCAGTTATAACCCATTGATTAATTTATTAATCATGCATTTTATATATGGACAAACGCACCTTAGGAAATAATTTTAAAAACATTATCATCTTTCCTACTTTAATAAGAACTTCAGGCAAAAACTTTGATAGTAAATTAATATACGTTAAAATCGTCCTATTGATATCAGACCTTGATAATTTCTCAGCTATTATTACAGAAATTTAAGATGAAATAGCCTATTAACTTAATTTTGGATATTGAATCCTATGACGACCAAAATTTATGTTATGAAACCTGACCTTGGCAGGATTATCCTCGTCATCATAATCATCTTCAGCGTCCCCAGCATCAGGATCATAATATTCTGACATGGCCATGGCCGGCCCACCAAAACTTTTTGGCAATTCCGACATTTTTCTGAAAAGTGTTGTAAATTAAAATTTCGCAAAAAACTTAACTTTACGATAATCAGAATATTACCATTAACGCAATAATAAAAATAATAAAAACTGCAAAAATCTTATTTTGACTAGGACTATGAGGAAAATAACAATTTGTAATCAGTTTCAATAAATTAAAAGGTTAATAAAATTTTAAGTGTTTAATAAAAGGTAATATGAATGTGCTTTTTGTCCTATTATATTATTTATTTGCTAGGTTTAAATATCTTAACCTTCTTCATATGAATTAAAGTTAAAAGTTTAACAAAAAAAAACTAATATTGAGAGGCAAGCATTATTTATTTATCGATTCATTATCCTACAATAAAATGATTTTTTTTATGGCTTATTCATTCAATTTATTTATTAAAAATTACGTTTTTTATTATCTAACAGTAACACCTAACTGCTCGGCAACAGCTTGTTTAATTTGATTGTGTATAACATTAACCTCTTGATTGGTCAGAGGCCTGTCCATGTGTCTGTACACAATTCTGTAGCAGTGGGAGGTCAACCCTTTCTTCTTGTTAAAAAATTCGTCTATCAAACTCACCTGAAGTAAAATAGGATGAAAATCTTAAAATGTTAATTTCCAAGTTGTTTTGCTCTGACAAAAAAAAACCTAGTGACTGTAAACGTCTGTCTAAGGCCAATATTTGTTAACTCTTAAGGAACAGATTCACTTACGGATAAGGAAAATAAGCCTCTTATACAAGGTTTTTTTTGTTGAGTTAAAAGTGATCCTTAATTTGGCCTTAACCCATAAACCTAACTACTCTGACAAAACCAGTTTTAAGTAGCTTGAATTAAGAAATAGGTATATTATATTCAATTTAAAAAATAATAAGATATTTATAATGCTATTATAATTCATACCTGCTCAACGCAATGGCCTCCTTGATCACGCACCAAGTCGTAGAAATCATTTGGATCATATGATCTATCCAGAGGAAGCCAAAAGCTCAGGTCATTAAAGTTCTGTGGTGTTTTTCCAAATTCTTTGAACTTTATTTTTGATTCATGTGTAGCATCTTTAAATTGACTATGAAATCCAGAATCCTAAAACATTATTTAAGGTTGCAAAAATGACTAAAATTGCGTGATTTTCTTTCTATATGAATTAATCGTAAGGAGCAAACATTTTGGATATAAGAAATTTAGAATTATTTTCTTAAATGATAATACAATGATTTGTTAAACAGGATGCCGGAAAAGAGAGTAGGTATGTAGTTACATTGCATGATCTGTATCAACATATTGTTCACTAAAAAAAGAGTACCTACTCTTCAAAACTAATAAAAAGTATTTATTTAATGCATACCTGTGACCAGAACAGCCTAATATCTGGAATGCCATACAGGATCATTGCAAGTCTTTCCAGGCCCAGACCAAAAGCCCATCCAACTTTATCTGAGATGCCGGCCTCGTGTAAGATCTGCTGTTCCATAATACCACAGCCCAAAACCTCCATCCATTCTCCATTAAACATAACTTCAAGCTCCCAAGACGGATGGGTGAAAGGAAAATAACATTCAACCCATCTGTATTCAATATTCTGGCCAAATAAGGCCTTTGCTAGGCCAATAAGGCAATTTTTTAGGTCTGCCTCGCATAACATACTAATGTCTCGTGTATGAACACCTTGCTTTTCTACAGTTTTTTCACCAGATTCAAACATTTTAATGTTGTCACTCATTTTGCTTAACATTTTGTTGTCAATTAAGCTCACCCCTTAAAGAACATCTAAATTGAATCAAATGAAAAGAACTGAATACCTAGCTAGGGCTATGAACAGAGATGGGAAAAAACCAGTTTTTTTTTAAAAAGATCAAACCAGTGTGGTTTATTTGGTTTAAACCGGTTTTTATTGGTTTTTATTAATAAAAACCAGGTTTTTTTTGGTTTTTTTTAATAATTTTTTTGTTTTTTTTTAATAATATCCAAATTAAAGTATTCTAATTTAGTATAAAGGGGTAGTTTCACGTAATGCATTTGAACTTAATTTAGTGAACCGCATATTTTATCCTGGTTAAATGGTTAAACTACATTTATATGGCATATATTTGAAAAAATTTAAATTTTCTACCACATAGTTTTTGAAATATCAAGAATTAAAAATTGTCTTTATTAATTGCATATATCACAAAAAGACAATTTTCAGGTCCTGATATTTTAAAAACTACGTGGTAGAAAATTGAATTCATTTCAAATATATGCTATTTAAATGTAGTTTACCTCATTAACTAAGAAAAAATATGCGGTTCACTAAATTAAGTTCAAATGCATTTCGTGAAACTACCCCTTTAGTATAAAGATTTAAACTATTAAAAGAATTTTGAATTAAGTATTTATATTTTTGACTGTATTTTTTACATTATAAAAAGACTAGCGGCTAGGCACCTAGAGGCCTCTAGGGGCACTTGAGGAGAAGAGAGTTGAATTTAATTATTGAATTTTTTTTTATATTTTATAAGAAAAAGTAAAAAAAAAATTTTTTAGGGGGTGCAAACATTTTTTTTTTTTGGGGGGGGGGGGGGTTGCCCCTCCCCCCTCATTTTTAATTTTAGTTTAAAAAGTTTAAAAAAATTTTTTTTTGGAGGGGGGGATTTTTCATTTTTGGGGGGGTTGGGGGTGTCCCACCCCCAAAGAAAATAGTTATAAACCTTCCCAGGACCTATGAGAAGCTACCCTGTTAAGGAGAACCCAATCGGTTCAGCGGTTAGCGAGATCCTTCGGTACAAACATACAAACACACAAACACACATACAAACATCCTGTTACTTTATTATAAGGATATAACTGGAAAGATAGGCCTTTGTATTAAAAAAACCATTTAAACCAACCCACATTGTTTTTTTTTGGTTTTTTTAGCTTTTTTTTTTGGTTTAAACCACTTGATTAAAACCACGTGGTTTTTATTTTGCCATCCCTGGCTATGAAGGAAATGAAAACAACAAATTAATAAAACTTGATTCAATTTATGCCTTCCATTTGATGAAAAACAGGATAGTGGCTTTTATCAATTTCGTCTCTTCTGTAAACATCTCCGACAACAAGAAAATGATCTAATCCCATTTTCATGAGATTACTTTGATGAGCGGATGTATGGGCGCGAAGCATATATTCACTACAAAAACGTTCAATAAACTCAATTTTCAAACAAGTTTCTAATAGATATGTTTACTATTATTTGAAAATTATGAATTTTACTGTATGTTAAAATTAAGCTGTGCTTTTTTTAAATAAAACCATTTGGCTACCCATTTTCTAAATTATAAACTTTTTTTCAAGTTCAACTACATAAGTTACATAAATTGTTGTTTATCTTAGCTACAAATATATGTATATCAAGTAAATTACCTAATGTTAATTGAACATTCCTGTTTACATAATAGCTGTCAGACTGTTTCCTACTTGGATGGTCTTTTGGAACTAACAACGTGTCGAAATTGTCTTTTAAAGTAACAACAGGATCTAACTGGTCAACCACTGCAAATCTTGGTGTATGATATTTGGATCTAAAAATTGTGGCATTATTTGAGCGAAAGGTAGGCATGCAACATTGATTCAAATATAAAAATCAACAACCATGTAAATTGAAAGAAAACCTATTTCCATCAACCTAGATATATTTCGGATTTTATCGTTTTATGTATTAAATTTTCAATAGATTCTTAAATAAGATTAGTCAATTTATTTAAATATTATATATGTAATTTATTAGAGGGAAGATATCAATATCATTACAAAAATTACCAACAGAAGAAAAAATCACAAATTTTTATTCTGATATTGATAGGTGGGCCTAAATGCTAATAAAATACAGTACACATATATTACATAAAATAATAACACCACATTCCTGTAATTTGAGTGCATATAGTTGACAATCTTTTCTTTTATTAAACACAGCGGATGGTGCTTTTGCATGTATAGATTTCTGTTCAAATGTGATAATATCTTTGGAGTTATATTTGTATTTTTATCCTGAATTTAAAGAGTTGCTTTTCAAACGAATTGTTTAAAAATATTACAATAAACTAAAATTAGGCAGATTTACAAAACAAGATACCTTACTAATTATATTTTTAATTAATTTATAATAAAACAAACGAATAGACCAGTGAACTAAGTAACAAAATAATATTCTGATATAATCTGTATATTATTATATAGAGTAGGTAGTAAGTTTTTTAGCTAGTCTGTATCTTATGATTTTCATAACTACGAAACCGATTAATATAGAAATATTGAGTTCTCTTAGTATAGAAGAGAAACTTCACATTAGTTTCAGGATTGTTTTAAGGCTTCTTTGTTTTCAGATTTAAGTATTGGGATGATTTTAATATGCTTTTCTACCCTTTCCTACTTCTAAAACAGAGCCCCTAGAAGCTGGTATATTTATATATAAATGAAGCAACTCTTTTCCTTTTCGTAAGTTTTATTGTTTATTTGTATAGATTCCCAACAAGCCTTGCTTGTAGACAAACTTGCGTTTGGTGTTGCTTTGTTTATCAAACATGAGATCAAAAATTGCCCCCTGTAACAGCCAAAGGCTTTACTGGCAAAATTACAACTTTTGGTCACCGAAAACAACATTTTTAGTGAAATCTGTTTAATCACAGAATGTTTTACATAATCTGAAAAAAAGGGATTTTCATAAAAATGGAACAATAATTATACAGGTCTTTAATAGCTGTAAGAATTCATATAAGTAATAAATAATATGTTTTAAAATGAATCGAAACTTTTGAGGAGTCGAAACGTTTATTTTGTGATGCCTTCCTTGATTTGTTTTGATTGATGGATTACAAAATAAACAGCGGCATTTTCCATTTCTGAAAACAGGGAAGGCAAACTTTTATTCGACATTTTTATTATTTGTCATTTGGAAACCTTTTTTTCTTGCTTTCATAAATAAAAAAATATGATATGGAAGGCAATTTCCCAGTTGAGGAGTGAGATTCTACCCCATCTGAAAATTTAAACCCCCCCCCCCGCCATCTATCAAAATAAACCCCCCCCCCGGCATCATGAATTTTATACCCCATCGTGTGATTTTGTCCCCATCATGTAATTTGATCCCCATCTTCATATTTTGTACCTCTCCAAGAGTAACAAAATAATGTCAGAGAAGGGATAAATTATTCAACAGGGGACAAAAATGAAGGATGGGGTCTAAATTGGAACATGGGGCCAGAATTGGAAGGTGGGGTCTGATTTGATAGATGGGGGCATGATTGGCAGAAGGGGAAATAAAATCTGGGTAGGGGGGAGGGGAGAGTCTAGAGGGGTTTGCGAGGTGAGCCTCGCGCGAAAGAATTTATACTAGGCTAGCATAAAGCTACCATGCTCCACTGTAGTGAAGCTATGCCTTTCACTCTTCTTGAATTTACTATATTTTAAATAAATTTTGAAAATTTCTCTATTTATTTTTATTATTTCTCTTTTAAGACTTTTTTTATACTAAATCACCAACATATTCTAATACTTTACTTTACCTAATATTTTAAGAAAAAAATTTGGCTCCATTGAAGAAAAATAACAATAGTTTGTTTGAATAAGGAACATCTAGTGGCAGATTATTGAACTACATAATATACATTTTCTGGATGTCATCAAGCATGATTTGTGGTTGAAAAACACAGATGGGGTAGCAAACAATGCTATGAAATTAAAATTGAAGCAAGGGGTTAAAACTCACACATGGAGGTCAAAAAATTAATATGGGGTCATTTTTTCATGATGGGGTAGCTTCAAGTGCTTATATCTGGAGAACCGTAAGAGATAGAGGCCTAGTTGCTTGACTGTGTTAACTCGGATTTACACAAGGAAGCCATTTATGCACATGGGGTGTCAAAAGTTGATATGGGGTAATTTTTTTCATGATGGGGTGTCAAAATTTGATATGGGGTATTTTTTTCATGATGGGGTAGGTTCAAGTGCTTATATCTGGTGAACCGTAAGAGATAGAGGCCTAGTTGCTTGACTGTGGTAACTCAGATTTACATAAGGAAGCCATTTATGCACATGGGGGACCAAAATTTGATATGGGGTATTTTTTTCATGATGGGGATAGTTTCAAGTGCTTATATCTGGAGAACCATAAGAGATAGAGGCCTAGTTGCTTGACTGTGGTAACTCAGATTTACATAAGGAAGCCATTTATGCACATTGGGGACAAAAATTTGATATGGGGTACATTTTTTCATGATGGGGGTAGTTTCAAGTGCTAATATCTGGAGAACCGTAAGAGATAGATGCCTAGTTGCTTGACTGTGGTAACTCAGATTTACATAAGGAAGCCATTCATGCACATAGGGGACTAAAATTTGATATGGGGTACTTTTTTTCATGATGGGGTTAGTTTCAAGTGCTTATATCTGGTGAACCGTAAGAGATAGAGGCCTAGTTGCTTGACTGTGGTAACTCAGATTTACATAAGAAAGCCATTTATGCACATAGGGTACCATAATTTGATAGGGGGTATTTTTTTCATGATGGTGGGTAAAAATTGAATATAGGGGCCATTTTTAATGATGGAGGGGGAATTAGGATAAGTTAGGGTAGGTAATGTTGAATATAGGGGGCATTTTTTATGATGGAGGAAAATTAGTTTAAGTTAGGTTAGGAGACCCTAACTCTGCAGGGCTACTCAATATTTCCTAATCCCTTCAGGTTAAGTTAGGTTAGGAGACCCTAACTCTGCAGGGCTACTCAATATTTCCTAATCCCTTCAGGAGAGGAATTAGGTTAGGTTAGGTAACATTGAGTAGCCCTGCAGGGCTACTCAATCTTAAACTAACCTAACCTAACCCAACCAAACCCAACCTATCCAGTTTTAAACTAACCTAAACCAACTAAACCTAATCTAACCCATTTTAACCTAACCGAACCCATCTTAACCTAACCTAACCTAACTTAACCTAATCTAACCTAACTTAACCTATTCTAACCCATCTTAACCTAACCTGACCTAACTTAACCAATTTTAACCTAACCTAACCCATCTTAACCTAACCTAACCTAACTTAACCTTACCTTACCCATTTTAACCTAACCTGACCCATTTCAACCTAAGCCAACCCTTGCAAGGGGGCCTTTCCCTTTCCTTCAATTTTACCTTACCTAACATGACCTGATCTGACCTAACCTAACCTAATTTCATCCCCCCACCCCATCATAAAAAATTGGCCCCTATAATCAATTTTTACCCACCATCATAGAAAAATGACCCCCATATTAATTTATGTACCCCCATGTGCATAAATGGCTTCCTTATGTAAATCTGAGTTACCACAGTCAAGCAACTAGGCCTCTATCTCTTACGGTTCTCCAGTTATCACTTGAAACTACCCCCATCATGAAAAAAATACCCCATACCAAATTTTGGTACCCTAAGTGCATAAATGGCTTCCTTATGTAAATCTGAGTTACCACAGTCAAGCAACTAGGCCTCTATCTCTTACGGTTCACCAGATATAAGCACTTGAAACTACCCCCATCATGAAAAAAATACCCCATATCAAATTTTGGTCCCCCATGTGCATAAATGTTACCTTATGTAAATCTGAGTTACCACAGTCAAGCAACTTGGCCTCTATCTCTTACGGTTCTCCAGATATAAGCACTTGAAACTACTTCCATCATGAAAAAAATACCCCATACCAAATTAAGGTCCCCTAAGTGCATAAATGGCTTCCTTATGTAAATCTGAGTTACCACAGTCAAGCAACTAGGCCTCTATCTCTTACGGTTCACCAGATATAAGCACTTGAAACTACCCCCATCATGAAAAAAATACCCCATATCAAATTTTGGTCCCCCATGTGCATAAATGTTACCTTATGTAAATCTGAGTTACCACAGTCAAGCAACTTGGCCTCTATCTCTTACGGTTCTCCAGATATAAGCACTTGAAACTACCCCCATCATGAAAAAAATACCCCATACCAAATTTAGGTCCCCTAAGTGCATAAATGGCTTCCTTATGTAAATCTGAGTTACCACAGTCAAGCAACTAGGCCTCTATCTCTTACGGTTCACCAGATATAAGCACTTGAAACTACCCCAATCATGAAAAAAATACCCCATATCAAATTTTGGTCCCCCATGTGCATAAATGTTACCTTATGTAAATCTGAGTTACCACAGTCAAGCAACTTGGCCTCTATCTCTTACGGTTCTCCAGATATAAGCACTTGAAACTACCCCCATCATGAAAAAAATACCCCATACCAAATTTAGGTCCCCTAAGTGCATAAATGGCTTCCTTATGTAAATCTGAGTTACCACAGTCAAGCAACTAGGCCTCTATCTCTTACGGTTCACCAGATATAAGCACTTGAAACTACCCCCATCATGAAAAAAATACCCCATATCAAATTTTGGTCCCCCATGTGCATATATGGCTTTCTTATGTATATCTGAGTTACCACAGTCAAGCAACTAGGCCTCTATCTCTTACGGTTCTCCAGATATAAGCACTTGAAACTACCCCCATCATGAAAAAAATACCCCATATCAAATTTTGGTCCCCCATGTGCATAAATGGCTTCCTTATGTAAATCTGAGTTACCACAGTCAAGCAACTAGGCCTCTATCTCTTACGGTTCACCAGATATAGGCACTTGAACCTAACCCCATCATGAAAAAAATACCCCATATCAAATTTTGGTCCCCCATGTGCATAAATGGCTTCCTTATGTAAATCTGAGTTACCACAGTCAAGCAACTAGGCCTCTATCTCTTACGGTTCACCAGATATAAGCACTTGAACCTACCCCATCATGAAAAATTATACCCCATATCAAATTTTGACACCCCATCATGAAAAAAATACCCCATATCAAATTTTGACACCCCATGTGCATAAATGGCTTCCTTGTGTAAATCTGAGTTACCACAGTCAAGCAACTAGGCCTCTATCTCTTAAGGTTCTCCAGATATAAGCACTTGAAACTACCCCCATCATGAAAAAAATACCCCATATAAATTTTTGACACCCCATGTGCATAAATGGCTTCCTTGTGTAAATCTGAGTTACCACAGTCAAGCAACTAGGCCTCTATCTCTTACGGTTCTCCAGATATAAGCACTTGAAACTACCCCATCATGAAAAAATGACCCCATATTAATTTTTGGACCTCCATGTGTGATTTTTGTTCCCCATATTTTATATACTTACCCCATATGTAATATTTTACCCCTATAACTCATAGTTTATTACCACCAAGCTTTGTTTTATACATTGAAAATTACAGGGACCAAAATTTATGATGGGGTACAAATCACATGATGCCGGGGGGGGGGGGTTTATTTTGACAGATGGCGGGGGGGGGGGGGGGTTTATTTTTTCACATGGGGTAGAATCTCACTCCTCAACTGGGATGGTACCTAAATGGAAAAATCATGATGTATTTTCTTTTTTTATGAAAGTTGAAATTAATTTTTCATCGTGAAAAAATGAAAAGAAGAAATAAATAGTTGTGCTTTCTTTACATCAAGTGTACAATTTCCCTTTCATTGTCCTATCTATTCTCCAGTTATTTAATCCCTGAATTATATTTTATTATTCTTTGAATCTTGTTTTAATGAGTAATTTTGCCTTGAAACAAACTTTATATTCATTTTATATTTTGAATAAAATCATCAATTTTTGAAAATATGTCGGTTTAACATAAATAAATACAAGTAATTGTTGTGGGGATAAAAGAATAATAAAGTAAAATACAGAAGCCATTAAACCGCTCATCCCCTTTCCCTTGTCCTTCTGCTGTCGAAGGGGATAGTAGAAAGAGTACTATGGGACTAGGCGGAAGTGAAAAAAGATGAAAAGGGGAGAGAAAATTAGAGAGTAGTTTGAAAGAGAGAGAGAGAGTATTGTATTGTTGGACAGACAGAAAGAGAGTGGCAGTGTTCAGAATAAAAACAGTTACAATTCAAAACAAACCGTAATTTTTTGAGTGGAGAAATTTTTATTTAAGATGAAAAGACAGACCCAGTGCATCTTACATCCCCTTCCCCTTGCTGACCTGACCACCAGTTTTAGCAATCTTTCGTGTTTTATACGTTTATAGTGACAGA
Organism: Acartia tonsa; assembly: GCF_053477335.1. Classification (NCBI taxonomy): domain Eukaryota; kingdom Metazoa; phylum Arthropoda; class Copepoda; order Calanoida; family Acartiidae; genus Acartia; species Acartia tonsa. The sequence continues at coordinate 13,253,821 of NC_137262.1, read as the reverse complement.
TGGTTCTAATATTTAAAAAAATTCAATCAAATTAAAGTTAATTATCAAGTTATTGTAAAGTAAATGTTGATTTATTACTATATATGTGTTTAGTTTACTAAAAATAAAAAAATAAGTTTTTAAAACTTAAGTTTCCATTTAATTTATTTTTAAATTATATTTTCACGATTTCGTCATTTTCTAATTTGAATTATATTTTAAAAATGATCGTTTGGCAGGTGCTTGAATTTAATGATTTTATATGCTTCCTTTGTTTATAGCATAATTTATTGATTACTTACTAATTATATTGAATTAAAACCTCATGTTTGGCATTATTTAAAAATAATATTAGTAAAATTAGCGCATATGTCGAACTTTTTAATAAGTGGTTATGATTGTTAAAATTTCAATTTCAAGCGCCATTTAAGTTCCAAAAATACCATAAAACCATCCCAAGACTTTTAATTTTAAACTAGCGGCTTCGCCCTTAGCCTCTAGGGGCTTTTTTCCCCTAGAGGTGATAAAAAAAAGTTGGGCAAAATACAAAAAAAGACCAAGGAAAAACCCCCTAAAAAAAGGACCAAGGAAATCCCCTACAAAAATAAACAAATAAAAATGGGGGGGGATTTTTTGTTTTCTGGGGGGTTGGTGGTGTCCCACCCCCAAAGAAAATAGCCTAAAACCACCACAGGACCAGTAGGTATATTCCTTGAAGAGTAGAATCCGATCAGTTCAGTGGTTACCGAGATCTTATGGGACGGACGGACAGACAGACGGACAGACATCGTTCTACTTTGTATTATAGATTAAATAGCTAAAATGACCATTGACATATGTGATGCTTTTCTAAAATGGAGAACTAAATCAGTTCAGTAGAAATCGCGATATTCAGCTACAGACAATTAAAACCTGTCTACATTATACAATGGGTTACATTTATTTGTATTTACATTAGCCTGCAATACTCAATAATTTAGAATTGCTCTACAGCTTATTTTAGGGTTCAGTCAATTACAGAGATGCTATGCTTTAAAATCCGTCTCCTTTCCTTGTAGAAATGATTGTGTAAAATTAAAATAATATACCATGTCAAAAAGCTAAAATTGATGTATTTCAAATTACTTTATGTAGGTTGCTTCTGATATTTACAATAGTATTGCTTCGCTTTCTAGATTATATTCAATCGTTACAGGAATGTTAACACAAGGTTTTATGTTTACAGACAATTTAAATATTCCTGCTTTACAATTAGAAATATAAAAGTCCAAACAGATATATTTTCATTTTCTAGAAGCTTAGTATGCAAAATTTCTAACTTTATTTTTAACATTATAAAGTCACTCAATGATTCTACGAGACCCATTTAAACTACTTCTGGATATTATTTTTTTTCTTGAGAGATAGATATATAACATGTATTTACCTAGTTATGATTTTTTTCAGGCATATTTTATATTCAAATGTTTACTTTTCTTGTTCGAGTTTTAAAAAAATACGAAAGTTACGAGTTAGGTTTTCTATTTTTAAAAATATGATAAAATGACGTACCACCATATTTTTCTTATGTAAAGATTTCACGGAGACTACAAATAGATATTTTTAGAGCAACAACTAATGCTGTTGTAATATTCGCCTAATTGAATATTCAAGCTTTAAAGATCGTTGTTGAGACATTTTTATTATTTTGTCTTTTAAAAAAAACCTAATTTGCCCCTATAACTTTACCCCCATTTACAAATTACTACTACTGAGTGATAATGTATGGTTATTATTAGCTAAGATTGTATGTAGTATTAAGAATAGTCATCTATTCCATCGAATGGTAGACAGCTTTCCTCGGATAGTAAAACGATAAATTACGAGATTAATTTTCAGTTTTGCTATTAATATTATTATATTTTATTTTACAATTCGTAGAAAATTGTCGTTACAATACGTTATTTTTCAAAGCCATTCTAGAAAGATATTCAACTGGCTGTAAAATATTTTTATTCTGAAGTTGAAGTTTTGAAGTCTAGGTATTTAAGTTTAGTGTTTAAAAATACACAAAAATTTTTATGCTTTATGTAAATGCTAGCTTATTAGGACGTTTCTAATTGTATTAGATATTTGATATACATATTCCTTTTTTCCGTCTTCCTTTTGTAAGCTTTTCCTTAGTAACAAATGTGTTTATTTTTCATGTTATTTTATCAATAGAATAAAAACACGACCAGCAAACTGCAAAAATCCTAACATATTGTTTACATATCTGGTATCAAAATAGGTTAAATAAATAAATGTATTTGTGTATCAATTATCATGTTTGGACTACAAATAAAAAGGGTTGATTTTTATAAAAACAAAAACATCAGAAGAAAAAATCTTGACCAATAGTTGAATATTACATTAAAAAAATATTATTATTATTATTACGTAATTTATTGATTTTTAATTAATTTAACATAAGATCACAAATACAAATTGTTGAAATATAAAATTAGAAAATTATTTACAAATACTACATAAGCTTTGTTTTTTTTTAGTATATTTCACTTGATTTGTCTTCTTTGACTACAAAATATTCAAGCTTTTGTTTTAAGTGAGTGGGGGCAATGGCATCTTTTTTTTTATAAACTCGTGGATCTTATTCAATTTCTTTCTTCGACTGGACTGGCTGCTCTCGAATTTTTCTTAGAATGGAGTTAAAAATATTGCTTCATTAATTTCTTCCAGTTTTCTTTCAGTTTTCTTTAATCTTTAGAGATATTTCAAGATGAAAATAAAACAATGATGACAACATCCTCAAAAGCGAAGCTCATTAAATCTGACAAGATTATTATCAGTTAAAGAGTAGTTATGTAGAAGGCACAAAATATTATTTAGAAATCTGAACAAAAATCAATGCTAGTATGCAGAAAAGTACATAATTCTAATGGTTGTTCTTACATATTAAACATTAGTTTTAGAGATTCTACAACTTTGAACAGGGATGACAACATCATAAGAAGCGAAGCGAATAAATAGAAAAATGGACAAAGTGAGATATAGAGCAGATGTTTAATTGTCATGAAAAAAGAAAGATAGGACTGACAGACAGTTAAAGTTAATAATAGAGTAGCTTTGCCACTAAAAATCGATCCTACAGTATAACTTTTAGACTGGTTGAAAATTATAGACATTTGATTTCTTAACCCGCTATCTCATTAATCCCAATAATTTTAATCAAGATGAACAAAAGATTAATCTTGGAGAAAAATTGTCTAATGATAACTTTTAATAGAAACATTTATTTGATATGACCTGTCATAAACCACTTCCACAATTATTCTTACATTAAAGATGACACATTTGATACATGTTGTATGTATATATAAGAACAATCATGTCCATAAATAGCAAAACAACAACAATAAAAAACCATCAACTGCAAAAAAGTGAAAAATTGTGGTGTAAAGGGTCTACCTTTCCCTCTTTTGCATCCCCTCAATAAGATCAATAAAAACATTATTTAGATAATAAATTGAATTTATAGGAAGATTGTTTATTTAACGGTTTAATTGTCCAAGGAAAAAACAATCATTTTCAATATTGCCTTTGACTCGGGACATACGGACCTTATTTATAGAGAAAGTGTGCTCCCAAGTCCTAATAACTTCTGGAACCATCCATTGTTTATTTATTTATCTATGAAATTTAGCTGTGACAGAAAACAAAGTTGTGTGTGTGTATTTTTATGTGAATTTGTGTGTTATGTGTTTGTGTGTGTGAAAGTTTGAATTGTAAGTTGAAAACTGTCAATCTTAAATTTTATTTGGTTTTGCTAGCCTGAGAAATTGCAAATGTTTTGTTACTTTTTTACTTGACATAATCCTTACTTATCCTTTAACTAGGGTTGGCAATCCGAATCCAGAATCCGAATCCGGAATCCGTGGGTTAATACCTAGCGTATTCGGATTTTTAATTTTTAGGCTAAAATTAGCGCCTTTAGTTTTTTAATATATTTTAATTTTTAATGAAGTCATTTTGCCGCTGTAGGGTCTAGAAATAGGAGAAAAGCTACTGTGCCTTTTTAAAGCCTTTTAAAATATTGCTAGAATCCGGAATCCATCAAAAAAATAAGAATCCGGAATCCGCGGAGAATCCGTTTTATTTTTTGGCAGATTCTTGTAAGAATCCGAATCCGGTCCAAAAATTGAACGAAATGGCAACCCTACCTTTAGCACTCTCCCAGTAATTTGTGTCAAAGAAAACAAATATTAACACAAACTAACATTTAAATTGCTAGTTTTGAATTGTGTCAATCATTTTAGATTTTCTTTAATTATAGAAATATATTTTGACTAGCGTTTCTTGGAGAAACTGAATTATGAAAATAATTTAGATTAATTAGAAAATTTCAACAAAACTAGCGGCCCCACCCTAAGCCTCTTGACGTTTTGATTCAGAAAAAGGGATAATAGAAATATAGCTTAATACCTCTCAAAAAGCTCATTATTCTTTTCTTTGAAGCTTAGTTCGACCGGTCCAGCTACTTTCAAGATTCTTTTGCTTTTTTTCTCTGAAGCTTAAAATCTCAATAACTACTGAACCGCTTGGATTTTCTATTTTAGGTAAGCTTCACGTACACAGGTCCTTGATGGTTTTAGGCTTTTTATATTTCTGATTTAAGTCTTGGATCGTTTTAAGCTTATTTTAGCTTTTCAAAAAATAGCTTAAAGACTTACATTTGAACTATAAAATCCTTTAACTGTCATGGTTCCTATTTGAAGCTTACTTAATATGGAGGCTCGATCGGCTCAGTTGCCACCATATCTTAACGGAGAATAAAATGTACTATATAAAAGACCATAAGCATAGAATAATATGTAGAAAAGCTTTGCTTTTATAAATGTATAGAAAGTTATTGAAAAAGTTATTTTTCTAAGAAATGAATATTTTTATACAATACAGAGAGTTTATTGAAAAAAGTTTGTCCCAATATTATGTGGCGAATATTATATTCGCACTAGAGAGACCTCACAATAAATATATATATTAACATCTCTGTATTCAAACTTTCCACCAAATATGCAAAGAGTTTGCCCAAGTTTTGCTAATATTTATCTGTAAGCAAGGGTGGAGCTACATTCCCCTTTAATACTTCTTTTTAGATACCCCCCCCCCCCCATCTCCCTCCCTTCCCCCTCAAAATTTGAGAGAACTAAGTTAAAGAGTGGAATGGTTAACCAGTAAATTGCACAATTTATATTCACAAAAGAAGAGGAATAAATTTTGAATACAATGTTGGAAAGTGGAAAGGTTTCCAACCTTTGTAATACACCTGTTGTCGCAGCCCTGTCCTTCCTCCCAAGGGACTGGGTTAATTTGAATGGATGGGTTATAGAAGGAGGGGGGGGGGGGTTCGTAGGAAAAACTAGGGAGGTATATCGGAGAGAGAGGGTTTGAGATTCAGAGACATATAAGAGGTTCGGTGTTACTCTGTTTATTTTAGTATACCCCCACCCAGTAACCAACTACAATTATAGTTATATACTAACCATCACTAGGTTCAGGATTACAAAATAATTTAGATTCTATCAAGGGTTCTTTTTCTTATTATTCCCCCAGTCATGATAGTCTTTCAACATTCTAAAAATTTCATACAACAATATTAATTTTCAGTTACTTACATCTATTCTATTTAAACAATGATAACAACATCCATTAAAGCACAGCTAAGTAATATTTTGATTTGACGTGAACCTTCCTTAGATTTCCAAAATTCAAAATACTTAAAATGTACGAACTTACATTTGACATGAAATTAAAAAGATTTGAAACTCAAAACATTAATAATATCAGACAACATTACCTTCATACCTAGTTGTTACAGGAATCTTTTCACAAAGGATCAAAATAGATAGGACGATTCCCAAATGCCTTTAGTTTTTTCAGAGCTTTCCGTTACGGATGGACTAATCCAAAATGTAGAATAGCTTCTCCTTTAAAATAGCTGTTGTATTTGGCATAAAATATTAAATAGAAAACCTTCGTATATGTAGTTAAACATATCAGTATTTGAGATAAAAGAAACAGTAAATAAGCTTTCATTTTAGATTTATTGTTCATTTATCACATCTTGGAGCTCTTTTTTGAAGGGAAGAGGAATGACAGAAAAATAGCATTAAACTATCTCGAGAGCTATGGGAAGATTTTTTTTAGAATAGAGAAATATTTGGAGGAATGCCTTGGATCATTCATAGTTAGGACTTCTTGACAAGAATCATGATACCAAAGAGTATGTTGTTTGTAAAAACATAACATTAAGACACAAAATTTGAAAATAAAGGCATATTTTTTTTATCTCAATTTACCCACCCTAATAATTCCTGCAAATATTAAAATAAGAAAATGAGAAAAAGTGTCCCAGATTGAATTATTTCATGTCAAAGTTTTGTGTTGATGACGGCCCAATTATCTTTTTTTCTGCCCTCTCTCTGAACTAAAACAAAAAGACACGTTTTATTTGCATTTTTGTTTGTTCAGATTGGAAATAGATTTGGGTTTTAGTAGCGAACCTACTCTTTAATTCAACTTGTTCGTCAGTCTGTAACGCTATGGGGAAATGTTATTTTCCCGGCTACTATTTAAAAAAGACTGCGGTTTTTTTTTACTATAGAGCTTCTAGTATACAACTTACTTGGTCTTTGCCACGAGAGACAAATATTTGTCCGTTTGTCCTTCCGTGATTTGTTGTGTTTCGCTGCTTATATATGTTTTCATAATAGTTTTTATCTATCTACATATATTGATATCTTTTATGTCGTTTCAAAGATTTATTTTATTTTTCCGAAACGGCTAAAGTTATTACCAGATTACGTAGGCAATAATGCACGGGAGCAACTTTCCTTAGAAAATTCGAGTAATTTCGGCCTTTGACGCGAATTTATCCGTGCTGCGAGATAGATAGATATGCACTATTGAGTATTTGCTATTCAAAACATTGTAGGTCCTGTATTGGTTGTATTGACGCGACGTTCCACTGCTTGGTCACAAGTAAATAAGTTTTTTTCTCAATTCTAGCAACATTTTTACATTCTAAAAATGTTTTTAATGTATAGGTATTTAGTTTAAAATATTAAATATGGATATAAAGTATTTAAAACGCTGTTTAAAATGTAAACATGCGAAAAATGTATAAATGGCTACGCCCATAATTTGAAATTGATTATAGTGATTCCTCACTTTTTGTTAAATGAATTGCAATTTGACTTAAAAGACATAATATTATGGAACGACGCTTTTCTTCATTTAAATTTGGCAATTCGTCTTGTAGTTGTAGATATTTGATACTAGTAAATTTTGATGTATGGAAATGTTCTTCCAACTACCTAAAGGTTTCTATGTGTCATTACTAATATCATATGACAATTTTTATCCTTCTTTGACAAAGGCATTTGACATATTTATCCTATTTATTAAATTACAAGTGTATATTGGATTTAACCTTTTTGGACACTATTGCCTTCGTCCCTAGTCACTCGGTGCTTCCCCATACATACAGGGGGAGAGGGGAGGGAGTGTCGAATCTCTTTGCAAAATAGCCTTAAACCTTATATGTACTTCTCAAAAACGAAACGATCTGTCCAGCATTTAGGATATCTTTCAAGACACAAACACACGTACAATTACTTTATAAAATAGAACTAATAGCGGTTAATTTGCCTGGAAAAAATCAACAAAAACGGAAGAAAATAATAATTTTAATGATATGTATTTTCAGAATAAAGTATCAATGTGCTCTGTTTGTGAAGTAAAGGGATGAGAAGAGACGAAATACCGCAGTTCTGAACTAATTTAATTAAGGTAGGCTACTACTTCGCTGGATAGCGATACATTTTCTCTTAAATGCTGACAAAAGAAAATAGGTATTTTCTAGTCAAATGTAAAGGGTCATTAAAGGTTCATTTGATGGCAATTTAACTTTAACTGAAAGTTGGAACGTAAATAATTTTTTTAACGTATGGTTGGTTAAATTAACGGTTAGGATAGCACAGAGTGAGTGCTTAGCAGCAAAGGGTCCCTTTTGAGTTAGACTTACCCACATTGGATAGATTTCTTTAAATTGAAATAAGTTGAGGTATTTCTAAGGTCTACTAATGTTTTGTCGAATTATATGATCATTTGTTTTTGATAATTTTATCCCTTTTTATACACTCAGTACTGTCATATATATATTATTACTATATAATAAGGATAACATTGACTTTGTATTTAAATTAAGGGCGTTCAGAGGTATATCTTTAACTTTTTCTTTGTTTACCAACTTTTACCTTTCATTTCTTTGTAACTGCATTTTTTTTATTAAAGACAGTTTTTTTTTTACATAGGTATTTTGTTGTTGTAATTGTCGATTGTCATCCTTGTTTTTATCCTTGACTGTTTAATTTGACTAGACGTTGATTGGATCAATATTTTCCTTGACAAATCTTATATAATATCATTTATTTTATACACTTTCACATCGTAAATACACAATGATAGGACAATAGTCAATTAATCATTGAACCTCCCCCCCACCCTCTCCATAATTCTTATGTTCAAACTTTTGCCTTTTTTTACTGGTAAATACTAAGGAGAAGAAAGGGTTGTAGTTTGTTTTCATTGTCCTCTCCCTCCCTGAAGACAATAATGGACAATTACTTATGTGTTTATTTATTGAAAATATTATTCATGTTTTGCAAACATAATTTGTTGGAACGAAGCTACTCTACAATTCTGAGGTTTTGTGTGCGTGTGTGACTACTAATGGTTTGATTGCAGTTTCTAAAACTTTGTCAAATAAAGATTTTATTTATTTTTTACCAATGAAAAGGACAATAGGTACAATATTTACTGTTTTTCTCCATCTAAAAAAAGTGAAGCTTGCTGTAGTTGATGCAAATAAAGAAAAGTAACTGAAAAAGATGGAAGAATAGTTTTTCTTCGAGTGTCACATCCAAGTTCTATATGGGCTTAATTTGTAAATGGAAATAACCTAAAAGGTTTATACACAAAATCTTTGGATAAAGTATTTCTTGCTTACCTACATAATTTTTGCATGTCTGAAAAATCGTGTGAAAAAGAATTTTAAAACTGCAATTTTTCAAACTTTTTTTCATCGAGATTTAAAAAACATAATTATAATCATTTAACTAAATAACATAATTTAACACTTTTGAATTTGCACGAATTTTCACCGTCTGTCTCTCTGTCTGTCTCCTTGCAAAATGTTTTTGTCATTTTAATTTTACATAGATTTTATAAACCTACATAACTTTTTATGACTAATACTTATGATATGATATTATTCCTTATAATAATGATATTATAAAAAGTAGTAAGGTCTTATGTCTGAAGCTTCAGACTTACTGATCTGATTTAGTTCTCCATTTTGAGGTAGCTTCACATAGATCCTGTTATATGGCTATTTCATTTTTAGATTTAAGACTTGGGAAGTTGGGATTGTTTTAGGCTTTTCTTGACCCCTCCCACCCTTTCCTAGATAGTATTTTGAAAAGAAATTAAGACTAAGTAAAAATATACAAAGTAAAACATTTCCAAAACAAAATTTTCTTATTCTTCTGTGAATTAAAAAATCCTTGATTAATATTTTTTTTTTGTATTTATTTTAGACAAAACATCGTTTAAATCATACGCCTTCTGCTTTAATGTCTAACTCTTTAATAAATCTATGCTAGTAAAATAAACTATTTTAATAATATTAAAAAAATATTACATTGAATTTTAAACACCTCAGCATCTATTTTAGGGAATCTAAGAAATTTTCCATTAATTTTTTGTTGGTTGTGAAGTTTAGTGTTATGGTTTAATTAATTGTGCGAACTTGTTGTGTTTAGCTTCTTAAGTTTCACTATACTAACTATATTATTTATTGTATTCAGTGATAGATGGATAGGTAGATAGGCAAAAAGTAGATTTTTGAAAGTAATCTCTTAATATACTAAAATACTGAAGAAAAAGACATAAAAATAACAAAATCAAACTAACAATTTACTAGTTTGATTTTTGGAAAAGGAACATTGTCTTATTATAAACATTTAAATAGAGGAAGATTTATGTAAAATAAAATGCTCCTAACTCTTCCGACGGTTAAAAAATCATTATTTAGACCAAGTGTGTTTTTTTAGCATGTTAATGCATTCTATCATACATGCACTATCATAGAAATATAATGTTTCTAAATAAAATCGTTTTTTAGAAAAACAAACATTAGAAACTAATTTTAATCCTGCTTAATTCATCCTTTATCTCTGTAATTACGTACATCCAAGAAAAAGAAATAAGAGACACTTAATGAAACAAGATATTAAGCAGCTTTGTCTTTGGAATTTAATTAAAAGTTCCTTTGCTTTAAGTGATTAATTTAGAGAATTAGATACCTTGTAATTAAATCTTTTATACAATTTTCATCATTAAAGGATAAAATGAACAAATGCCTTTAGGTAAAATGTACACTATTTTAACTTGGTAGATTTTTTCTAGTTTATTTTTCTATGCTTATTTTCACCTACTGTGTTTTTTACTTATACCGCTGCTTTGGCTGTTAATTAAATGACATTTTCTTATTTCATTTTACCTACAGTTTTCATTACTTAATTCTATTGATTTTTTCTCATTTTGTTGTTCAAATAAGAGACATCAATTTTGTAAATTATGAATGTATAATCTTCTGAATTAGTTTTTCTTCCTCAATGTAGGATTTTTTTTTATGAAAAAGGTTATGAATTTCTGAATTATAGAAATAGAATCAAAACATTGGTACTAAAACATATATGTATGTAAAGGGAAAAAATATGCGACGTTTTAATTCAAGGGCCTCATGAGGATTTTATGCTGCCTCTTTCTTTTTCTATGCTTATTTTGATGTCGAAATGATTTTTAAATCCATTGTTATTACAAAGAAATTCACATTGATTTTCTTTATTGAATATGGTCGTAGACATTCTTGTTAATAAGCTCATTTCCAAACTTGGAAACATAATACTTAGGACAATAAGCATAAAATTATCATTATATCTTCATATGTTATGAGCTGAGGGTCTTTTTGTCCATTAACCATCTCTTTTTACGCCCTCCATGATAGTCATAAATTATACACACACATACTGAAGACGTATAGAACATTGTAATGTTCACAAAATAACATAGAATCTCATAGATGAAGTATCAGGTAGTTAGTTATAAAAGGAAAGTAGTACAATTTTCATAAAGTGTGGGAATTTTACGCTGATGTAATGATGAAAATAGAAAAAAATGTGGGATAAGTTCATTTTTAAACAGTTTCATACCAAGGATTGATTTCTATCTTTTGGATTTATAAAATCAAAACAGAAATTTTGGCACCCTTTGGAAGAAAATTCTGTCCCTCCTTTCAATACTTGATAGGTTTTATTGTTTTAATAATAATGTATTTTGTTCTATTTTTTTTTATTAATCTTTGTTAACATACACATATTATATAAATGGAAATGTATCCATCTATTATGCATATTATTAAGATATGTGTATATATAAAGAATGATATTGTTATTGTACTGCTCAGAGCAAATGTTGATAATGATTAATCTTTACTGGAAATACATTAATAATGTTAACATGTATTTTGACAAAATGTACAAACAGATCCTAATTAAACAAGAATTTTAAGATTTGAAAATAATAAATTACATTCTTCTACATTCTTGATTACTTATCAAATTATATTTTAACTTCTACCATGTAGTTTTTAACATACATGGATGTACTTGGTCAATTGAATGGTTTATTTCAAAAGTTAGCAATACAGCTAATTTATTTAATGCATAAAATACTGGAGTATATTGAAATATAGTTAGTTAAAAAGAAATAATTTTTCCCTCAACATACAAAATTGATGCATCTCTAAAATTAAATAAATTCCTGCTATATTGAAAACATAAATACAAAAAGGAACCTTTTTACAAACAATACTGTCAATACCTAAATAAAATGATTTATAAAGTTAATGAAAGAAAAGCTGCACATGTCTATAACCATTGTAAATTTATCTTCAATTAAAGATTTTTAACCACACACATTTAAAGAAATTACCTCTTGTTACCAAATCTAATGAAAGTGTTACCATTAATACAAATTGTAGCAGATGTGAAACAAATTAAAATCCAATCAGAACCACAACTAGAGTTTGGTTTCAGCTTTAATATGTCACACTTTTATTCTAGTATTAACTAAGGGCAGGGATATTTCACTGGAACAAAATTGATACTGCTTCATTGCTAAATTTTATTTAGAAATTTAACTGTGTAAAAACCTATTTTTAAATTGAGTTCTTATTATCTGAAAGACCAGTCATAATTTAGAGGCTTAACTTAGTTTTTTGCGCCTTGATTTGTTTGTCAGTGTAGAAAAAATTCTTTTCAAAAATGTAAATATCTGTAAATTTGTAGCAATAAAAAGTGAAATGTTGTGCTACTTTCAATGAAGCATATAATTCTTTTTATTAACTAAGCAATGATTCTGTTTTTTCTCAATCATTCGAGAATTTTAAAATCTTGAGAAATCTTATTTGTTCTACAAATAAATAAGTATATCTAGAGGTTCAATCTGGCTCCATAATCCATCAAAATTAAAAGAAATCACAAGCAGTTGGAACCTTTAGTTTATTCACAGTTACATACGACTCATTCCAATAATATGAGCGGCGAAATTTTTCGGCGTTATAATTTCCTTAAGGGCCAAAACATAGCTTTTTCCTAAGAAATCATAGCTTACTTATCATGTATGTTTTGTCATATGCTTCACATTTTACAGGCAAACAATTTTTACCCAAATAAAGCCTTATCCTTAGAATGCGAAGTTGACTTATTTTTTAACAAAATCTATACACTTTTTAACCAATAATTTGGTCTGATTGTCCCTCCACTGTTTTCCTTTTGGCTGATTTAGAGTGTTTGTATCTAGATTATATCTATTGTTCTCCACTTAATTAAATGGCAAATGTCAGAGCAAAAATTTTGTTTTCTCTCTTCATCCTATTTTCTCATTATCTACTATAAGAGTAGTCAAAGATACCCAATAATTTTACATTTTGTAAAATTGAATTGCGGTATTAAGATTCTTTTATAATAAAAGTTCAAAAGGCCTCAATCTAATGAAAACTGGAATTGAAATACTTTCCTTATGTTGTTGGCTTAACAACTTATATTGAATTTTGATTGGTTGGTTCATAAAGTTGAGTGTAATCTACCGAAGGTGTATTTTTGTGAATTATCATTGGGGATGTACATAAATTTATCGACCATTGTCTTATCCCTTTAGAACCCTGCCACATATTAGAACATCCTTGTTTGAAATGGTAGAAAACAAATTCATAGAAGTCCCTCAGGTTGGGTTTCACTTAAAGTTGAATTAACTTTCCATGTACAGGGTGAGTGCCCTAGTCCTAGTTAATTTTCAAAATCAAACATTTCTATATTTTAAACTAGGTATGATGATTCCTGTTACCGTCAGATACCCAGTTTGTCCATTTTCAAAATGACATAATGGTTATAAAGCATTGTTTTTTTGCCCTTTTATTATGATGTCAAATGTAAGATAAGCCGAAAGGATGCTTTTCATCATGAACTTTATTTATCTTATTTTAAATGCGGCCACCCTGTACAAAAACCGTTCTTTCCAGTGCAGAATAATTCTAGATTCAGCTGAAATAAAACTTTGTCACTTTCAATTTCGAGAACTATTCAAACTTAGATTTCATAGCTTTTTGAAATAACCTCTTATAGCAGATTTACTTGATATATGATATTGCAGTTTCTTAAACTTTTAAAAGTACTGAAGCTTCTCTATAAGTAAAGCCTGTCCGAATTTCTTACTAAGCGTCTGAGAACGTCAGTAACACTTTTTTTCCTGATCCACAGATGTCAGGTTTTGTGATTTATTAACAATAAAGGGGACATTTTTGTTTTAAAATGTTGCTTGCAATTGTTAATACCAATTTTTAAATCAAACTTGACATTTTGCTTCCTTTAATAGTTATTTAACATTTGGAAAGCGCAGTAACTCCTAATTATGACCAAAAAGTCCGTATGTCCATTTAAACACGGATTCCTAGGACCATTATGCCCAAAAAGTCCGTATGTCCATTTTAAACACGGATTCCTAGGACCATTATGCCCAATGTTATGCGCGAAACAAATCCACAATTAAGTTTCTAAATGTAAGTATGTCTTTATTAAGCGTCCTTTATCTGTATAATTTTGGGATATATCAAAAAGAAATTTTAGATCAGATTTCCATAAAATGTTATATTTAAAATATTAGTGTTAATATTTGTTTATCTGAACTCCTAATATGCTAAGCTTCGCTTTTATGGATGTTGACACCCTTTTTTCAATTTCAACTCATCCCAGAATTTATTTAATGTGTTATGTCTATATTTTTTTTGTGTAGATTGCCGTTAGAAAGTAAATAAAAAGCAAAGTCATCAAACTTAATTACAAATTGTTCTTCTGTTTCTTAAGTGATAGAAGAAAAAATCATTAAATAATCAAATATAATACTATTTTAAAATGAAATCTTTATATAAAAGTAACAGGTTGTGTGTCTTTCTGTCTGTGTGTAGCAAGGGGACCACCTATCGCTGAACAGATGTGGTTCTCCCTTACAGTTTGGCTTCTTTTCCTGGGAGGGTTTGTAACTATTTTCGGGAAGAGTACCACCACCCTCCCAAGAGATATCTCACATAGAAAAAAATATCCCATTCTCCCTAAAAATCCTTAATTTTTTATTGTTAAAACTAAAATTGAAAGTTTGGGGGGGGGGGGGGGGCGGGGAATCCGTTCCCCACTCTGGTTCCTGTTGAACTATTGGACTTGATCTTTCTTGTTTGTGTTATTGTGTGTTGATAGATAAAACTAATTAAAAACCAGGTTTCATAGAACAGATAATCAGATATTGAACAAAATAAACTAAATTAGTCGGGATTAACTAGAAAAATAAAATGAGGGTCATATCCCCCCCCCCAAAAAAAAAAATTTAAAATACTTATCTGTCCCCCCTCCCCCCACTTTTTATGAAAGAAGTAATGCCCCCTTTCTCCCCTTTAGAATAGCCACCTTAATTTTAGAACCTTCTTCTTTGTAACTAGACATTTTATATATCTTAAGCTTTTAAACAAAAGTATTAAAAAAGTAAAAAAGAATCTTCTCAATTTAGGGAGAGAACGAAAATGAAAACAATGGTATCTAAATAAACACTGATGGCCAAAAGATCTTTATTTTATTGGATATCTTATATCATTTCCTCAATGTGCTTTGTTGTTTTTGATTGGTCTCTCTTTTCTCTATCTTTAACTCCAAGAGCGAAACTTTTCTTTAATCAAAAATCTTACTAGAAAGTAAGTTCTATTAGGTTTCTTTTCTGTTGTATATATCAAATGTCACAAAATTTAGAGTATGACAAACTATAGAATCTCTGTTAGGAAAATTTTACACTCTGGATTCGAGTAGCTGTCTTCAACAGGAAGTTTGTTTATGTGTACGAAAGAATTTCGCTAACCTCTAAAGTGATATGATTTTTCTTTTCGGTAAAGCTTTTCATATGTCCAGGGAAGGTTTATAAGTATTTTGAGGGGAGGATACTGCTACCTTCCTAATAGTAATCGTACCTGCAAAAATAATAGAAATATTGGTTCAACTCCCCCCCCCCCATCCCTTCCCTCATGTGCCCCTAGAGGCATCTTTAGGTGTATCTGTTTGTATAATTGCAGTATAATTAGTACGTCCATTATTGATCTTTTATATTAGGGAGCTTTGCTTATATGAATATTTTCAATCTAGTCTACCTCGCTCTTTCATTTGTTAATTGATTTCTTTTTATCTGTTCCCCAATACAACGTAATTTTATATTTGTTTGGGAGTCGAGCAAATATGTTTTTTATCAATTAAGGTTTATCCTATTTATAATCTTAAATATCGAAAGCCTTATAAGGATCTTTTTATTAGTTTTAAAATTGAATTTCCATTGATGAGTTTTTTGATAGTGAAGCTACTTTAGAAGATAACGAATTGATTATTATTAACATATACCTAATTCGTTATAATAAAATACTATAAGAAGAGTATCTTCATAGATTCACTTTAAAATGTAACTGCATTGATACTTTGCTTTCATGGATGTTTGCATTCTTGTATTATTAAGAAATAATATTTATTGATAATAATACCAAACATGATTTTATATTTAAACGTAGAAACCAAATAATTCTAAATTATACAATATTTGATATTTTATGATTTCTTAATTTCATGATTAAATATAAAGTTTAATCACCTAGAATAATACTATCTAATTTATATCGACGCAGGTATAATTTGTCATACGTCATAATAAAGAAGTTAAAAATAGTATTTTCTTGTCGAGTAAGATTGACAGGAATGCATTGGCTGTAATACAGGCTGAAAATAAAACTTCCATGCGGACATTGGCATAGTCAATGATATAGAAATGGCTTTTCTAAAGTGCAGCTGGAATTTTTACACGGATACACGTTATTTTTGGGAGCAAATTCAAAAGTCTAATTGAAAAACTGGTAATGGTTTTTTTTCAGTTGACATTTCCTTTTTCTGAACAGAGGTCTTTTCTATCATTAACTAAAAGTAAAGATTTGTAAAGAATCAGCGCTGTTGTCAGAAATAATTTCATCTATAAAATGCAGGGAGGGAGGTGACATTGGACTGTTAACTACACTTGTCCCCAAAGATTTATAGCAATATTTTCTTATTCAGTGGCTCAACAACTTTGGGGTCTTTTATTGAATTTTGAATGGTTGGTTCATTAAGTTGATTATCCAAATGTTTTAGCCAATAATTGTTATTTACAGAAGGGATATTTGTGTATCATCATGGGGGAAGTACACCAATTTATCGGCTATTGTCTTATCCCTTTAGATCCCTGATAAAATATATAAATTGGTGTATTGGGATGACAGCATCTTTTAAGTAAGGTATACCTACAATGTAGATGATTATTCTTCCAATTTATATGATATTAAGAGCAAAAATGATCTATATCTAACATTTTTTGAAAAACAATTAAAGGGGTAGTTTCACGAAATGCATTTGAACTTAATTTAGTGATCCGCATATTTTTTCCTGGTTAATTGGTTAAACTACATTTATATGGCATATATATTTGAAAGAATTTCAATTTTCTACCACGTAGTTTTTAAAATATCAAGACTTGAAAATCGTCTTTTTGTGATATATGCAATTTAAAAACACAATTTTTAAGTCTTGATATTTTCAAAACTACGTGGTAGAAAATTGAAATTCTTTCAAATATATGCTATATAAATTTAGTTCAACCTATTAACTAGCGAAAAATATGCTGATCACTAAATTAAGTTCAAATGCATTTCGTGAAACTTCCCCTTTAAAAAAACAATTGATTTTTTAAATAATGCTTGGGACCTTCTTAACAGTGGTTTCCAAAAAGTGGCCTGTATTTGTAACACTTTTTAGAAGTTAGCATCTCTTGTCTGATTGTCATTGGATTTTAAATTTTTCACAGCTTAAAGTATTAGAAAATTTTTTCTAGAGATGTCCTGTGAAGTAGTTGGATAATTGTTTGCAATTGTAGTAGGATGTATGTTTGTTTGTTTATTGGAAATTTAAAATATTATATGATTTTTAATTGGATTTTTATTTACGTTGCGCGGAAAAGGACACTATTTTTTCCATTTTAAAAGGCATTAGTAATTTTGTTTTACTATAAATAATAAACAAAAATGCAAAGAATGTGTTGAAGGAAATATGCCTTTTTAGTTGAACATTAAGATTAAGTTTGGTTGTTTTAAAAAAAAACTTTGTGATATAGATATAAATAGAATTTATACTCACCAACCTACACGGAAAGAAGATTCTGGGATAATAATGGATAGTTTCTTAAATAATGTTTAATATGTATATAACTGGATTTATTATTACTTGGATCTTACATCATGTAATAAAGTTAAACTTGTACCTGCTTAAAAAAAACACCTTCCCCCTATACACCCTATACCCCATCCTCCCCCCCTCTACTATATAAACTTGACCAATAAGTGATGTCCACGTTAACAACCTAAATTGAAGACAATTTTCCCCTGTCATTATATCCACGTATATTCTATATCCATTCCATTTTAAGAAAAACTAAACTAAAATTATAAAGACCTTATTTCTCTCATGTTTCATGTTTGGTGAAATCTTACATAATAGGTATGTATTCTATAGTGAATTATTTAAAGATATTTCTGTCAATGCACCGCCCATTACTGAATCCAATTAATAAAATATTTAGTATACCTTGTGAAACTTAGTAAATGCCCTCATCTAATCTACTATTACTGACCCTTGAAAAACATTATAATGCAAAAAATTCACCAATGACTTAAGGGTTATTATTTGGTTATAATTAATAGTTTGTCCTGTCTGTCCCAAATAACTTGAATGGAATTATAAATAAAAAGATATCTTTCCACATCCCTGGTAGATAGAGTACATAACTCTTGATTGTAGTCAACTGTGACAGATCTGTAGCAATTCATTTTCTTATCATGTACCTTTAGAGTACAAAGAAGATTCAATTTATTTGATTTTATATCATAGCGTAGCTATATACCACATCATTTGATAAATTTTTTGTTTTTGTTTATCGTTTTGATGATTTACTGCAGTCTTTAGTATTCGTCATAGATCCAAAGGATTAAACGATAAACAGTGAACATTCCTAATGATCAAAAACAAAATTACCATTCTTGCAGAAAAAAGTATTAAAAGCTAAGCATCGCTCTGGTTTGAACCAATATTAATTATAATATTTTGTAAAAGTTAATTTTTCTAGCCAACCAATGAGAGCACAGATATTGTTAAAGATTGTGTAATATTATAATTTAAAGTCAACGTCCCCTCCCTCCTTACTTTAATCTAAGCTTGTCAATTATAGATTAGGTATAAAGGGTAGAGTCGGAGGGAGGTGCCACTTTTCAAAACTAACAAAAATATGCTCCCTTAAAAGCAGCGTGTCAAAGCCGTTTAATTTTGATTCGGCTCCGGCTCCTGCTCCAGCTCCGGCTCCTGCTCCTACCTTAAAATTAATATATAAATTTTTGTTCATTATTGAATTTAATAAAATAAAATAAATAATATAAAATATTTTGCTTTTATTTGATTAAAGCTATATAAAAATAGAAGGATGTGTGTCTATTTGTTAAGTAATAATCATTTTTAGCACATCTGGAGCCGGACCCGTTTTTAACGAAAAATACGGCTCCGGCTTTACCAAAAATGTTGCTGCTCCCGGCTCCGGCTCAGAAACGCTGCAAGTTAAAAGAATGTTAGCTTCGACGTGATAAAATTTGGAACTATGATGAAAAGGCACCTGAACTACAATTTACTCCTGTAATTTTTTTCGACAATTATCACTAGAAATGAAGGTTTTCGGCGGCAGCTAAAGTCGCGAAGCCGTTCTTCATAGTTCCACATCTAACTACATTTTAATCTGTGACATTGCTGTATATGTTTTGTGAGGTTATTTTCATTTGTTTTGTTTTCAAAAGTGGAACATTCACCCCTACCCCCCTTTCATTAATATTAACAATTAACATGTTTCAAGTTCATTACCATAAAAGCCACCAGACATAGAAGTATTTATTATTCTAAGTAAAGCTCCCAAGTTACTTCGGACAATATCTTATTTAGATAAATGATACATATAAGATTATATTAAGTACTGTCGGATAATATTCTTATACATGCATAATTAAGGCATAAAAAAGTAATTAGTTCAGTATTTTTTTTATGTTGTAGCTTTACTACTCTATACTTGATGATAAAATTCATTGAAAAATAGAGGCTAGCTGTCCAATTTTCTTTTTGTGAAGGTATGATCTTATTTTCAGTCTTATGATTTTTTTCAGGATTTGTGTGTAAAGCTTCCATTGACAGCAAAGCTCAATTGTTTTTAACTTTATTATCAAAAATGCATGTTTTACCTCTAAGGGCACTCTAATAGCAGTATTATACTTTTGTGTAAATAGGAGTAATACAGAAAGTACGCAATTAAAAATTGCATTATTTAGAAGAGCTAAAAATATTTTCTCTGAATTACACTGCTTTTATTAACTTGGTTTGCAGTTTTATTTAGCTTCCTATGGAGAGCACAATCCTTGTTTCCATTGTAATTACACTTGTACGTTATTGTATTACAATATTTAATTATGTATTCTTAAGATCAATTAATATTAATATCAAATTAATGAAATGTAAGTATTTAATAAAAGGAAGCCGTAAAAAATGTATCTATTAAGACTCGTGGGGTATAAACCTTGGACGTACAAGGGGTGGGGTAAAGGGGTGTTTAACTCCCTCAAATTTGAAACCCTTTATTTTATCGCCTCAATATTTTTAAAATACATAAATTTACCCCCCTCAAACCTTTGAAGCCCCTCATTTTACCCAACTCAAATAAAAAGTTTTGACGTTCCTAGTTTGAACACTCTCATAAAAGTTGTATGTCTTAACATACTTGTAGTTTATTTTGTTTAGACTTGGATTCTTGATGCAGGGAAAATGTCACCTTATAAAATAACTAGCGGCTTCGCTCCTAGCCTCTAGGGGCTTTGCCCCAAGAGGTAATTAAAAAAAAATTGGGGCTGCCCCAGTATCTTTTTCAAAATTATCGGGAAAAAAAATTGGAACTGCCCTGGACTGGAACAGTATCAAATTCAAAAAAAAAAAATGGGGGGGGATTTTTTGTTTTTGGGGGGGTTGGGGGTGTCCCACCCCCCCAAGAAAATAGCTTAAAACCACCACAGGACCAATAGGCATATACCCTGAAGAGTAGAATCCAATCAGTTCAGTGGTTACTGAGATCTTGACGGACAGACGGACGGACAGACATCAAGCTACTTTGTATTATAGATAAAAAATGTTTATATTAAAGTGTATCATTCCTGTTTTATCTAATTTTCCATGGTTTTCCAAGTTAGTTTTCTAGTTTGTGTTTTAGGCGTCCAGTGCAGTGGTAGGTTTTGTTTAACATACATTCTGGCAAAACCAATATTTTCAATACTTTATACACAAAGGGAGAGAACTTTACAAATATACCTACACACTTGCATGGAGCCAAGTATAGGTTTTCCTTTGTAATGAAGTAGTAAGTTGTGGGTACATTAATTATAAGAATAGAGGAAGCATGAGCTATAATATGTAACTGCTTATAGGGCGGGGACCCTGTCCCGATTTTGTATTATTTCTTTGAAATAGGTACATAACGTCAGAAATATAAACACAACATAGTCCATACAAAAGAAAGCAATTTGCTAGCAGACGATAAGGGTCTCCGCCAATTAGGAAAGGTAGTTGTCTGGATAATACATCTTACTATGCTTACACATAAGTATAAAAAAAAATTCTTTTTAGTGAAACAAAAGTCATTTCTTAGCAGTATTTATTTATATTTCGGTGAACATGGCACCTTCTTCAGTCTAATGCAGTTTAGCTAGATGTTGACCTACAGAAAAATTCAAAACTACAACAATAAATCCAAAGGGATAGTTGCAAGAAGAGCATTTTAGAAAAACGATTTCAAGCATAAGTTTTAAGTACACCATCAAACATACCTATATAATTTTGTATTACAATAAATAACAAATAATCAAACATCATTAAATTAGTCATCATGCGGTTTTTGTGAAAATAAGCGAGCAAAATTAATTGTATATGTCACAAAAATACGATTTTCAAGTCTTGATATTTTAAAAAACTACATGGTAGAAAATTGAAATTCTTTCAAAAAAAGGCCTTATAAATGTAATTTAGACCATTTAACAGTAAATAATAGGCAGTTCACTAAATTCAAGTTTAAATGCATTTCGTGCAACTAACCCTTTTTTAATAGCATAAAATTTGAGTTTAAGCTAGATGTGTTAGATATGTATGCACCTACGTATACAAACACAATAGAATAGAATATGTCTAGGTTTTCAATATTTGAGTCATGTAAAATGGTTTGTACCAAAGAAAAGAAATATTATCCAATTCTATTCTCAAATGTCTATGACGTTCAATATGTAAACTGTAATATTTCTATTGTTGGTTTTCTGGTAACAGTTGAAACCTGTCTATTCTTGAATTATTGAGTAAGTTTATAAATATTAAAAGTATATTTTGGTATTTTTTGCAGGGGTGATTTCTCTTGGGAGTTTGGTGGTACCTTCCCAGGACCTATGAGAAACTACATTGTAAAGGAGAAACATTTCGGTTCAGTTGTGAGCGAGATCCTTTGGTACATACAAATCCCGTTACTTTTATTTAAGGGTAAAAAGTTTTAAAGTGGTAGCTTAACTCAATAAAAATAAACACAAAATGTAGCTAAACTTGAAAATGCATAAAGATATTTCTCGTATTCATTCGAATCCGGTGGATAGGAACCGGTTCTCATCCATACGAAAAAACTATGTCTAGCATCGTATTATATCCAGCTTTCTACGAATATAAAAATGTACAATAAAAAGATTAAAACCAGTTTTTTTAGCCGGTGCCTTCGGCACCTCGGGTCATTCTATATCCGCGGAAAGCCGTTTATAATACGATGCGAGAAATAACTATTATAATGTGTCTTGTTTGTTTTCTTAATGCATAACTACATCTCATTTTCAGAGCATACAAATTCCCAGGGATCTAAAGGGATAAGACAACGGCCGATAAATAGTTGTACATCCCCAATGATTTTACACAAAATTACCCTTTCCCTAGATTATAATTAGTGGTTAAAACGTTTGGACACTCATCTCAATGATCCTAACAAAATTCAATAAAAGTCCCCAAGGTTGTTCAGCCAACGAATAAGTAAACGTTATTTTAAGACTTTGGGGACTAGTGTAATAAACAGCTCAATGTCTCCCTCCCTGCAAAATGCGGATAATCTTTTGTTTTTTTAAAAACTAGCAGGGTCATTAATAATACACTCTCTATTCTTTTATTCTTTATTTACAACAACAAAACTTTCAAGAACAATAGTTATTTTGTCTTAGTTTTTCTTAAGAAAATATTTATAAAGTATTTGATATTGTTTTTCAAAGAATTTGATCAAATATTTTAATATAAAAGAAAACATAAAGTGAAGCTTTTATATTTGCCAAAAAGAAAAGTTTTCAATAAATATTTTATTTATTTTTAGAATAATTTAATTTCTACATCATAAAATATATAGTTAGGAGGTTAAAACCATTTTTAAAAGCAGATTTATAATCTATGATAATGGTTTTGTCCCTTTAAAAAAGTAATGTATGATTCCATTTTCAACTTTTTTTCTGAAATCATCTTGGCCGATATGATTTTTGTAATGCACCATTCCACCTTCAATAGAGGCAAAACTGGAATGATACAGCGTATTCATAAACATTTATTTCCTTATTTAGATAAAGAGAGGGAAAAATGGAATCATACCTTACCTTATTTAGAGTGATAAAACCTTAGTCATAGAATATGTTTCTGCTATATAAACATGATTTCAACCTCCTAACTGATATCTACTCAAATTATTTTAAGAGTCATTGATTTCTAGGAAATTATTATATTTTAAGATAAAATTTGAAGTAACAAAAATACCTAGAGAAGAAAACAAATCGATTGAATAACGATCTTACCTATTTTAGCTGAAGATTTCAGCTTATTTTAATATTATTAATGTCAATATTTAATACTAAGGACTTCGGTCATAGCCTCTAGAAGCTTCGCCCAAAAGTGATGGGAAGTCTCTCTCATGTTATTCTTTGATTTATTTGGTTGTAAAAAAAATGAGACACTGTGTAGATACTTTTAACGTGTAGATTTTTTTGTTTGGCCATAATGGAAGAAGATGAGAGAATAAACGAATTAAGATTTAAAAAGGATTCTTAGTTTGTTTTTGTTGTTGTTGAAATTTTATTTTGATTGATATTGGTTTTTGTAGGATGAGTGAGGGAGAGAATGATACGTGCCTTGAGCTGGCACTGGAGGGAGAGAAGTTGTGCAAGGCGGGCAAGTGCAGGGACGGCGTCGCTTTCTTTGAGGCGGCTCTGCAATCTGGTACAGATGACTTTAGGTAGGCTTAATTTTTCTTTGAATACTAGCTGTTACGCCCTTAGGGATTAGAGTTCTCTAGAGTCGACCCACCATTTTAAATTCTAGCTTTAAAAAGATCAAATAGTAAATATGTTGAGATTTTTTCTTCATCTGGTTGAGGTAAATGAGTTGCATATCGGTCCAGCAGTGACAAAGCTCTTAAGAATAAACAAACAGATTGACAGCGACAAAAATCTTGTGTTTTTTTTATACTAGGTTGGCATTGAGGGATGGACGAAGATAAAGATTAAGCTATTCCTTTTTTATTTTAACTATTTTACTTTTTTTAACTACGTACTATTTTTTTCGTGCAGGCATAAGAAAATGCACGATAAATTGATATACATACATCTCCAATGATGATAAACAAAATTATCCCTTCTGTAGTTTTTTGTACCTTATTAACGTTCTTTTGACTTAATGGAAGCATTTGATATCAGGATAGTTAAGAAATGTTTGTTTTGCTATTCTTGTGTTTTATACCCCGTTTGCAAACTTTATAAACTATTAAAGAGCAAATGCAGCTTTGCTTAACTTTCTAACTGATGAAAGTATAAAAAGCTCATCTAGATAGTTACTAGATCTATTATTAGCTTTTTATTTTGGACAAACTTTTTCCATTATAAGTATTTTCTTATTGTAGGAAAGTTTCTCAAAGCACACACATAAACGTACTACTTCTACAGTTATACATAGTTTTTGTACGGTGGAATGGGATGGAATTTTTTGTTAGATAACGTAAACAACTATAGCCTTAAACCTTCTTTGGACACACACTACCTATACTTTCTTGAAAATTATGGAACGATTTTCCATACGTTTCTGGGATCTGAAAGGACTTTCTGACAGAAATTAAATACTAATCATATCCTATCATATAAAGTAGTAAGTTTTTTTTGGCTATAGCATAAGATATTTATTACCACTTTAACGATTGAGTTCTCCACTTTAGAGAAGCTTTACTTAGGTCCTTTGGGGGTTTTAGGCTATTTCATGCCAAGATTTTAGTCTTGGAGTGGTTTTGGGCTAGTATTATATAAAGGAGTAAGATTTTTTGTTTCTTAGCTAAAGTTATCGAAAACTACTTATTGAGTTCTCCATTTTAGAGAAGCTTTACTTAGGTCCTGTGGAGGTTTTATGCTATTTTATAACAAGATTGTAGTCTTGGAATGGTTTTGGGCTAGTAGGTATTATATAAAGGAGTAAGATTTTTTTTCTTAGTTAAAGATATCAATAACTACTGATTGAGTTCTCAATTTTAGTAAAGCTCCACATAGGTAATTGGTATGATTTTGGCTATTTTATTGAAGATTCAAGTTTTGGTATGGTTTAGGATTTTTTCTGTCCCTCCCTTCCCCTTTAGATATAAAGCTCCTATATGCTAGGGGCGCAGCCAATAGTACTTTATAATAAAGGAAAATCCGTAAACAATAGAAGTGTGTATAAGTGTAATCTTTTCTCTATAAATAGCCATATTAATGCTGACAAGGCATAATTAAGTACATAAACATAACATAATACCATCAACATTGTAGTGCCATTCTTTCATAGGAAAAAGTTATTTTTAGATACGAGGATTTTATCCCGTAACTTTAAGGTACATTGGACTGTAAATTATATTGGTACTTTGACTTTTATAACCGCATTATTTCTTCATTTGTTGGCTTACAAACTTTGGGTACTTTTATTGAAATTTTATTAGTTGGTTCAAACTAGTAGTGTTCAAACTTCTGAACCAATAGTTTTATTGTACAAAAGGGATATTCTTGTTTTTATCATCATTGGGGATGTATATCAATTTATCGTTTTTTAAAATCCCTGAATTATCTTAAATTTTAGTAAACAAGGATGACAACACCCATAAAAGCGAAGCTCTGAAACAATAGGATAAACGGATATTGACACTTGTATAATGTCAGAACTGAATAATCAGAATGCGAATGTATAAAGAGTCAAAGCAAAATTGTAAGTAAATTTGTTGAAAAACTGCTTGATACAGGATAATGATTATGGTCATACTTACATTTTTAGGACTTGATTATAGAGTTGCTTCGCTTACAATATTGTACTTTGTTGTCCCAGGAATCAGTATACCAAAAATCAGACCAATCGGATAATTAGGTCACATTAGGTTGTTAAAAATGTTAAAAAAATCAACATGTTTAAAATAGACGTACGGACATTCTGGTAATGATTATAGAGTTGCCTCGCTTTCTAACTCGTACCTAACTATTACAGGAATCACCATGCAAAATTTGAAATCGATAGGACAATTCTAACATGCCTAAATTAACGAAAAAAGCTATCCGTGACGGAAAAGTAAAAAAATCAACATGTTTAAGATGGACGTACGGACATTTTGGTAATGATTATAGAGTTGCTACGCTTTCTAAATCGTACCTAACTATTACAGGAATCACCATTCAAAATTTAAAATCGATTGGACAATTCTAACATGCCTAAATTAACTAAAAAATCTATCCGTGACGGACGGACGTACGGACGGACCGACCCTAATTATAGCAAAGCTTCGTTTTAAAAAAATAATTATTTCTAGAACACTGAGTGCAATCTACAGTCAACTTGGAAACGCGTACTTCTACCTTGGTGACTATGTGCGGGCTATGCAGTATCACAAGCACGACCTCACCCTGGCCAGGACCATGGGGGACAGGCTCGGCGAGGCAAAGGCCAGCGGTAACCTGGGCAACACGCTTAAAGTTATAGGTAAGGTTTCTAAACATAGTTATCGTTAGATATTAATTTTATATCTGAAAAAAAATAATTGCAGAAAGTGACAAAACGTTTTTATTTCATTAAAATATGATGTGCATCTGCTGTTCTGTAAAAAGAAGATAATTACATTCTGATGAAATTATTACCAATTAACCTCATTAGTAAAGTGCAGGAACTTTTATTAAAAGATATTAAATAAATTTTGATGAAAAAATTCTATAATCTAGACATCAACTGTCGGAAATTAATTAAGGGTGGATAAAATACTCAAATATTATTAAATTAAAATACCCTTTGAAGTGGAATTTTAACATGTGGAATTTAGATTTTCATATCAGTTTTTAAAATTCATCTCCCTAAACGAGTAAATGTCTCTTATGTTAGATGAATAAGAATGTATAAGTATATATTAAAAAAACAGAGATCTACCTGGTTTCTGACCTTTTTAGTCTGCTAGCAAATTGTTTTCTGCTCTTTTGTAGCGACTTGCCTGTGCTAATATTTCCGACGCTATTGGCTGATATTCTAAAACTCAATTGAAAGAACCCCCCCTCCTCCCCCCCCGAGAGCATACAGTTTTTAAACCCCTGCACCCTCTCTATTCTATTACTTTTTGTTATATGCCCGGAGCGTTCAAAACCTTTTAATCTTTCTTCATATTTCATTTCAGATAATTTGAAACTAATGTAGAATTCAACGAGAAATGATAAATTTTGAAAAATTTGAATTTTTGCATAGTTGTTCAGAGAACGTTTGATCATTTATTTGTCTAATTTTAAATTGAATTTGAAAGTAGAAATAAAATTTATGTATGTGCACTTGTGCATCTGTGACAAAAACTTGATTATTTTTTACAGAATTATTTTTGCGATCAAAAATGTTGATTGGGTTAGAAATACTTTATATACCTTTATTTAGGAAAATTTGAAGAAGCTGTTATTTGTTGCAGAAGACATCTAGAAATTTGTAGGTAATAGAATTATTTTATTTTATATCAGGTTTAAAACTTTTTTGGGGACTGCAAAAAATGATTGTAATGGTTAGTAGCCCTAGAGAAAAGGGGACATTGGACTAAAAATGATTCTTCCCCCCAATCTTTACAAACTAGTTCTGTCATAAGTTTTGGGAATGTTTGAATTAAGATTGAACTGTAAACATTTTCCAAGCTTTTCCTCTAATAATTTTAATCTACTAAAGGATTGATTTATCTCTCATTGGTCTCTTATCTATGCTTTGATTTGCAGATTTTCTCATATTTTTTGAGGATTTTTTAGTTAAAAATAAGAAGTAATAATGAATACAAATAGGATACATAATATACATATTAAGGCGGGTTGATTTTCAACATTTTTTGGAATTTCACATTTTCCCACATTGGCAAGGGTTACTGGGCCTATATAAAACCCTGTGAAACTTGAAACAGATTTTTTTTTGTTGTTTTTGGATTAAAAAACCTGTTTCAAGTTTCACAGGGTTTTATATAGGCCCAGTAACCCTTGCCAATGTGGGAAAATGTGAAATTCCAAAAAAGTTGAAAATCAACCCGCCTTAATACATATAGCCCTGTCAGATGTATTGTTTATTGTTACAGAGAGCACAAAGACAGAGTTGGAGAGGGAAGAGCACTTTACAATCTTGGCAATGTGTATCATGCCAAAGGTAGGACATTTATTCTTTTGGGCCGTATTTCTTAAACATCTAGAAATACTAACATAAAAGTAGTCTACTCATGCGTAATGTAGGTCATCTATTCTATTCAATGACTTTTGGGGCCAATTCATTAAACATCTAGAAATACCAAGAAAAAGAATTTTTGCTAATACTTATATTACTATTTCGACAAGGGTAGCACCTTTGTCTATGCAATTACTCTTGGGCCGAATTCATTAAACATAAAGAAATACCAAGCAAAGAATTATTGCTAATGTTTGCTTATTATGCCAAAGGTAGGACATTTATTCTATTCAATGACTTTTGGGGCCTTTTCATTAAATATCTAGAAATACAAAGTAGTCTACTCATGTATAATGTACAGGGTGCGCCACATAAAACCGGACTTTTTTAAAACAGTCATAGCGTCAAAACTACTTGACCAATCAGGACGTTTGACCCCACTATCTAAAGCTTAGGTAATGACCTTTTAGCACAAAAAAATCTTTGGACGAAGATGGGCTCGTACTCCGAGCTGGCCGCGCTTATGTTCAAAAAGGCAGATTCGAAATGCGCTGGTGATATAATCTGGATTCTCGACTAGGGCCCACTAAATCGGACCTCAGCCCATCTGTAGATGAGGTAGAGTTATGCAACTTGCTGGGGATACTGTTAGATACATAAGTAAGACACTTGAAAAGACTAGAGCTCTCTATCTAAAATGGCTTGGCTGTAGTACTCCGGCAAAGTGAAACGTGGCAGATTTAGAGATGTCAAAAACGTCAAAAAATCGTGAAAATTTATCGGTTCTCGACGTTAAAGACCCATATGGAACTTAAAAACTCATTTTAGACTATGGATTGCGCTGACAACCCTAGCTAAATCTTCATGCCATTTCCAAAAAGGTATAGAACCTCGTTCTAGCTCAACTGTGGTCTAAATAAAGGCCTTCGTGTCAAAGGGTAGCTTGAAAGTTAGGTGAATTTGGATCCTGCGGTTACTCACAATCCTAAGGTAATGTAGCCTCCCAGCAGCCCGATCTTAATTCAATGGTCTTTTGGGCCTGGAGCTACTTTGAAGCATGCACCAATAGACGTGCTCATACCACAAAGACCTCCCTCATTGCCACTATCAAGGAGAACTTCGCCAACTTGAACAGGTACATTTTGACCTGGGACTGCCGGCGGTTGAGGAGGCGGGTAGAGGCGGTGATTGATGCTGGCGGCGATTTTATTCAATGATCTAATAGTCATATACCTAGTTTGCTTCCCAGTTTTTAAAATTTAATAAAATCTTTAAAATTGACGATTTTATGTCAATTTGTTTACAATTTAGAAAAAGTCCGGTTTTATGTGGCGCACCCTGTAGGTCATCTATTCTATTCAATGACTTTTCGGCCGTATTTGTTAAACACCTATAAATACAAACGAAAAAAGTAGTCTACTTATGCGAAATGTAGGTCATCTATTCTATTCAATGCCTTTTGGGACTTATTTGTTAAACATCTAGAAATACAAACATAAAAGTAGTCTACTCATGCGTAATGTTGGTCATCTATTCTATTCAATGTCTTTTGGGGCCTATTCATTAAACATCTAGAAATACTAACATAAAAGTAGTCTACTTATGCAAAATGTAGGTCATCTATTCTAATCAAGGCCTTTTGGGGTCAATTCATTAAACATCTTAGATCTAGAAATACAAACATAAAAGTAGTCTACTTATGCGAAATTTAGGTCATCTATTTAATCAATGCCTTTTGGGGTCAATTAATTAAAATCTTAGATCTAGAAATACAAACATAAAAGTAGTCTACTCATGCGTAATGTAGGAGGAAATTTATTCTATTCAATGCCCTTTGGGGCTTATTGATTAAACATCTAGAAATACCAAGCAAAGAATAATAGGTCATGAATAATTGTACATATCAATGACTTTTGGGCCGTTTTCATTAAATATCTAGAAATATAATGAAATTTTTTTTTAATGTTTGCCTATTTTACCGAGGAGATGACATTCAATGACTTTTGGGGCCTATTCATTAAACATATAGAGAGGTTAACAAAGAAATATTTGATAATGTATATTCTTTATGCTAATGGTAGGACTTTTATTCTGTTTAATTTCTCTTAGCCCATATTCATTAAACACTAACATTTCCGCAATAATTTCGATTATATTTAAAAGTATTTGTTGAAAATTGAAGAATATGTTCCAAGATATTCTAAAGTCTTTTGTCCTATCTAAAGCTTCAGCTTTAACATCTATTCTCCACTTAATCCTTTTTTTTTGCAACACAAATAATAAAATTTTCTACGTGCTACTTAACTCGCTCACAATACTATTTTTTTCCAGAAACACATTTGCTCTATATGTAAGGTCTGTCCGACCCACGTATTTTTTGGCTGATTTAGTGCCAAGATGCTAAATGTTGTTATTTATTGACAATGTGTGCAAAAATTGTGAATTAAGTTTACCTTAACTATGATTATCCAACTGTTTTATTTTCATTTTTATTCTAGCACTGCATTTTATTGCTGGGTTGCTTTAGGATGTCGTTGTACTAGTTAATGAAAAAAGCTTTTCTTTAATAGGCAACTAAGAACAAAGTATCACTAATATCTATTTTATCCCCCCTTAACAAAATGGTGTAAGATAATAATTTTTTTTGACAGCTATGATAAAGTCTAAGAATTATTGTATCAAGGAGATATTTTCTTGAGAAAAGTTTTCTTAACTTTGTTTCTAATGAAAAGATCGGAGGGAAGGGAATTTGGTCAGGAATACAGGGTAAAGGTTTATAGAGGAGAAATTGATTTTCTCTTTATGTCCTGAGAATGGCAGGTTTGCGCATTTTAAAAAAAGAACTTTTTATGTGTTTTTCTTAAGTGCCTATCAAGCATTGAGCGCCCCCTCTTCCCTTATTTTGAAAAATAAATTGAATATAGAGGGGGGGGGGGGGATATCCTATGCCTAATTCCTGCGGGGCCACCTCAGCACCCAATATAACCTGATCTAATGTAATAAAAAAAACTACCCTCCAGCCTCCCTCTCCCCCTTTTTTTAATTTGTTAAAAAATTATGGAGGGGTTAGGTGGTCGACAAGGGACTTTGAGGTAAATTTCCATTTATTAGTTGGTAAAATGATTGATAATTATTGATAATCCCGTTTTCCCTTAAAATAAGATAAAGAACTGACAAAACTTTTTATCATTTTTTCTACTTTTGTAACATGAAAATAATGAATCCTTTTTATTATAAAAACTTATCTCAACCTACAAATTTCGAAGCTTTTTTTATACACAGTAAAGGAATGATTTATAAAAGTGGATATTGGATATTTTTCAACTTACGTCAATACATTTAGATTTGCTTAGTTACATGTTTCACAAAAATTTCAGTAAAAATTTTAAATAAAATTCTCCTGAAAAAACGTACTGTACAACATATCTAAATATTTTATTTTTAACAAATTGTTAGTTAAAACTTGATTAAATTAACAAACAAAAACGTTTTTAGGGTTTCAAAGTTTCAAAAAATGTGTAATTTATTTTAATTGATAATTTGTTATAGAATAAAGCTGTATGTGAAAAAATAATACATTTTATCGTTTTCATTCGAAACCAATTAATATTCGGTGGATTATAACCGGTTTTCAAAAAAATTATGTTTAGCATCGTATTATATCCAGTTTTCTACGAATGTGAAAATGTACAACCATAAACCAGTTTTTTAAGCCCATGACTTCGGCATCTCGGGGCTAAAATAATGGTTTTAATTCAATAATTGTACATTTTGTATCCGCTTAAATCTGTTTATAATAAGATGGGAGAGATAACTTTTCCTGTATAGCATCTAATCCGATAAACATCCGCAGGATTAGAACTGGTTCTTAGCCGTACCTACTTAAAAATAAGTTATCGTATCGTTTTAAGAGAACTCGGAGCTAACAAAACTGGAATTAATTGTATACTTTTTATTTTAATATCCTTGAAAAGCTTGTTATAACGCAATGCGATAAATAACTATACCCGCAACAATAATTTCTTAAAATTACTTGCTTTGAATTTTCTTCCAGTTTTCTTTAGAATTTACTAATGTTTTTAATTTTAGGTAAACACATGGGCCGCCTGGGCCACCAGGATCCAGGTGACTTTCCAGAGGAGGTGAAAGCCATGTTTGAGAAGGCTGTTGAATACTACGAGGAGAATATGGTGCTAATGGTGGAAATTCAGGAATGGACGAACAGTCAATAGAATGATAAAATATTTATCATGTTTTAGCTGTAATTAAAACACTTAATTAAAAATAGAATTTATTTACGTCAGATTTAGATTTTTGCCATTTATGTAATGAAAGCATTTTTTGGGTAGCTAACCTTTTTTTTGTTGGATTAAAAAAGTTATGTATGAAATATGGGTGTCAGAAGATAATATATTCAAAAAAAGCAGCAATTTGTGAGATCATGAGCAACAAAAATGTAGATCTGGCAGACATTCTTCTACTTTGAATTATAGATTCCTCATTAACCTTAAAATATTTTTAACCCTAGGTCCATAATATTAACCCTCATTTATATGAATAAGGGTAATAATAGAAACCTTCATACATCTAAAGCATTTTACTTATTGTTGACTTGACGTCCATGATTGTACAGGATCGTGCTGCACAAGGAAGAGCATGTGGCAACCTTGGCAATGTTCATTACCTTCTGGGAGATTTTGCTAAGGCAATTCACTATCATCAGGTACATATTGATATTTGGCAATGCTTTAGAAATTTGTTGACAAAACGTTTTTAAAAATCGAAACGTTTAATTGATAAAATTATCCTATTAAAAAACGTTGTCATATTATTTCAAAAGCGAAACAAAAGTAATACAATTTTGTCATCTTTATACAAGCAAACACTTTAGTAAAGTCTAAAATACATAAACTAACATGTAAAAAGTACTTTTTTATAAAGAATTAGACTTAGAAACCTTTGTATTTGTATTTTTAAAGTAAAAATACACAGTACAAAGGGGGAGGTCATTTTCTAGTAAATTCCGTAAAAGTGTGTAAAGGTGTGTGTGTTATAAGGCCTAAAAATAGTAGTAGAACGATAAGGTGCTCCCTATTGTTCTATTCAATAGGGAATACAAATATATAGAGCACCTTACCGTTCTACTACTATTTTTAGGCCTTATAACACACACACCTTTACGGAATTTACTAGAAAATGACCTCCCCCTTTTTAATTACATCCAATCAATCAAAAAAATAGAAATGTTTTGTACATAAAATTTTCCAATTTTATAAGAAAACTGCGCAACAAAAATATCTTCTAATTAGAAATTTCATAAATTCTTCTTTAATTTTTCTGCTAAATTAAATAACAACAAAGCTTATAGTTTATTTAAGGATATTAAATTATTGTGAGGTGACCTTGCTCTTGACAAGTTGCTCTTTCTATACAAAATTGAATTCCACTCTCCATTCTCAAGCACGGAGGGAGGGAGAGGACATTGGGCTGTAAATTACACTGGTACCCAAAGTTTTGTAACTACGCTTTCTTATAATTTGTTTTCTCGTATTCATTCGAATCCGGTGGATAGGAACCGGTTCTCATCCATACGAAAAAACTATGTCTAGCATCGTATTATATCCAGTTTTCTACGAATATAGAAATGTACAATCATAAGATTAAAACTAGTTTTTTTTGGCCGTTGCCTTCGGCAACTCGGGGCTAAAAAAACTAGTTTTAATCTTATAATTTTACATTCTATATCCGCGGAAAGCCGTTTATAATACGATGCGAGAAATAACTATTCTCAAATTTTTGGTACTTTGATTGAATTTTGGTTTGTTAGTTCTAAACTAGAAGTGTCCAAACTTTTTAACCGTTAAATATAATCTATAAAAGGAGTAATTTGTGTATCATCAATGGGAACGTATATCAATTTATCGCCCATTGTTTTATCCCTTAAGATCCCTGATTCTCAAGACAATATAAATACAATTTCCTTTATTTTAAGATTCAATTTACTACAGATTGTATCTCTCACATCTCAACCCCCCCCCCCCCCTTTTCCTCTCTTTTTCTCATTTCTTTTTTTTACTTTCCCACATTTGTTCCTCTTTCTTTACATTTTAACTTTTGTTAACAGTTACATTAAAAATTCTGCATTTCATGATTTTAAAAGATCACAGGAAAGAAAAAGAAAAGTTTTAAAAACTTATTTTATGAATTTCATTAAGATTAATTGTACATTCTTTCATATTTTTACAAAGTTAAAGCCAAGTAAGTTTTTTTAAAATTTTTGCAAAGATTTACTTATAAACTTTGCTTCTATTTATTGAATTCTAAATTTAAAGAATAAATCTTCATTAAATTTGAAATAAATGGAAAATATGCCAGTGATATAAAAATTACCCCTTTTGTAGATTACAATTAGTGGTTGAAACCTTTGGACACTAGGGTGGGCCCATTTCACCCTTTTTTTAGATTTTACTGTTATCATAAGTTGCGGAAGTCACATATATGTATGATAAGTCTTATTCAAGTTTCAAAAGTGACTTGGCTCTTATGGCTGCCGGCGCGCGGGGGGGATAAATATGCCCACCCGCTTATAAAACCAAAAATTTAAATTCATTCAAACACAGGCATGTTGCATATTAAAATGACAGCATTGAAATGCTGATTACGAATCTGAAAACCATTTTGAAAAATATTGCTCCTAGTTCGAATAAGATCTCATTAAGTACCTAAAACAGCTGATTTAGTCAAAAATGTTCATTTTGGTAGGTTATTTGAAAATAATTTCAGACTGAATCAATATTTTTCAAAATGATTTTCAGATCTGTAATCAGCATTTCAATGCGGTCATTTTGATATGCAACATGCCTGTGTTTGAAGGAATTTCAATTTTTGGTTTTATAAGTGGGCGGGCACATTTCATACCCCCCGCGCGCCCGTTGTTTTTGGATTAAAAAACCTCTTTCAAGTTTCACAGGGTTTTATATTGGCCCAGTAACCCTTGCCAATGTCTACTAATGTGAAATTCCAAAATCGACCCACCCTATTGGACACACAACTTTATAAACCAACCAATCAAAAAAAAAAAAAGTTTCCAAAGTTGTGAAGCTAACAAATAAGAAAAAAGTATCAAAAAACTAGGGTAATGAACAGTCCAATGTCCACTCCTTCTTATTATATCGATCTCGTTAGTCAAGAAACACACCAGATGAAATTAATATCGAAAACATGAAACTTGAAATTTTCAATTTATTTTAATGGTAAAAATTGATTTCTAACCATTACCTATAAATAACTGCGTCTATCGGTGAAAAATAAAAGATGGCTATAGTTTTGTAATTAGCTACATAACACCTGTTTTTGGGAAACAATAAATGATTTTTAAAACTTACCAGGTAGTTTCCAGATGTTCAGGATACTTGGCTGGATATATAAAAAAAACTACTCATCATAATACAACATTGATATTTCAGGAACGACTAAAGATAGCGCGCGAATTTGGGGACCGAAGCGCGGAGAGGCGCGCACACTCCAACCTGGGAAATGCAAATATATTTCTGGGAGAATTTGAAACAGCAGCTGAACATTATAAACAAACATTACTCCTTGCACAGGTAGGTACTTGGTTACTCGTAGCGAAGCTAATGTTATAATTACATATTGTATTTTTTTGTTCTTCCTTTAAAAGTTACAAAAAAGAAACATTAACCTACAAAATGCAATGGTCAATCAATTCTTGTTTTTTGTTTGTTTGAGAAACACGTCCACTATTATTTACATTTATACAGAGTTGGGGAATTGAAGGCATATAAAAAATGCAGTGCGTGTTTAAAATGATTCTAAAATGAAATTTATCTAAATCAAGTTATTCCTGTTTTTTTTTCTTCTGACTTTTGAATGAGATTGCATGACAAAATTCTTTTATCTTATTATAAATTAATCTTTAAATGTTATTACAACAACTTTATTGTGTATATGTATTTTGTATTTTTCCTTATCGTCATCGGGTTTTATTTTAAAAAATTGTAAAACAAGACATTGATATTAATTTTGATAAAATCACGGTTTTTAACATAAATGAATTGTTTTACCTAGTACCTAGTTAGTTTTTTTTAGTCAAGTCAGATAAAATAAACAAAAATAGTAATATTAGAGTAAAACACTAGAGGGGGAAGAGGTTAGATAACTGTTTCTTCCCATCGCAATGACCTTTTGCCGACTCTCAATTGGGTCATTGAAAATTAACCAATGGTGTCAGTAATAATATTAACACAGACAAGTAGCAGAAAACAATTTGCAGGCAGACGAAAAAGGTCATTGGAAAATAGAGGGGGGTAGTTATGTATACTATAGATCTGTTTTCGTGATAAAAGAATGTTTTTTTTCTGCATAATAAAGCACATTGAAGTATTTCTTTAAAACAACAAATATTAAAATATAATAAGTTTCTTATTTAACCAGGCATGAAGGGAATACTGGGCTGTTTATTACACTAGTCCCCAAAACTTTATAATAACGTTTTTTTTTATTCGTTGGCTCTACAACTTTGAGGACTTTTATTGAATTATGAAAAAAAATCAATGCTTTCTGGTTTAAATGTTAATTTTTGTTTATAAAAAAACTTGCTTTATCTAAAAATCTTGAATCTTATTTCCGTATTCGTTAAATGGAGCTATCCCTTTCAGTCTACTTTTCGAAAGATTTGTCTATTAACGTTTATTTGCACAATGATAGGACACCAAATTACGGAATAATTTGTAATAAAGGTAATTATCAATGCTGCTTGCGTGACTAACATTGATTTTTATAATTCCATTACACACCACACCAACATACAGACTTACTTGTTGCTTTACATTATTCTATTAAAAATAATAAAGTTTTTTCTCGTATTCATTCGAATCCGGTGGACAGGAACCGGTTCTCATCAATACGAAAAAACTATGTCTAGCATCGTATTATAAACAGCGTTCTACGAATATAGAAATGTACAATCATAAGATTAAAACCATTTTTTTAGCCCGTGCCTTCGGCACCCCGGGGCTAAAAAAAACTGGTTTTAATCTAATAATTGTACATTCTATATCCGCGGAAAGTGGTTTATAATATGATGAATGAAATAACTTTTCTTAAATCTTGGCAATCTCATAAAATAAATAAAGTAAAAACAAAAAACATTAAATTTTCTTGTTGAATAAAAAACAGATTTTTTATCTAATGGATTATTTGATATCTTGAATGTTAATATTACATACAACCAACCCTAAAAATTGGACAATCTTCGTCTGAACGTTCAAAATTAATTGTAATTTGTTAAGCCTATATTTTAGTCCTAGGATACGTGTATGTGACTTAAAAGCAATGTGACAGTTTATTTGTAGTAGCGCTGCTACTCTATAACAAATCCTTCCATATATCACTGCGTAAAAACTATAGTGACTTTAATTGACAAATTTCCGTAATTCTTTTATTAGTTTTATTTAAATCATGTAAATTTTTTTTCTATAGGTAACAATTTTATGTTATTTTTTTCATACAATCATAGTATGTAAATTTTTGGGTATAAAAATAGAACGCATAAATTCTGATTATAAATCTTGCATCTTAAAACTTTAATCTTATCAAACTTCCGTCACCTTGCTTCCCTCTCAAAATGCAAAATAAAACTAGCGGCTACGCCCCTAGAGACCTTCCGCCTCAAGGTACATAAGGTTGAAGGGTGCGGATGGAAGTAGCCACCTCCCCCATTTTTAATTTTACCATAAAAAGAAAAAGTAAAAAGAATTTTTTTTTGTAGGGGGGAATGAAATTTTTTGTATTGGCAAAACCATGGGAGGTCGTACCCTCCCCCCAAATAGTTAAAAATCTTACCAGGACCTATGAGAAGTACATTGTAAAGAAGAACGATATCGGTTAGCGGTTAGCGAGATCCTTTGTTATAGATAGATACATACTCGCACATAGGCATCCTGTTACTTTTATATAATTATAAAATATTAACATCTTTACTTTTACAGCCACTAGCGGCT
Organism: Acartia tonsa; assembly: GCF_053477335.1. Classification (NCBI taxonomy): domain Eukaryota; kingdom Metazoa; phylum Arthropoda; class Copepoda; order Calanoida; family Acartiidae; genus Acartia; species Acartia tonsa. The sequence goes on along the minus strand of NC_137262.1, from coordinate 13,215,258 downwards.
TCGACCTTAGCCTCTAGGGGCTTTGCCCCAAGACGTTTGATCAACCTAATTTTTCGTATTTTAGATAAAAAAAAATATTTGGAGGGGTGTATTGTTTTTGCTCTGTCCAACGGTTAGCGAGATCCTTCGGTACAAACAGACAGATAGACATCGTTCTACTTAGTATTATAGATTACAGCAAACAATTACAGCAGACTAAAGTTCATTTTGTCCCTGTTTGAATTAGTAGAAAAGTTAAAGACAGAAAGGGGGAGGTAGGTTGTGCTAAAATTTCGTAAAGGTGTGAGTTTTAAGGCTTAAAAACAGTAGTAGAACGTTAATATTCACTAGATATGCGTATTCATAGACAAAAAAATTTAGGTATTCCCTTATATATAGTGAATATTATCAACTACTGTTTTAAGCCTTAAAACTCGCACCTTTACAGAATTTTAGCACAACCTCCCTCCCTCTTAATTTTGTATGACTATATATCCATTGTTTTTATTAACTTGATTATTTGTTAAGGAACTTGGAGACCGAGCTGTAGAGGCTCAAGCATGCTACTCTCTGGGAAATACCTATACACTACTCAAGGTAAGTTTTGTGGAACACCTGCCATAATATTTTGTTTTCAAACATTGTCGTGTAAAGGGGGGGGGGGGCACAGTGGGTTTTTTGGCTGATTTGGGGATTTTTTAACTTTATGAGTCACAAATGCCAACAAAAGCGTATTCTATCTAAAAATAAAGTTAAAACCTTTCATATACAGGTTATAGTTTATGTAATATAACATATTATATACATATTATTGTGATTTTAATAAGAAAAATGTCCCTAGAACTACTCTACTCATATAGTTAAAAATTCGAAATTTCTTATATTATTCTGCTAAAAAGAATTTTTTTTTAACATCGACTTAGATCTAAATTAAACTTTTGGAGAGTTTTTAAGGTGTACGTATATGATTAATATACATATCATATGCTTCTAAGTTTTCAATAAATAGTATACAGGGCTCGGCAGCTGCGCATCAGCTGTGACTAAGCTATAAATTTTAACCCATTTTGATGCTTTAAAAGATCTTTGATAAAAGGGATTGTCATACTAGGGTCAGGTTCGACCTTTTAGTTGATATTTAAAATTGTAAAAGGTTTGCCTGAGGTATATTTGCCGAGCCCTATTACAATGTCCTTAAAAATTATCCTGTAATTATTCAGTTTTTCAACAAATTTACTTACAATTCTGTTAAACTTTTATACATTTACGTTCTGATTATTTAGTTATGACAATCTATAAGTGTTAATGTTCGTTTGTCCCACCGTTTCAGAGCTTCGCTTTAATGGATGTTGTCATCCTTGTTATTTTTAAATTTTAATAGTTGGATGAAGAGTTTAGGTAATACCTACAGTAAATGAATGTGGATTCAGGAACTACTATTAGATTTAGAAACCAAGGGCATTGAAAGGAAAGAACAATATAAATTAAGTATTTCAAACAAAGTTAAAGGACAGACAGAAAAAAATAGTGGCTTAGAAATCAAATTTAATTTAAATGTTTCAGAAATACAGAAAGGAAGACATACGCACATTTATAAAAATTGAGCAGCTTTGTTACTAAAACTATTTCATAATAATCATTGTATATATGTTTTCAGTACATCCCATAATATAAAGTACTAAGCTTTTTTTGTGTGTAGCGAAGAATCATACTCACCCCTTAACCGATATGGTTCTTTAGAGGGAAGCTTCTTATAGGATGGTTTTAGGCTATTTCATTTTTATAAATAAGCCTGGGTTTTGTTTTAAGCTATTTTTCTGCCCTTCTATATCCCTTCGAATACCCTAGATGCTAGGGGCGCATTACCATCAATGAGGTAAATCTTTCCCCCCCCTCCCCCCCAAAAAAGCTGTCTATCTAAAATTACAGCGTAGCTTTTCTATAATTAGGGTCAGTCCGTACGTCCCTGCGTCCGTAACGTTAGCTTTTTCGTTAACTTAGGCATGTTAGAATTGTTCTATTGTTTCTTGTATTAGTTCTGTATGATTTGGAAAGCGTATCAACCCTATAATCATTACCAGAATGTCAATACGTTTATGTTGATTTTTAACTTATATTATAAGTACAATATTATAAGCGAAGCATCTCTATAATCAATTCCTAACAATGTCCGTTTACCCTTAAACAGTATTTTATATTTAAGAACTTTTGCAACAAATTTAGGCAAAATTTTGACAAGACTTATTTATATATACTTTACATATTCACGCTGTTTGTCTGTCACCCCGTTTCAGAGCTTTGCTTTTATGAATTTTGTCATCCTTGTTCAAATATAAATCAACTGGTTGTCAGACCATTACCGATAGACTGAAGGACTTAGTAAATTATAATCTGGATGCTTCTTAGTATGGTAATAAAGTCTTTTAAATAGCAGCCGAGATATTCACGTTTTCCCTAATAATGTTTCTAACGGACAGATGTACCGACAGACGGACGTATCATTTACAGAATAGCTTCACTATTAAAAACGGAAAGGTAACCTTTAAAGATTAAATATGTGTGTTATTAAATTATATCAATTTTTAGTACTTTGACTTCATAATGGTATTTAATTTATATTAATACAACTTCACAGTATCTATTTTCTAAGCTGGATTTCTCATTTGGGGCTACGAGGTGCCAAGAGTTATGAACTAATCTTGAATTATGAATACTTGAATTTAATCAGGACCTAAATAACTTTTGGCACCTCGTAGCCCCAAGTGAGAAAAACCTTTAAACGTAAAAAATACATGTTATTTTAAGATGCAATATTAGGTGTTCTTGGATTTTAAATTACAGATTTATGACAACTTTTCTTATTTTTCTTTGCATTTTAAAGTAGAAACATCTGTGTATATATCAATGAAATATTGTTACATATCATTTAATCAGATTTTTACACCAATTTATTCTAGGAAAAAGTGGGAAAAGCAATGTATGATGATTTTAATGAAAAAATTCACTTTTTAAAAATATTCCTTTGACCACGTTCAGCAAAACGGCTGTATTTTGCCTAATTTTGTAGTATATAAAAAAATCTGTTGCATGGCAACTTTTGAATGGTAATACTAGCCCCTGGGACATTTAACTCAAAATTGAGGAAATTTAAAAAATGACCAAAAATCCCACTGTGGGGGGGGGGGGTAGAGGGGAGTGTCAACACCCCACTTCAACTTGAAACTTGGAAATGCTGCCTTCCCTTTTTTCATCTCCAAAAGTTTTCACACACCCCATTTGAATCGCTGTGCCGACACTGATTTCAATATATTGTAGCAACATTTTTCTTTTTAAATATTGATATTAAATTTTTAAATAAAATTGACCTAATATAAATATCATGTTATTTTTCTATTATATGTATAAAATATTTACACGATATTTGGAACAAATAACTAAAATTTAATTTACTCAATATATTATTTGGTTCTATGAGCAGATATTAGATTTAAAATTAGCATTTGTATATTTTATCTCAAAAGTAAATTTAAATATTACAACAATAGTCCCTTTCGTGGCAACGCACCTTAAGGGGCGATTCTTCGTATTTTTCACAGTAGCTTATCTCTTATTTCTAGCCCCTGCGGGGCCAATGGCCTAACCTTGTGGGGCAATCACCTAACCTAAAATAACTTATAAAAAGCCATTTTGAAAATACGACGAATCGCCCCTTAAGGGGCGTTGCCACGAAAAGGACTATTCCCCAAAATGGTTATGACTTTAGTTAGTGTTCGTATCTTTAATTAATAATTTCAACTAAATCAGGACAACTGGCATATCGAGGAATAGGAAATATTGTTTAGGTTTTCATAGAATATTGCTTTTTTGCGTCGTATAATATATCATCCGGCGAAGTTAATAATGCACCCAGCGGAAGTGCATCCATTTTTCAAAATATATTTAGGCAAGTTATGTTTAGTTGGTAGAATTCCAATGGAACATTATTTCTGTTCATTAAAATCAACAGTCAAATAATGAAAATGAGAATAAATATGTTCAGAAGACTCTTGAGTCTTTATATACCCGTACATAAAGTTTAAATTACATATTTGATTATACATAAACTCTGTGCAAGGCTTGCCAAACCCAACCAATTATTTGCAATCTCCCGCCAGCTGTATCCACTCAAATTTATTCAAGAATTGTAAATGCAGTCTCTCGTGTCACATTAAAGAAAATGAGTTGTAGGATGCCGTCAAAATGTCTAAATTGGAACGCTTTGCTTACATTGAAAATTGCTTTTCTTTAACAAATTTAAATTTGGGTAAGTATTATAAGTTTAAGAACACAAAAAGAAAGTACCTACCCACGTTTATTGTTCATTAACAATTTTTTTTTTTTGTAGTTAAAAACTAAAAATAAATTTTTACTTGATATAAGCAAAGTACAAATTTTAAATACAAAGTTTTAGAAAACAATTTATTTTTGTCCGCCATTAATGAAACTTAAATTTAAATGTTTTAATTTTTAACAAAGTTACTTAAAAGTATGACGTGAGTGTTTGTCTTCAATATAACATAAGAAAATGGTTCTGTTATTTTTATTAAGTCTTCTATCTCAATTGTTAGGTTTTACCTTAAAGTTCCAAAATTCAAAGTTGCATGAAGTGCATTTAACAAGTTTAATTTTGTATTACAATAAATAGCAAACAGTTTGGCAGCACCAAAATTTTCATCATGCTGTTTTATGTGAAAACAGGACAGACATTTATGTTGCAGATATCAAAAAAATAAGATTTTTAAGTCTTATTTTAAAAACTACCTGGTAGAAAATTGAATTTTTTTTCCAAATAGATGTAGTTTAAATTTAAACTATTGAACTGGAAAAATGAAGTTCGCTAAATTCAAGTTTAAATGCACTTCGTGCAACTACCCCTTTCTTTTGCATATTAAGGAACAAAAAGTTTACTAATTTTAAGTTAAAATGTATTTCATGATAATAAAATACCTACCATTTTTCTTTTTTTTCAGGACTATCCCACAGCCATAGACTATCATCTCAAGCATCTCAAGATTGCAAAGGAACTTTTTGACAAGGTAAATATCATTGGTGACTTATTTTGAATTGCTAGACTGGTTCAAAATGACAATTTAACTGAATTAATTTTAGAAAAAAATTATAATTACGGTTTTTTTTTGGGGGGGGGGGGGGGTGGCTACCTTAATATTTACTAAACTGCCCTCCCCCCCTCAAAAAAAAAACGGTTAAAATTACGTAGCTGGTTTTGCTTCCTCTCTTATTGTTTAGTTGTTTCTATTTTCCATGATGCTTTTTTTGTCCAAGACTTGTACACTATGGTTTGATTTTTGGGAGGTAAATTGGAACTTATTCCCAAAATGTTTTGACGTAGGGTATACACCATTTTTATCCCCCCCCCCCCCCCCCCTCCCCCCAACAAATAGAGTGTTTGCATTGAACTATCCATTTATCTCTGCATTTATGTAACTATTACGCACAACAATTTCATTCGAAAAATCTTTTTCGTATTTATATTGGAAAGAAAGTATCGATTTAATAATGTCCTGCCATCCAATTTTATAAATCTAGACAAAGTTATCTGTTTGTTTAGTTCCTTGCCGTTGACCAACTCAATAACAGAATTAAATATTAATTCTCAGACTAGTTTTATTTTCAGAAGGAAGTAATAAAAACTAATTTATTGTATTTGTCTTTGTTAATATTAAATGAAATAAGTAATAACTAGTTACTTTGGTGGTGGATCTAACATTACAATGTTTAAATGGTTGACTGTTAAATTAAAAATGAAATTCGCAAAGGTTTGTCTTCCTCATTATTTGATCTTAAAAACTATTAAATCATACATCCTGTTACCCTAACAAGGATTACACCATCCGTAACATGGAATTAAAAGCAGTTTTTTTTTTGGATTCATATGTACAAAGAATTTTTGCAGAAAAATTCAGATTCCCATGTCATATCATGGCGAAGTAAATTACAGTCATCCCAAAAAATCCCATTAAGTTTTTTTTGGGCAGACAAACAAATGAATTGACTTACAGAGTACCTAATTCAATTAAATTATACTGCGAAGTCTCATAAATCTGCTAAGTAAAATTGCGGGTTTTTTTGCAACCAAAACGATGTGGACACACTAGGCTGGACATTTTAAACAGAGAAGCTTCGTATCTAATAAAAGGAATATTATGCTTGTTCAGATCAAGTATATTAAGCATAATTTATTATCCTTCATAAAACTTGGAGAATACATTTTTTCCTACAAGTTAATAATTGCAAAACAAGAAAAAGGTTTTGCGTTGGTAAGCTTAGTTATTTAGTTATTTTAAGTAGCGCACCTACACTAGATCCTTATGTAAGCGTAGTATAGTGTTCTATTAATTAGAAACTTGTCTCCCTTTCATGTATTAACAATGAATTCAAAAATTGAAAAAATGTAGTCTATTATTTAGAAAATTACTTGTAACTTTCAGAGTACATTAATTTTAGTTGTATAATACAAATGAAATATGATACCTGTAATAATACCTATGCTTTGACTAATTCAGCAAGCAGTTATAACATTAGTAATAGATTTCATTCAAACAAGTGATTGTTTATTGTATAAAATACTTCAGTGTTTTTGCTTAAAATTAGGTATAAACCTTTAAGTAAAAAAGAAGGGAATAGTCCCTTTTGCGGCAATGCCCCTTAAGGGGCGATTCTTCGTATTTTTAAAATGGCTTTTTATAGGTTAGGATAGGTGTTTACCCCACAGGGTTGGGCAATTGGCCTCGCAGGGTTAGAGCCCCCCTCAAAGGGGCTAGAAATAGGAGAAAAGCTACTGTGAATAATACGAAGAATCGCCCCTTAAGGTGCGTTGCCGCGAAAGGGACTATACCCCAAAAAGAATATACGAAAATATTTCATAATGCACAGGTTTTTGGAAACTTTCCATGGAATTTTTGTATCTCTTAACTTTCACCATGAAAAAGTATAAAAGTTTTACAACCACGATAAGCATCTAAGATATATAAAAAAAACTCCAAGAAAGTTTAAATGAAAGTTTTGCTAACAAGTGCTTGTTTCACCATCAAAACTTTACACCAAAAATTTTAAAGGTTTTGTGGAGTAAAGGAACGTGGACATTATGTTTTATCACATTTTTCTATTCTCAAATAAACTTAAATGTTTAAAGCTTAATACTTTTTTCGTGGATTATTTTATTCCAAACGTAAATTGGAAGATTTTTTTTAGAATTTTTACAAAATATTCTGAACTGGTAGCAAAATGTCAATTAAAGTATTTGTGTTTTTTACCATTCTAGAATTAACTTTGGTGTATTTTATCAGTTTTTCTTCTTGTCACTTTTGTACTTTTTAAGCTTGTTTGTGTGTTTCATACAGAGACAAGGATAGTACTACTAAAAATCCGTTTTTTGTCTTGATTCAACATTTTTGCAGTAAAAAAAGTCATGGGTATAAGTCTAAAATGTTAGTTTTTAAGACTTTTTTTCAAAAAGGAATCTATTTTTCACTTTTTCTACAAATTCAATGCTTTTGCATCATTTGGATGGCATTGGGAACATGTAAAACGATGGTCCCAAAAAAGTTTGTCAGCAAGTTTAAGTTTCTTCAGGCACTATATCCTTGTCCCTGGTTTCAAGGTTTTAAAAGTTTACATGGTTTGCCTGAAGTAAAGATGGCTGGAAGGCCAAAAATAGATTTAAAAAAACTTTAACTGGACAATATTTTATGTGTCCAAACGAAAATTTTATATAGTTATGTAACATTCTTTGAAGTTTTTCAAATAGTTATTATTTATTTAGTTAAATTAACTGTTGCATCAATACGTAATATTTAATACAATTTAAGTACATATTAAGGTGTGTGTGTTTGTTTACTAAGATCTCAAAAACAGCAGGTCCGATTGTTTTACTATTTTTAGGAAGTTTGTATAGGTCCAAGGTATGTGATTTATTTGGAAGGGAGGTACAACAACCCCACTTCTCAGAGGAGCTATGGACCCGAGTAAATATCTGCCTCACCTAAACAAAATTCTTATAGTGGGTTTACAACCCACCTTACCCTGTGGGGTAAAATGGAGTCAGTGAATAGTATATGAAAAACTTGTAATATTCTTGTAATATAAAACTTATGTATTCTTATGGTTATATTTTTGCACTTACTAAACTTTGTTTTGGTTTTATGTTTCCAAATAAACACAAACACATAATCCTACAAAAAAAAAACAGTACATTTGAGTTGCAGTAGAGACATTTTCTTGAAAAAAGATTTCTTTTTATACAAGTAAACTTCAAATCTTATTCATACCTTAAAAAATAGGTTTTTGATTACCCTTTCTGTCAAAAACCTTTATGAATAATACTCTCGTTGCTTACTATAACAAAACTAACCATGAATATTCTCTAATTTTTACCAGAATTCTTTTTAGGGATGTAGAATATAAATGCATATTATGACTGGGGAAATAATTTTGTAAATTCAGGTTGCTATTTCACCCTGTTATTTATTGGTCAGTTGAATATTCCAGTAGGAGGGGAGGGAATGATGGAGGGGATTGTGGATAATCTGATAAGTGATAATCTGGTGTAAGATCCAAGTGATAATAAATCCATTATTCTTGTCCTGTTTCTCTGGAATACTTGTTCTTCTTTCTGTTTTGACCATAAAAGTTGGATGATACAATAAATATAGCATGCACCTTTATTGCCCATTATCTAAGAAATATGATACCTGCCTTCAAACCTTCCACATACACACACACCCATACACACACATACCCATACATACACACACACACACACACTCAACCTCTGTGCCATAATAGTCCCAAGTTAGATGTTAGAATGGGAATAAAATAGTTGAAATTATATCCATTTGTTTTTATTTCTATCAACCAAATGGGGCCCAAAAGACATATTTATTGCTGGAATAACTTTATGCTATGAAAACCTTCTTATATATGCTACTAGCGGCAACGCCTCTAGAGGCCTCTAGTGGCACTTTAAATGTTTATTTTTTCATTTCAAATATGTAACTATTTTCTATGTTGCGTTAAAGTACCTATCTATTTAAAAAAGATTTTCGATTTTTTGTGATTTATCTTGGGATGGTGGTGGTACCCTTCCCCAAAATAGTTATAAACCTACCCGGGACCTATGAGAAGCTACCCTGTTTTAAAACTAAAAACTCGATTTGATATTTCATGTTAAATATAGTCCTGTTGTTTCAAAACTACTGGTACACTAAGTTATAGAACATGCTCTCTTATTGCTTGGCCTAAAAACATTGGTTACTCTCAGCTTATACCAATAAAGAAATTAATTCGGAAAAAATCACGAAACCTATACGTGTTTTTCAGCTGTCGTTGGGGGTGCAACATATCGTAAAATTGACGACCTCTCCATTTGCCCCCAAAATATTATCTTAGATTTATTTCGCTTGTGGGTTATACCTTATTCCTGGTATATTTTTTAAACTGGCAGAGTCCAAACTTTACAGTCAATAATTTTAGTCTACAAAAGGGTTAATTTTATCATTCTACGGAATGTACATCAATTTATCGTCCATTGTGTTATCCCTGACTGAGATATGATAGCATATACTATTTTAAATCTCTTCCCATGTTTTAAAATTGAAATGAATTGTCATTTGCATCATTTAATTAATATTAGTTGTGGTAATTATGGATGTTGTGATCCCAGGGCTGTGTTGTTCACAACTTAGTAATTTATTGCAATGGTTTTAGTGTCCAGTCTAGACTTTAAATAAATATTTTCACCAAGGGATATTAGATAGTTCAAATATTATTAACATTTAAATTGAAAACTTTGTTCAGTTTTTCAATTTAACTTTAACTTTAGATTGTTAATGACTAAGGTTATGATTTTGTCATTTAGTATTGAGTAAAGCACTATTTTCAGAAAGTAAAAACATTTTATTGTACTTTTTTAAAAATGCCATATGATTTTTACCTTTTCCGTATTAGTTTAATACCTTCTACTCATTTAAAAGGCCATAATGACCATAATACAAGTCTTGTTAGCCCAAGCCTTCGTCCAATCGGGGCTAAAAAAAACAGAATTAATCTTATATTTGTACATTTTTATATCCGCGGAAAGCTGTTAATAATACGATGCGATAAATAACTATTACATTTCAAAAAGGCACAAGTTTTCATTTAAACTTAATGATAATTACATAGGGTTATTACCTTTTTAAAGAAGTTATAACAAGTTTAGGAAAAATTTCAAAGCATTTTCCAATCCGTGGAAAGCTATCCATAATTCCATATTTGAAATATGTTTTCTTCAGGTTGGAGAGGGGCGTGCCTGTTGGTCGCTAGGAAACGCGCACAGTGCCATGGGTAACTCTGAGAAGGCGTACGAATACGCCACCAGACATCTGGAGATTGCAAAGGAGACTGGAGATATGGTCGGTCAGGCTACTGCACAGGTACAGATAAATACATAAATGGATATACAATACGTGAATATTGTGGAAGATTCTCACATATTCTCATAAAATATTTCTTCCATATAGCTTATGCCCCATCCCCTTCCCTAACCATAGAGGAACCCATATTTACCAATATCTGAGGACTATATTAGCAACCTAATTCATGACGAATTCCTCTGTCGCAATATCAACTTATTCTATATCCATTTTTTGGTAGCAAGATAATTATTAGATAGACAGATTCATTTGATATTTTTAAAACGGTCAATTACTGAAAATTTAGTGTCTTTTTAACTTTAATCTAACATTTGAATTTAGTAGGTATGAATTAATTCCATTGGCCAAAAAAGTGCCAAACGTTTCACATCTCATTTATAGATTTATAAAAAGACAATTTTTGTAAGTAGTCCTGACTAATTCCGTTTGATGGAAATTTCCACATAATAATGCAAATTAGTTTCAAGGAAATCTGAAAATGTGGTGAAAACTGATTTTATTAAAATGTAAAATAAAGAAAACTTGGAAAGTTGATCTCTTTGTTTGAAAAGTAATTTCACGGAGAGATGTTTTAACCTCAGCAAAATGTCAAAATTCTGGTTCGCTTCAGTTAACATTTAAGAGTTTTCCCTTTGATGGAGTCTTTATGAACAGGGTTATATAACAGAATCTTAGATTTTATGGAAGATGATTAAGTACAAAACTTCATATCTGAAACATGAAGGTAGCTCCATAAAAGGGGGTTCAATAATAACATTAGTTCTTACTCCTTAAATAAATATGAATAATTACAGAAGGCATCAATAGACTGTCATGGATTTTAACTTAACTTAAGGTATGTTTTGCCGCTGGTTTTAAAAATATTAGATAGAAAAGGAGTGCTATTTTGGTTTTGATAGATAAACTAAATCCTACTTCTAACAGTGTTTTTTTTCTATTTTGACATATCCCTATTACACTTTTCTTTTGGGCTTTTAGCAAGCAAATGGGGTCATTTATTATGAACTAGGTAGAAAGTTGGATAAGTTTTTCTAACAACTTTAACTTTATCTCAGTCCTTTCATTTTATCTAACTTCATTTAAAAAGGTATAAAAGAACTTAAGATCACCCAAAACGTTTTGTTACTAAGTACTTAGTTTTTCCTGAAAGTTTTTCTTATAGGAAGATTTTTTTACAAGTTTTTTAATTTGGATTTAATTTGTTAATTAGGCTTAAACTAAAAGCTGTCGCTATATAGCCAGGCTTTGATTCTATTCAATAATCATATTTTTATTTTATGTCTTTTTGAAAAAAAAGCATAATATAGTTTTCACTTTTTTTACTCCGTGTCTCATTTCTTTGAAGTGAAGATTTTTCGTGTATCGATGTTACTTTTGCCCTTCTGGTGGGAGCTGGGTAAGAGATAGAACCTAAGTCCTCTAAAGTTTTCTCTTTGTTATGCCAATATCTTTCTATAGACACCTTAACACCCAAGATTGGTCTACTGTAGATCCCCTGGCGACTCGGCAAAGTCCAAACTTTGATTTAGCGTTGGGTCACCTTGGAAGCATTCCACTGTACATACATGTTAACATTGCAGTCAACGCAAACAGCTGTATAATTTGCAGGTGAACCTGAGCGAGCTGGCCAAAACCCTGGGACTGCCGGACGGACACATCGGCAGCAAGAAGGACGGCAGCGTAGGCGGCAACAATGAGGTGTCGCCCAAGTCCAGCAGACGCAAGTCTATGGAGAGAATGGAAATGATTAAGATGACTCCGGATAACAAGAAGTGGGATAATAAGGACAAAGACGGTAAGTTTGTTGGCATACACTTGTCCCAGGATTCATTATATGATACACACAAGGTATTTAGACAAGGGTAGGGGAATAGGTACACATCTTATAGAATTGAAAAGGGAAGATCTTTGCAAGGGAAGAATTAAAGAACACCAATGAAATAAAAAATAAAGGAAATGAAAGTGGTATCTCTATTTCACTGAAATCAATTAAAAAGCCTCAACGTTAAAGAGAAGACATTCGATTCCTTCTTTTCTGTAATTGAAATAATACGCAGGAATAATCTCAATTTTTGAGAATTTTTCCTTTGATGTGTTTTCTTTTACTTCACCAGTATTTGTTTAAGACATTTCTATAATTTTTCCTTTCAAATAGGATAATAGTTATGTATCGTGTCGTATAATAGACAGTTTTCCACGGATAGTACAATGAAAATTCTAGTTTGTTGGCCCTGATGGGCTGTAGACTCACCCAACAAAACTGGTATTGATTATTTGCGTTTTATTATATTGTTTGTAATAAAATTGTCTGTTATACGATTCGACACATGATTACTGTATGGCATGAACCGGTTCTAATACAGCGGATATAAATCGGTTTCGAAGCCATATGGGGAAATAAATTATTTTATCATTCATAAGGTTTGTTATAAAACACCAAAATATTGATTAGTTTTAATAATTTTATGCTGATTATTAAAGGAATAAAAAAAATATCAGCAAATTATTTCAAATAAAACAAGGATTATTCGTCCATGACAAGCGCAGTATTTACACGCTGAAAATATGTAATTTTATGAAATAACAACGAACTAAAAAATACGAAAAAAATATCATAGAGATAATGTACATAATGTTTTAGCGACGTTGATTAAGTGAAGTATAACTGTTTCTGCTGCAAAAGTGTTGACAATTCGTACAGACGTACAGCCACCCTTAGTTGTAGAGTAGTAGCTGAATCTAAAGTTTAAATATTTGAATACTTTAATCAAATTCCAGCAAATTCTAAATATCTTTGTTAATGAAATCCTGATAAAATTCCGAAGAATTTCTTGTGGGTTTTGTTTAAAATTCCATTTATGTTTTTTGCTAATCAGTTTTATAAATAAACATTTCTTTGATTTTAATTATTTAGTATAAAAGAAAGATTAATTTTTTTGAGGACTTTAAAAGAAAATGTTTATACAATAAGCATAATAAAACTATTACATACAAAGCTTAATTAAATTTGTAAAAATTATGCTTACGTTATAGGTTATTATTAAAAAGGAGGGAGGGGATTGATTATTCCGCCATCTTTCTTTGAATTTTGTATTACAAGAAAAACTCGGCGGGTATGTGTATTTTTCAGGTGACCTATTTCTTGGGATGTTTGGCCTACATACTAGACCCTTCCAAAGAGACAAAATTTAACCTGGACCTATAAAAATAGAATCACATATGTCCAGCTAACAACCAAATTTTGTGGTATAATCAGATAGACAGACATCCTACTTCATTACTTTGATATTTTAGATGATGAAAGTAACTCAGCTAGTAAGTCTGATCTATTGGACGAGGAAGACTTCTTTGACTTTATTTCAAGGTCAGTTAATTTAGATAAGGATTGGGGTATAGTTCATTTCGTGACCAACGCCTCGTATTTTTACAGTATTACCCCTTCTATAGGTTACAATTAGTTTTTGAAACGTTTGAACACCTAACTTAATGAACCAACCAATCAAAATTCAGTAAAAAGTTGTTGATCAAACGAATAAGAAAACGTTATTTTAAACTTTGGGGACTAGTGTTATAAACCGCCCATGTCTCCTCCCTCCTTGTAAGAAATCCATAGAATAAAAATCTTTTGACCTTCTAAAAGCTTTAACACCTGAGTTCTACTAAGTGGCTCTTTTTCAAATATAATAACGGATAATTACTGCAGACCTGCTTTAGGCTTTTTCTACGATTGATATTTTTTTTAGATTTCAATCTAAACGAATGGATGATCAACGATGCTCTTTGGCAGAACCTATTCTTTCATCATCAACAAATCACAAACAAACAAGGTAGGGAACTATTTCAAACTTGTGGGCAGTAGAATATATTGTAGTAGGGCTCGGCAGCTGTAACAGTTTTTGTAGTTTTAAAAAAGCAGTCACTCGCCCTAGTTTTCGATGAACCATCACAGCTGAAAGCAGCTTATGCCGCCTAGATTTTTTTCTTTCATAGAAAAAGTAACAATCTAATTCTACAGTCTTTTTATCATAATTAATTTTTCATGATTCTGCAACCAAATAGCAATTTTTAAGCGGCTGCCGAGACTTGCAAGAATAAGACTGTAATCAGTATTCAATAAAAATAAACTGTATATTATGGTAAATTATTGAGTATCTCAACTCTAATCGAACCTAAATCCCTTCTTTTTGTATAGCATAATCTTACCATTATATCTGTAAAAGAACACATTTAGAAAATCTTTACAAAATACAGTTTTTGTCATAATGCATTTTCCTCCCCACTGCAATGTGATTTATTGTTAACCTAATCCTTTAAACCTTTTTATAATATATACAATTTTCTTTTTCCTTTTTTATAAAACTTTTTATATTTTTGTAACACAATAAGTTGCAATAAATCTTTTTTTAAAAATTGTTTTGATGATTAATCCTTTTCTTTAAACAATTACAAAAAGAATAGTAGTAAATTTTGAACTTTTAATCTAAGAACTTCTATCCTTGACTTTAAAGACTCGTAGGCTGGGTAATTAGGATTGTGGAATTAAACTTGTAAACAAGATCTTATTTTGGTCAGTCTCTGTACCAAATTTTCTCAATTACTTTGTATTATAATATGGTTACACGCACTTTAGACAACCAACCTTTGATTGCACAACCTTTGTCTATAAGTTCTAACTGTACATGATACTCATATGATACCTCTTTGGCTATGACGCGGTGTTGGGCCGAGATTCGAACCTATCACCTTCCCGACAACGAGCGGGAGCGCTACGTTTTACGCCACAGTCGCAGGTTAATATTATGAAAATTTTATTTAGGAATAATAACAATAACACAGAGAGTAAGCAACAACAGAATGGGCTGGGTAGGCACAAGGATGATATGATGGGTGAGTAACATTGATTTATCCTTTTTTATATTCTTATTAATTATAAAAAGTAACAGGTTGTCTGTCTGTATTAACCGAAGGATCTCGCTAACCGCTGAACCAAAATGTTTCTCTTTGACAGTTAAGATTAATAGGTCTTGGGAAGGCTTATTAATTTTTTAAGGGAGGTTACCAGCATCCTCCCAAGCGAAATCGCCCCTGAAAAATGATCCCTCCACCTATCATTCTTAAAATTAAAAGTGATGGTCCCCATCTTTTTTAATTAAGAAAGTGTAAAATGTATTATTTTTGTATATTATACACTATCATATTGTTTCATTTAGAATCAATGAACAGTTCAAGGTTACCTGAACCTACCAGATCTGAGCGCAACGGCGGTTCACGCCTTCCAGCTGCTCCGCCGACCGCAACCGACGGATCTTCGAGATCCAACGCCGCTCCATGGTCTGGTCTGCCAGGTCTGACAAAGCCAAGACAGCCAGAGCTGCTACAGCGGCTGTCCGTAGCGGGAACAGACAAGGACAGTCTGCCTGATGATAACTTCTTTGAACAGCTGATGAAAATGCAGGTATAGTAACTGTAAACTCTGTTCGTTGCTTAGTATTCTTTAGTCACCCCAGTTATCTTTATTTCTTTGGAAACAGCTGTCTTGAGTTTAGTAATGGCACATTTTTAGAAAATTATTATGCCTTTTGCGGCAAAGTAACAGCTTTTATAGGATTATGAGGAAAAGAACAATGATGAATATCTCAATAATGACATTACTTTACTTTATTTCAGGGGACCCGTATTGAGGACCAGAGGTCAAGCCTGCCTGGGAATGAGTCCCTGGCTGTTCCTGGTGTACCTGGCGGACCACCCACAGCTGCACCCACTATACCTGACGAGGACTTCTTCTCACTTATTTGTAGAATTCAGGTAGAGATAATATTTTTAACATGAATTCGAGATTTCTTCTGTTTTACTTATTTGATACTGTGATTTTAAAGTTACATTTTAAATTAAATTTTGGATTTATTGTACTTAAATTATTTAAGATTTTTATCAGTTTGAATTTGTATTATGTTTATGGTTTTTTTTGTTGCGGTAGACGTTGGTTTTCGGCAGTGGCGGTGTTTTATTTTTGTTTCTCAAAAGACCATTTGATATGCTAAATCCAAGTGCTGTACTAGTCTTATTGGTTTTAGTTTTGGTTTTGAAATACAAGAAATCAACGTTTTATATTTTAAGATATTTCTTTGAATGATATTAACAGCTTTAAATTATGGCATTACGTTTTCTCTTATTTCAAGTTTTTTCTCAATATATGTAAAAATGTAAATTTATCTGCTATATTTTTATTGCGAAGGCGGGAATGACATTCTATTTTATTTTTATATTTATAAAATAAAGAAAATATATAATTTTTATTAGAACAAATATTGTAAGAAAATGTTTAGTTATTGCCAGGGAGGTAGAGGGCTAGTACTTAAACACTATCTCTTATTTGTTGGCTTCAAAACATTGGGTTAATTTATTAAATCTTGATTAGTTAGTTTAATTTGTCCAAACATTTCAACCAATAATTTAAATAATTTTCTCGTATTCATTCGAATCCGGTGGATAGGAACCGGTTCTCAACCATACGAAAAAACTATGTCTAGCATCGTATTATATCCAGCTTTCTACGAATATAAAAATGTACAATCATAAGATTAAAACCATTTTTTTAGTCCGTGCCTACGGCACCTCGGGGCTAAAAAAACTGGTTTTAATCTTATAATTGTACATTCTATATCCGCGGAAAGCTGTTTATAATACGATGCGAGAAATAACTATTCAAGTCCATTGGCTTATCCTTTACGATCCCTGATTGCTACGAAAGAAAAAAAAGATTAGATGAGAATCCAGATAGAAGATTTGGCCTAAATAGCTTAAAACAAAAGCAGACAATTAAAAATTATTTTTACTTACAAAAAATTAGTAATTTATTCTTACGTTATGCGGGCATTTTCTAAGATTTTTAAATATTGCATTGGTTTAAATTCTATTCCTCTCTATTCTATGTTAATTACTCTCTTACAAAATTGATCCTTTGATGAAAGGATAAAAAACAAAAGCTTTATTGGTGAGTTCTCAATTCAGTATAAAAATCACTTTAGCAAGTCATCAAGGATTGAAGGAAGGAGGGATGGGGGAGGGGGATGAAGGGGGTAGATGACTTTCCACTTTCAATTTAACTTTTTATTTGGGGTTAATTTTTCCCAGGGGTTCAAGGGTTGATTTAGGAGGGCATATCGGTGCAGTGGTTAGGGAGATCTTTTTCCTAACGGAGACAAACAGATGGTATCCTGTTACTTTTAAATAAGGATTTTGATAATTTACTGGATTGAAGAGTCACTAGGATTGTTAGACTTCAAAGGCTCCGGGTTTCTTGCTTAAGTCAAAGGACAACAAATACGAAAAAAACTGGATTGTCTGGCCGAGATTTATTAAAAATTCACAAGGACAATAGCAAGTTTAAAAGATACATAAGAAAGATTTTGTAACCCTTGCTTACAGAAACAAGGTATCAGGATTCTAGAAAACAATTATATGCGAGATTCTTCTGGCAACCAGATACATTTATTGCTTCTCTATACCCACTTTCCATTTGTCACATTCTAAAACTAGTTTTACCCCAGAGATCTAAAGGGATAACACAAAGGCCGATAAAATGATGTACATCACAAAAGAATAAAGATAATAACAAAATTACCCCTTCTGTAAATAAAAATTATAGGTTAAAACGTTTAACACTCAGCCTAATGAATCAACCAATTAAAATTAATAAAGTTACCAAAGTTGTTAAGCCAACGAATAAGAAAACATTATTATAAAACTTTGGGGACCAGTGTAATAAACAACCCATTGGTTTTACACAGAGCTTTGCTGATATAAAACATATAAAAGACATAAAAACCTTACATCTAATTTGCTTATTTTTCTTCTCCTATTTCAGTTTCAACTGTCACCTAATGTGCAGATTTAACCTTACTGTTTTCAGGGCGGGCGCATAGATGACCAGCGGGCAACCCTACCTGGAGGAGGAGTGTGGCCAGCAGAGCACCAGCCCACAGCCAACGGTCATCCAAGGACAAGTGACTTGTAGTACCAGATCTAAGGCTATCAGCAAGGGACTTAGAATTAATACAAACGCAACGTGTTAATAATTAAATTGTTTAATTTGCAAAAATTACAACAAAGAAAAAGTTGAAAATCATCAATTGCAATTAAAATATATTAATAGTGTTACAATAGAATATTTGCAATTTTTACTATATTAAACTTAAATAGAATAGCTTTGTCTTAGAATAATAAGAATCTTGATAAAAATTCTTAATTGCGCTATAAGAAAATTAAATTATACTTATGATGAAAATTACTCAATGTATCTGAAAAATTATAATTATATCAGGGTTCTAGACCCTGCAATTTTAACCCGGTTTTTATTTCAAATTTTAGAAGGCAATTTGGTTGCCTTTTTCATTGTAGAGTTGTATTAATAAAATATTATTAGTTTTGAACTATGTTCATATATAAAATGGAAAATATATCTCCCCCTATATTTTTTAGCAATGATAGTTTTTAAGTTTATTCTCATAAGCTATTTAATATTTTTATTTAGATTTTAGTAACATTAGGATAAGATTTTAAAATAGTTTAGTAAAATAGTTGGATTTTATACAGTTTACGGTAAAATGTTGCTGAAATGCAATTTTACAGGGATCGCGTGGCTAGAGAAAACATGCGTTAAATAGGTCTTTTTGCGCATTTATGTCGACTTCGAGATAGTTAATTTGAAGACCCAGGGTGGGAGGAGACATTGGGTTGTTTATTATACTAGTCTGCAAAGTCGTGTGATAACGTTGCCTTTTTCGTTGCCTTAACTACTTTGGGGCTTTTATTGAATTTTGATTGTTTGGTTCATTTAGTTGAGTCCAACCATTTTAACTACTAATTGTATTCTAACAAAAGGGGTAATTTTGTGTTTCATTATTGGGGATGTACATCAATTTATTAACCATTGTCTTATCCCTTAAGATCCCTGCAATATTTTGCCGTGCACTATTTAATTCAAATAATTGAATGTTAGATTTAAACAAAGCGTTTGATACAATGTAAACAATAAACATGCAGCTTTCTTATTCAAATATAATTGTATTAAATTAATAAATATACCCTAATGTTTTGAAGAAATTAATATTTAACAAAATTCTCAAATTAGAATATTATATTTAAATTTAAAATTCCAAAATGTGATGAATATTGAGTGATATATTTCAATTCACAAATTTTATTTTAATTCTCTATTTTTTAAAATCTTAATTTGAACTAAATACTTATTTTCCAGTATTATTTTTCATTATTTCAAGTTACTTAATTAATTTATTTTGCATATTTTTAAAATTAATCTCAATTTTGCATTTTCAAGCATTTTGTTATATGTTTTGTGCCGTTCTGTCTTTATGTTTGTGTTTTTTTAAGTTGTTTTATAAAAAAATCAATACTTTTTTGTTAGCAATTTGAAAAAATTTCCCAATTTATTAAGTTGAATAATTATGTTTAACCTAAATGTTGATATATTTTTGTTCTAAAAAGAAATAATTATCAATTGTAATGTATGACTCTATGTAACTATGTACCATGTTAATTTGAAAAGTGTCACAAAGAAGTGTACCAAATTTTATATATTTTTACAGGAATAATAAAGAATGAAAATTAACATCGTATTAATTTTATGTCTAATATATGGCTGGGCCTTTAGCTTTATAGGTCCCGGGGCATCTTAAATTATATATCAGACAAAAACCTGCCTATGACCAATGTAAAGCTTCCATGAAATGGAGAATTTAGTTAGTACTAAGCTGTGGCTATATAGCTTAATTCTTCTCTACTTTAATACGGATTATGCCTTTCAATAAGATTTGATTTCATTTTTTTATCCTTATACAAAAGTAATAGGATAATTGTTTGTCTGTATGTCTTTAACCGAAGGGTCGCGCTAACCGCTGGACCGATATGATTCTCCTTTACAGTGAAGCTGTTTAAGGTTATTAACAGTTTTTTGGGGAGTGTAGATTCTCCCAACGTGACAAAACGTCCCCCAATAAAATTACCTCTTCCTCAAAAAAGCGAAGGTCGATCTCTCCCCCCCCCCCCCCCCCATTAATACCCCTAAGGCGAATCCTTGAAATATTCGTAAACGAACAAATTTTTGACGGCATATAGAATCGAAGGTACTCTAAAAGCCACCTTATCGTTTAGTCTGTAATATATCAGCTTATAAAACAGTTAATTTTCTTAAGACAAAGAATTATTTCTTCGTTCGTATGCAATATTGGATCTGAATAATATGTAAGTAAATACAAACAAAATAGCTTTTTCAGTAAGAATTTTGTTTTAAATTGGAGAAAATACTGTAATTTATCGATCATCTAGGGTTCAAAATCAATTTTTAAAAGTGGATTCGCGTTCAATTCAATTTATTTTTTACTTATAATTCTTTAAATCGTGTATAAAACGTTTTGGGATAATTACAGATTTATATTACATGAAAAAGTAAAGTATTTCTAAATGTCGTCTTCATTGTTGAAATTCAAAGCTCGCGCCATATTTGAATTGGTGGCGAGCACCTTTACCCTACATCAGCTGCCAGGAGAGTAAAGCCCGGCTTTTCGTAATGTAAGTCAGGTATTTTTGTATTTATTCATTTTTAAAAAATAAAATCAAATATATTTTAATAAAATTTAATACAAATATAATTATTTAAGATTCATAATAAATTCAATTATTTTTTAAAAAGGTACTGAATATATCATAATTTTGAGATAACATAAAAATAAACTCTGAATGACGTCACAATGCACAGTTTAGTATAAGCCTGGACCAGGGAGGGGCTAAGTAGAGTAGAGTCACTACTCATCAATTTTGCATTGTTAATGTATATTTTAGTTATTTCTTGCAAAATTACTGAAGGAATTAGGTTATAATTAATGTTATTTTGTCGGTTATTATTCTAAAATGTTAGTTACAGCGATTTTAATCGTTTTTGAGCGTTATTTCATGTGAAATTTTGGTGATTTACTGTAGCCGACTCATATTAACCTGTGTTGTATAATAGTGATATTTTTAGTCTTTCTATGAAAGTTCGCCGTATTTTCCATTTTTATTCAGGAAATTATTGAAAATTTATGTTTTCTTTGTTATTTTGATGCGTTTTGTTCTAAAATAATATAAATTTACTTTTAGAACATGTTATCAGTCATAATTGTTTAAAGTTATTAGGAAAATTCCATCAGTTAATTTTGAGATAGGGCTTGAATTGACATTATAACGCAATTTGTTTTATTTCAGCTATAGACATCAAAAATATTGATAACAGTTTAATTATGATGTGATTTAAATATCGATCACGTTCAAGATGAATGTTTTATGCTTTATTTTGTTATTTAGTCATAAAAGAGTTTTAACTTTGCCACCAATTTTCCTGTCTGTTTGAATAATGCTTTGTCGTCATTTGTACGTTTATGACCCTTCAAATCAATTTTATTCGAATAGATGTGTTTATTTTTCTGGCTATTAAGCAAGAATATAATATTTGTACAAGCGTTTTTTCTTTTGTAGCGAGCATAATTTCATTACGTCTTGTGTAGGTTTTATATAAAAGATATATTGTTATATAATTAATATATTAATTGGGTGAGTTATTTATTATTATTTATTACTTATAATATAACTCTGTCCTTAAAAAAGAGATCATGCTATAGGTACTATTTTGTACCTATTTATAATTTATAATACCTACCAAAAGTCTAATGTAAATGGTGGTCTTATTTGTTTGGTTTACCAATATGTAGACCAATAACTGCATACGTTCTAGACATCTTGGGAGCGATTGCAATAAGTAAACCATAACAGCCCCAAGATTCATTTTTAAAACCGCCCATATTTATCTCGTAGCCTATGTGAAGTTTTCCCAATTTGTTCAGTTAAGATGCATCTTAACGTACAAAAAATCTTCAACTTTAATTGTTTGCTTGTTAAAAAATTTGCCTTTTTCATACTTCACATTAGTACGTTCAAATTACAATTGAAAAAATAAAAGTTTATAAATCAAAATATATATCTAAACCTTTATCATAACTTAGTTGTACATAATTTTTTTTTATTAAGAGATAATAAAGGCTTCTTTGTTATGTGTAAACAAACCCTTTTGGTTCGTAGTAATTGAAAGTGACTCACTTTTAAGGCATTCAAAAAGTATACAACATACAGCATATACATATATATTCTGATAAACAGAGCAGCTAATGTATATAAACAATCTTGGCCTTCCATACATTCTGCGGAATTAGTTTAGTAAGTCAAATATCTGTGAATCACAGAGGGTTTTTTTTCAATTCACTTGTATCAAGTGGATCTTATCAAATTTGAAACTATGATTTCGCTGTTAGGGATGTGTTGTAGCTCTCCAGGTAGATAATATTTGCGTTTTATTGATCTTATAACGTGGTTCTGCAAAACAAGTTTAGAAGTAAAAATTCATGTTAGATAGTTTGGGTAGGATAACGGCAACATGTAAATTTTTTCTCATTCTTACCTGAAATTCTGTCTTCGAGCTGTTAAAAAAGGTTTATTGGTTAAAACAATTTATACTTCTCTTACATTATTATTCTATCAATATTTTATTGTTTCAGACACAACAACAAATATGGCGGCAATCAGAAAGAAGTTAGTAATAGTGGGTGATGGTGCCTGTGGTAAAACTTGTCTTCTCATTGTTTTCAGTAAAGACCAGTTCCCTGAAGTATATGTGCCCACTGTATTCGAAAACTATGTAGCTGATATTGAAGTAGATGGCAAACAGGTATAAATCCGACTAATTCTAGAAGAATATAGAAAATCCACTTTTCTTGAAATTACTTACTGTTTGGTACATTCTTTAAAGATCTTTCTTTTGGGTTATTTCTTGACAAAACTTTTTTTTTAATTATCAAGACTGTCTTAAGTGCTATTTAGCTATCCTCTTCATCAATTTACTTTTGACATTATTTTGCTCGTTAAAAAAATATTTATCCTTATAATCAGTCATTTAATGGTTTTTAAGTATTACCTACTACTTCAAAACAATGCTTTGTAATAAATTTGATTGATTCTTTAAGCTTAATGGTTTCAATAATATCCTAGAATTAACGGATTTTTCTTTTAATTTAGGTTGAGCTGGCGTTATGGGATACAGCAGGACAAGAAGATTATGACAGACTGAGACCTCTATCCTATCCAGACACAGATGTTATACTAATGTGTTTTTCTATTGGTAGGTATTTTGGTTAATGACATCATTAAAGCAATAAATTCTTGAATCTTAAAAAGCATATGTCATCGAAAGAATGAAGATTTGCCTCAATCTTTTCCATCAGTCAAAAAATACTTTTGTTGTTAAAAGCAGCTTTTTTTCTTGTTAATTTTGAGGATCATTTCATACTTTTATTGTGATTGAAAAAGTTATCATTAGATTCTTTATACTGCTTTAAATCGGTAAATCATTGGAATATTTTCGTTTTAGTTCAATTTCTAAATGTACGATACAAATAATCTCCGAAATCAAATAACATGGATCCTATACTTTAATCTTATCAACCAATACTAGAATATTTCAATTAAAAATCCTTATTTATTTCAACATTTCACCAATTCGCATCAAATGCTTTTAAAATGATAGGATGGGTGTATGTTTCACTTTTAGAACCCGATTAAAACGCTTCTAATGAAACTCGACAACTTAATAAAAATGTAATTGATTTAAATTGGGCATTTTCAGACTTTGGATGTTCTTGTTTATAGACATTACGACAACGGCAGTTCCATTAACGTCTCTACAATTAAATCAATACAGTTGATAGGACACATCTTAAAGTTATTTCTTTACTGCCTAAGCTACTAGATTTGGTTGATTGTAAAAAGTTGATATTTGCCCTCCCTTTAACATTATATCGATGAGAATTATCAAACATGGCTTTTCTACATGATTTATCTAAATAACATAATCCATTCATGCTAAAAAAAATCTTCCTAGATCAAATATTTTATTACGCATACCTATTGTTTTCATCGAATTCTCACTTTAATTCGGTTAAAACTTGTATAATGTAATTCACAATCACATATGTTTATTCATAAAGAGACTTTTGGCTTATTAAATTCAAAAGGTGCACGTTTTAATGAAAATAATATTTTGTAATTTATTTTTTAGATTCCCCCGACTCTTTGGAGAACATACCTGAGAAATGGACACCAGAGGTCAAACATTTTTGCCCTCTAGTGCCAATTATTCTTGTCGGTAACAAAAAGGTAAGATTTTTTTTTGGATACCGAAATGGGACAATCAATATGCCTGTTAAAAGCTTATTGTAATTGGGTAAAAAATCTTTAGGTAATAAGGGGGGGGGGGGAAGTTCTGACACATTTGCGTAAACCTGGTGTATAGGCTTTATCTTTGGACTGAGAGGATAGGTTATTAGGGATAAAATCATTCTTATATGATGAATTTCCCCCAGATTTGAGATTTTTTGGATAGGCCTCCAGGTTCCGGAGCTTCAGGCCTCCAGGTGGTCTCTGTACAGGTAAAAATGAAAAAAAAAAATTTTAAGAGTTAGATGTCAGCTTACGAGTTAAAATATGTATATTTTTTCTTCAAATATGTGAATAACAATCAAAAAGAAGCATATTTTGTTTTATAAGTTAACCTCTAACTCTTCAAAAAAAAATCTTATTTTTAATTTTTACCTGTACAGAGACCACCTGGAGGCCTGGAGCTCCGGAACCTGGAGGCCTATCCAAAAAATCTTAAATCTGGGGGTAATTCATCATATAACAATGATTTTATCCCTAATAACCTATCTTCTCAGTCCAAAGATGAAGCCTATACACCAGGTTTACGCAAATGTGTCAAAACTTTCCCCCCCCTTTAACCATCCCATTTGCTTGGATTACCCCCTACAATTCTTACAATCTCTATTTCAAATGTTTCATGTTTTTTTCTAATTAAAGTATTTTACCTTCCTATCAAAAGAAGGATTTTTGTTGTCTACAATGACTCAAATATAAGAAGTTTTTTATTATCTTTGCATTTAAGCCTGTAATTTAAATTATTCATAGCACCTTAATCTATTGACTTCCTATTAAAATGTATTAATAATAGGATTATAATCTAAGAAATGATGTAATAAGAGTTTGATTTATGACAGCCGCTATGTCATTATCTCTCCGCAATGGAGCACAATATTTATTGAGTATTTAACTTATAGATAAGGATAATAAAACAAAGCGGCGGCAGGTTTACACATCGCCATGTTGCTAAAAATATCAACTTCATATTTTTAAAAAATTTGTGGTCTTAATCATAACCAAGACTTATTTAAAACAATAGGAAACATGTTAATTTTGGGCAAAAATAATGTTTGTAGTATTTTTCTCCATTCTTTTTTAAATAAAAACTAAGCAAATATTTATTTATCAAGTTCATTTGAACTTTATCAGTATGACAAATAATGTTTTTTTATACAATAAAATAAATGTTAATAATTTACTACCTACCTACTTAAAGCCTAAAAGATACAGATCTTATAATAACATTATAATTTATATATCAATGAGGATAATACTTAATAAAAGTAACAGGATGTCTATGTGTCTCTCTGACTACCGAAGATCACACTAACTGCTGAACCGATATTACAAATTAGGGTCTTATAGGTACTGGGAAGGTTTATAGCTATTTTGACTTCCACTTTCCTCACCTCTACCTCAAGTGCCTCTAGTATTTTAGGGTTGTTAATCTTTATGACTTTTGTAGCACTTTATTTTATTTTAAATGTTCAGACAAAAACCAAAAAATTATTTTGTTTTCACAGTAGCTTTTCATGCTTATTTTATGTTAGGTTAAGTAATCGTTAGAACATGTCCGCTGTAGGGGCTAGAATTTTTATTTACTTATACAAAGAAGAACGTTAAAAATATTGCTAGAACCTGCAATCCGCGGTTTAATTCGCTTTTTTGGGCGGATTTTTGTATCCGAATCAGACCCAAAAATTCGGCGGATTGCCAACCCTAATTAATATATAGGTCTTATCAATATTACTTATGATTCTTTGTTAACATGATATGTTCCTGAATTTGAAAAAAAAACGTATTTAGGTCAATCCAAATTTGAAAGAAATGAACAAAATATGTAGACAATAATGTGGAATATTTTTGCCTGAAAAAAATGTAACTCTTGAGTTGCATATAAAAATGAAAATGCTTGCATGCCATTACCCCATATAAAAGTGCATCCCATTTTGGGGCATTGACAGGTTTTCTGGAAAACTGCTTCTAGTATAGAAAAGGTTATTCAATTATTAAAGTGGAAACCGCAATTTTTAAATTACCCAGTGAGAATGTAAAGTTAAAAAAAGATGAAGAAATTAGATGAAAATCTTTTTCATGGTGTTTTTGTTTAGTTTTATTATGCCTGTTTCTATCCATGCTATTATATAATATTCGAGGGCAACAAAGCTTAAAATTCGATAAAATATAACAAAAGAACTTATGTTTCAAGTGTATATTAAGATTTTCTTATTTTACTGAAAGAGGGAAGTTAAATATGAAAATTAATAATCATAAGATTTAAATATAGTTCAACATGACTCTTATTAGATTCTGTTCCTTTGGATATAAATTCAAAATGTGAACTGCGTTTAAAAAACGTGAACTGTTATTGGTTTAAATTGCTGATGAAAATGAAAAAAAACTACCTATAGGATAAGTGAGTCCCATCCTTGTAGGCCGTGGCTGTCGTCAACCAGTGCCTAGTATTTTTCCCATTGGTCTAACCCCCTGCGGGAATACCTTGTACCCAATATAACCTAACCTTAACTAATCTAAAGAAATTAAACATACAAACGAAAATTACACCCGTCCCATAAAATAAATAGGGGGGGGGGGGGTCTTTACTTGACAAAGCATTTTGAGTGAAATTGCCGTTTTCATTTTCCTTGTTATTTCGTAGTATATGTACTAGGTAAAAGGTTTCTGTATTTATTTGAATTAAAAAATGGCCTAGTTCTGTTACATTTAAATACGTACTCTTGCTCTGTTTCATGTCACAACATAAATAATCTGGTGTAATCTTTATCCAGTTATTTTTTATGCATGTATACATTCAATTCTTAAGGATTGGTCAAATGCTGAATCATTAACAAAGTACTTCTAAATATTGATTTATAATATTAGATTTATTCTTTTTAAACTAAATTGCGAACTAGTCTTTACGCTTTTTACTTTGATAGTGAGGTATTTAGTAGGGCTAAGTAAAATTGCAATCAACTATTCCGTTAGTTGAAAATAATCATTATTTGATCAAACTATATTGTTTCTTGTATGTTAATGTTTGATTTTATGCTTTGAATTGAATCAATAACCTTAATATTATGGTTTTTAAACTGTTAAAGAGTTGTAGGAAATTAGTATAGCTTGTCTTTACCTATAAGGTCTCATTTAATGTATCTACTCTTCTTATGGCTATAATTTAAAAATGTGGTGGTTATAGCTTTTTTTCTGTCAATATTATACCTACCTACTTAACATAATTATTCTATTTCAGGACCTGAGGGGAGATTCCAACACAATCAAGGAGCTGAGTAAGATGAAGCAGGAGCCCGTGAAACCCGAGGAGGGTCGGGCCATGGCTGAGAAGATCAATGCTTTCGCCTACCTGGAATGCTCTGCCAAGAGCAAGGAGGGTGTTAGAGAAGTTTTTGAGACTGCCACCCGAGCAGCCCTGCAGGTTGGTTTGGAAAAATTGTGGAAGAAGGGAGGGGCGGGGTGGTTCAATGCTCCATAAGATCTCGCAATCCAGGATTAATGGAACTAAAGATTTTCATATTCTGAATTCTTTATTTATCACATTAATCCTTTTCCAACAAGAATTAGCACTGATTGCGTTGTATACAATTTAATGTGTATTTCCCCTTTTTTCTAAAATAAAAAAATAATGGGTTCAATGTCCCCCATCTAAATGTACCAAAATGAACGAGGGACTTTATTTTGAAAAAGAAATACATAGGTACTATTTTTTAGTTAAGACTTCGATTTAAAATGGTAGGGATTTAAAAGGCTTAAGGGTAAAATATTCTTAACGTAATATGTAGATGTTATCCTTATATTGGTTGGTTAAAGTAAGAACGTATAATTTTCCTCCTTTTCATGAAATCTAATGTTAAAAAAATGTTGGAGGTTCCTCCGAAAAGACCTAGCAAGTTTGGTAGAAAATGCAAATTTTTGTAATTTTATACTAATCACCAAGGTTGGAGTATTTTCTGCTTTAGCAAATTTGAAATTTTAAAAAGTTATTTATCGCATTGTTTTATAGACAGCTTTTCGCGGATATTATTTTAAATGAAATATTATAATATTAAAACCAGTTTTTTTGTCTGGAAGGGCCGAAGGCCCGGTTTAACAAAACTGGAAGAAAAATTTTTTTTTATTTGAAATTGTCTGTAATTCGATGCTATACATGATTTTTTAAGTATGGCTTAGAACGAATTCTAATCCAGCGGATATTAGTCGGTTTCAAAGCCATACTGGAAAATGTTTGCTTTATTTCAACTTGTTAATATGAATCCTTTGATAAAGTTTTTCAGGCTTAAAACTTGCTTCTAAACTTTATAAATACAGAAAACAAGATGTTTAATATCGATAATAGCAGAACTTTGAAAAGAGAGAAAGGAATCTCTGGATAATATGAAATTTTTTATGTGCTTCTGCTTATTATTGCTTTACTGGTTATAAGAAAAGTGTACAGTAAAATAGTCTTTCTCGAGATAACATATATCTGAGTACGTTAATCCTTTGATGTTTATTCATAACATTATAGATAAGCAAGGCTGACTATTTACATTCCAAAGTGTCAGTATTATTGTATCGAACTTGCATCTATATTAATTGAAAACGTCATTGTAACGCCATATCGGTATTATGATTTTCCTTTTTTCATTATGAAATGTGTTGCCTGCAGAAGTTTTCATAATAAGCTTCCCAAAATTTGTCTAAAAATGAATTTTCAGCTTTTAGAATGTTTTTGATACTTGGATTACGACATTGGTACAATAAATAGATGATTTTGCACAATAATACATGATTTGTCAACTTTATAATTTCCAAAATTAATGCTAAACTATTTTTAGGTGCGTCAGAGACGGAGGAAAAGATGTGTGGTTCTGTAATTATGCACCCAACATAATTCATCAGTAAGGTGCAAACAGGAGCCTTCCATGTGTCCAGGGTCCATAGGACGATTCCATCAGTTCCAACTTTCCCAATTAATTCCGATGTTAAACTACAATATTCCCTAAACTGTGTGTTATAAATTGTGATGGTTCCCTCACTCTCTGGTATGCACAGGCTCCTGGATAACCACCAAGCAACCACCAGACATCTTAATTATATTATATATTCAAATTCAACAGATTTTAGCTTCTTTCCGTTAAATGTATGATATACTATTGCTACTCTTTTTACTGTGTATTCTATTATTTTTATATTAAATGAAAGAAAAATCTAAACTTTGGCTACATTTAGAGTTTTAGCAGTCTATTAAAAGGGATAATAAGATTTTGTAAAATGAGACTTTTTGAACACAAAATACCTATTTGTTTTGAAATCAACAATCAAAAAGCAAACACAATTTTTTGGTAAACTCTAAAAAATCCTTTACATTTTAGTTATTAAAATAAAAAAGATCTTATTATCCCAGCTGTTATTTTTATAACTTTTTAAAGATTTTACTTCCAAATACCTATCTTCTATGCTAAGGCTGTAAATTAATTCTGCAATTTTACCATGTTACAAAACAAAAACATTGTATCATTTTATTTCTATATAAAACTGGCCAAAACAAGATTTTTAAACCTGATTGTTGCCTTAAAATTGTTTCAAAATACTCCAAATTATTTTTTTTCCATTGGGGATGTGTTTAATTGGCTTTTTAAAACTCCATCCTTTTTCAACTTTTATACCAAGTAGCAACAAACAAATAGGAATTTTTACGAGTTTTAATAAGCCATGAAAACAGCCCTGTTTTTAAAATTAGCCTGGCCCAGAATTTGCTTATAAATGTTACCTCTCTCTCTCTCCTGTAAATATTATCAACATAGAAGTGAATATTTCATCAATTAATCTTTGATCTACATACAGAAATAATACTTATTCATTTTAATCATTTTAGCTGTAATTTTTTTCTTTTTTATCTGTGACCGAAAATTGATTTTTTGATAGAAAAAAAACTTAATTTTAACCAATAAGAAAAGATTGGCATTATTAATTTTATTTCCAATATTTTCATAAGGAATATTTCACTTCTAAATGCAACCAAAAACAACGCCATAACATTAACGATGATTTTTAAAGCATCCAATGTTTTTATTTACTTTGGAGGTTACCAAAAAATATGCACTTGTGTTCATCAACAACAAACAAAAAAACTGACTGGCGTGCTTTTTTGGACATTCTTTTTTTTCCAATTTCTCCCCAATTTTCCTTTTTATTATTAATTAATTTAAAAGCTTTATTTGTTGAATGTTAATAACATTATTGATAATACCTCGTATAGTTTCTTTTTAAATGTAAGGGGCCTGTCTTTAAGTTACTTCCAAATTATTTTAATTTTTACAAAAAAAAAATAATTCTGATTGCAAGTAAAATGTTCTTACTGTTATGTGTGGGGTGTATGTGCTCATAATTCTTTATGATTAGTATTTATACACATTAATGTTTATTTAAATTAAATTATTTCTAAAATTATTTCTTTATGGTGCCATTTTTAAGGAAATATGTACTTTTAGCTGATGCTGTATAAATAGGAATACACCCCTGGATTTTAAATAAAAACTCGTCTTAAGCACAAAATAACTTTATAACACAAAAAATCTTTTATTTGAACCCCGGTTTAAGAGATTACTTTGGCCTTAGTTATTTTTTCTATTGGAAAGTTTACCCTAATTTTAAAAGGTAATGTAATTAATATATATGTATGTTTGTCCAAAATAAGCATTAGTTGTGAAAATATTTAGAATTAAACATAATTTTGATACGAAAATTGTTTATTTTATTTGTTGGATAGATAGATTTTGTTCTTTTAAAGCTACTTTATAATTTTCTGCGTCTGGTTATCTAAAATTGCTTATTGGACTAAATGAAAAATAATTCTGAAAAATAACCCTTTTCCAGTACGGCTTTAAAACCGGTTTATATTCACGGATTATAACCGGTTTTTAGCCTCATTGAGAAATTCGTCTCATTCTGAGAATCTTTTATTCTCTATCTGCGGAAAGCTGTCTAATACAATGCGATGAATAACTTTATCCAGTGACTTCGCGTTTAGCCTCCAGAGCTCTAACTATTATACAAAAGGTGTAATTTTGTCTTGGGTTCATTGTGGCTGACACTGACTTTTTACGTCCTATGATCTTGATACACGCAGTAAAGTATAGAATAGCCTAAACATTTCATTAGTCACTAGAGTTCGATTGACCTATTTTTCCCCTCATTTTAACCTAAAAATTATGACTAGATAGTTACCTACCTAATAAAAACGGTCGACCTAAAATATCCTCTGTTCGATCTATAACAAAAACGTTCTATCGCTTGAGGCACCTACCTTGGGGACAGGGTCGCATCCCGTGGGGGTATTTCCTCCCATCCCCTATTCACCCGTACTGACAGTAGTGCATCCGATCGTCGTTGGTAAGGTGATGGAATCGCGGCTCGTCTCAGCACCTCTTAAAAACTTAGGACGGTAATATGGTTTCTTTTTGCTATGTTAGATGCGCGACATTATTAGTTAAAGAAAATATCTTGGCCCGAAACAGTCGCAATTCATTACCATGTACATTGCACAATAAAGACTTGCAAAGAAAGGTCGTACAGTCAAAGAGTTGGTTGTTACCTGGCGACTGAACACAAAACACTGCAATTAACACGCAGAGTATGTTCAAGTTGGCGTGGAATGGACTTGTACCCTAAGCGGTCATCCCCTTTTCATGTTTCGAAAAAATGTGGTGTATGTGTTCCAAACCCTGGAAAAACACCATTATGATTTTTTTCTTTTGCCACGTTTCTACATATTTCTATATTCTCCGACAAGTGCATTAACGACGGACCGACCTCATACTTATCAAAACAACAATTTCAATAAAAAAATTATCGCAGGAAGCAAAAAAAATTGATAATAAAATTGGAACATTTTTTGATAAATTTAGTTAGTATTTAGAGTTGATAAAGATACGTGGCGAAAAATTGTCAACTAAACTTTCAACACCATGCCTAGAGAAGCATTAAGGTTTTTTTAGAGCAAAGCTTTTCTATACTTTCGGTAAGATTGTCCGCAGTACCTCCGTCCTTAACATATAGAACTTATCGTTAATTTAGGCTTGTTAGAATTAACTTTTCAATTTCAAATCTTATTTACTGGATCGAAATAAGGCTGACTATACGAGCACAATTTGATATAATGTTGCCAAAGGCAAGACTTTTTACATGCCACATAAACAGTTTTAAAAACAACTAAGCACTTTATTAAATAGTTACTTTAAAATTTTGAAAACAACTAGATTTTAGGTCGCCTCTTTTTTTACAGCATTCATATTGGTCAAGCTGGTTGCCAGATTGGATTCGAGGCATGGCAACTATTTGGTCTAGAACATGGTATGTAGTTACTGTTAGTATTTATTCACTCAAGACTAGGGGCTACGCCTAAAGATGCTTTAATGCGCATTTTAGAACAGAGTGGGGGGTTAGTCGACCCTCAATTTAAATTTTCGTTTTAAAAAGGAAAATTGAGAACAATTTTCGGGAGGAAAGAGGTATTTGGTATTTTTTCTATGTAGTTGTTTATCTATGGAGGGTGAAGGTCCCCTCCCCCAAAACATTGCCAGGACCTACATGAAGCTTCATTGTAAAATGGAACCTAGCACTGCATGTGTGAAATGTGAGAATATCCAAACAGAATTAAATATTTTGTAAAAGGACTAATTTGAATAATCAAAATCATTTTTTACAAAGGTTTCTTTTCAAGCAAAAAACTTTCAACAAAAGACTGAACATATTAGGACTGTTTTATTTTTTGTTTAAGTCAAATTGTTAAAAACAGCAGCAAAGATAAAACTTAGACAAGGTGGGCAATGGTTCAGATATCTGATAAACATTTTTGTAGAGATATCAACAACTTAGCTTAGTCAACGCATCTAGCATTATTTGAATAAACAAGGACGATTACGACTAATAGGAGCAAAACTGTGTATAATCATAAAATAAAGAGAAAGATATACAGAAAGATACAGAGAGATATAATAAACCAAACTTTTGTTTCAAGTCTTCACTTTATTGTGAATGTATGTGTATTTGAGTAGAGAACCGAATCGAGAGCAGCATTACAGAAAGAGACAAAAGAAAAGACATACAGACATAACCACTTAAGTTATAGTGTAGATTTGCCTCAAATACCATGTGAATAGAAATAGGACCAGATAGAGCGTGCTACTTCACTTAGTGAATGAGATTGAGTATTGAGTAGAGAACCGAATCGAGAGCAGTATTACAGACATATAGACACAACTACTAACTTTTCTTCTAATAGAATATGATATTTACTAGGATTAGGACCAGATGGAACTTGCATAGACAAGTGTTATGCGGATATGTCTTCTTTCTACAGTGAAACAGGTATAGAACTAAATTATTTTTGTTAGTAGCGAAGCTACTCTGTAATTCACTTTGTCTGTCCGTAAAATAAATTTATAGTATAGATGTGTAACCAGACTACTAACTGGATCCCCTGGACCTTTTCTGTCTGCTAGCAAATTGCTTTCTGCTTTTTTTTGTAGCGACTTGGATGTGTTAATATTAACGACGCTATTCGTTGATTTTAAAAGATCCAATTGAAAGTCGGCACAGGGTCATTGGGAACATCCAGTTATTTAATGTGATTCTCTCAGCTTTTATTCATGATGGACGGCTGATTTTTTTGTTGCAAAGATTCATTATACCAATGAGTATCTCGATTGTAATTTACTTGTCTGTTAGTCTGTCAGTTGTGCTACAAATTATAAATGTTATGAATAAAAAAAATGTTTCGGGATGTGATAAAAGGTTTCGTGATTCTTGATTTTAACAAATACTCTTTAAATCTCCTTGTCCGCATTCCCATCCATGATATTTTGTGCTTCGCTACTTATGGATGTTGTCATCCTTGTTTTATTAATAATTAATAATATTTTATTCTTTAAATTAAAAGTTTAAGAAGGATACAAATGTAATTTATGAAACCGTTATTATACATTTTTATAGGAAAAGGCAAATATGTACCAAGATCAATTTTTGTGGACCTTGAACCATCAGTCATTGATGAGGTATTTAAAAGTTCTTTAACTGAAAGAGTATCTTTTTATTACATTAATTTTATTTTCAATTTATTATAAATTATAATACAAGAAATGCTTTAATGCTGCTTTCCCATCAAAGTGCCTATCGAGCTCTGAAACACTCCTTCCTACCTTAAAAAAAATTGAAAACGCAAAAGTGACCAAACCCTCTGGAGCCTGTGATTGTGTTTCCGTAACCCTACGGAGCTACAAGGGTCCAATATAAATAACCTAACCTGACTAACGGAAAAAATACCCCGTTATTTTCATTTGTTTCTAAAGCATTGAAAACCATATTTGCTATGTTCAGATAAAGTCAAGCCCCTATGGAAAACTGTTTCATCCTGAAACAATGATTAGGTAAAAACCACTCAAATTTGGACAAAAGAAATGACTAAATATACATCAGGGCTTGACAGCTGCGCGTCAGCCGCCTGTAGGCCTTTGGGAAATTTTTGAGTATGTTGATTATGTAAGGGGTTTAGTTTAGGGGGGGTGTATGCACCCCAATTGGAATAAAACAAATCTTGTTCCTGGATTAAATTTCCCTAAAGCTCGCATACCCCTAAATTTTGGCCTAACCCAGAGCATGCCCCTGCTATAAATATTATTATCTTAAAATTCCAAGGACATTGGACTGTACAATATAATGAGTAATGGCCCCAATATAGTTTTGCGAATAAATAAACACATTCGGCCATTCTTTAGCTTAAAACTTTGGTGGCCAAGTTTGATTTATGATTAGTCTTTATAAAGTAACAGTAATTGTTGGTAAAACTTATTAATTGCATCAAATTCATCCTTATATATACCTAGTGGAAAGGAAGATGCCGCGAATAATTTTGCCCGTGGTCATTATACTGTTGGGAAAGAAATGCTGGATAGAGTTATGGATAGAATCAGGTATCTTTCATACACCCTAATAAGAAAATGATAAAAAATGAAAAAAGTATATAAAATAAATAAGTTATCTACAGCTTTTAGTCAAATTTTCATAAAAAAAACTGTGAATTTGACAGCCATTTACTTGGCCATTTTGAAATAAATATTGAAACTGCAAAAACTTACCAAAGGCAAAAACACAGTCTCTATATTTTTGCTACCTGTTGAAATGCAAATCAACTAAAATACTTGATGTTAGAAATATGCCAAAATTAAAGTTTGCATCAAAGTTAGAAAAATACCAAAAGTTGATAAAGCCAAAACTGGACGAAGCCAAATCTGTACCACTTTTGATTCCTGTGACGTCATAAAATGAGTGAGATGAGAGGAGAAGTAGGAAAGAAAACCCCTAAAAAAGAGATGGAGAATCCCTTATTTTTATTACGTCACATGAATCAAAAGTGGTGCAAAAGTGTTACAGATTGGGCTTCGTCACAAAACTGCTCTAGATTTCAAATTGTATTTATTTTAGGAGACAGGTAGAGATGACAGAAGGATTTCAAGGATTTCTGCTTTATCATAGGTAAACTTCCAAAAATATCAATGTATAGATTATCTATCTGAAGCAAAGGTACTCTTTAAAGGGTAAACCAGTTTAAAAATGCATTTTACTCAAGTTTTGGGTTGGTTTAAGGCTTAAAAATGTGGCAGCTTCTTGCAGTTATGAACGGAAGAGCCCTATATATTACCTATGAGAAGATTCACTTAAAATGAGAACCATATCAGTTCAGCGTTTAGCTTACATACAACAGAAAGACATCCTATTACTTTTATATAAGGATAATTAATTTTCACCGCTTTTAGAATACTTTTTTCCCAGTATTTTATATTTCTAATGCCCAAGAATACGTTTAGCTATGGTGGAGGAACTGGTTCTGGGTTCAGCTCTCTGCTTCTAGATTCCTTGGCAAGAGAATATCAGAGGAAGAATATTCTAGACTTTGCTGTTTACCCAGCTCCTCAGGTATATACAATAACAAGGACAAATACATCCAAAATTAATTCTCACTCAAAATAACTAAATGACAGTTATGGTTGTATATTATGTTTATTATTAACTGCAAAATTGTTCAAATAGGTAAAAATTACAACATAACAAATTATTTCTACCTTCGGATAATTGGAGGGCAATAAAGTTTTTAATAAGTTGTCATTTTCCAGTCATTGATTCTATAGCTTGTTTAGATGGCAACAGCTGTAGTAGAGCCACACAACGTAGTGCTAGCTACTCATGCTATTATGGAGAGTGATGCTGTTACTTTCCTTGTTTAGATGTCAACAGCTGTAGTAGAGCCATACAATGCAGTGCTAGCTACTCATGCTACCATGGAGAGTGAAGCTGTTACTTTCCTTGTTTAGATGTCAACAGCTGTAGTAGAGCCATACAATGCAGTGCTAGCTACTCATGCTACCATGGAGAGTGATGCTGTTACATTCCTTGTTTAGATGGCAACAGCTGTAGTAGAGCCATACAATGCTGTGCTAGCTACTCATGCTAACATAGAGAGTGATGCTGTCACATTCCTTGTTTAGATGTCAACAGCTGTACTAGAGCCATACAATGCTGTGCTAGCTACTCATGCTACCATGGAGAGTGTTGCTGTTACATTCCTTGTTTAGATGCCAACAGCTGTAGTAGAGCCATACAACGCCGTGCTAGCTACTCATGCTACCATGGAGAGTGATGCTATTACTTTCCTTGTTTAGATGTCAACAGCTGTAGTAGAGCTATACAACGCCGTGCTAGCTACTCATGCTACAATAGAGAGTGATGCTGTTACATTCCTTGTTTAGATGTCAACAGCTGTAGTAGAACCATACAATGCTGTGCTAGCTACTCATGCTACCATGGAGAGTGATGCTGTTACTTTCCTTGTTTAGATGTCAACAGCTGTAGTAGAGCCATACAATGCTGTGCTAGCTACTCATGCTAACATGGAGAGTGATGCTGTTACTTTCCTTGTTTAGATGTCAACAGCTGTAGTAGAGCCATACAATGCTGTGCTAGCTACTCATGCTACCATGGAGAGTGATGCTGTTACTTTCCTAATGGATAATGAAGCTGTATTCAACATCTGCAAGTAAGAAAACTACTCCTTTTATTAGAATTCTACTTTCTATCTTAATATATTTACTGTTTTTATTTAATCATATTAAGGCGGCAATTGGATGTTCCCTTGGCAAGCTACAAGGAGCTCAATCAAATTGTTTCACAGGTTATTTTATAAATCATTTACAATGTAGCAATTGAATGTCTACCTCAAAAATTGCTAGGATAATAAGTCTGTTCTTTTCTGGGATCTTTTGACCAAGGAAACATTACAGAGGAGGATTCTTTTTTAAAAATTTGAGTCGCTGCTTGCTGGTGAGGCAAAATTGTTTTGTGAAAAAGGGTTATTAACATAGGATTTTATTTGATTTTTTTTCGTAAAAAATCCACCTGTGGTTTTATGCTTTCCAGGTTGAAAAGGCCCACAACTATTTTTGTTCCCAACCCTTGCTGGTTATCTTTATATTTTATTGGTACCAACACTTTTTCTTAACCCTTGGTTCTATTAAAAGAAATCTTTGAGGATTGTATATTTTGAACATTTAGGTAGTGTCATCAGTTACAGCCTCGCTGAGATTTGAAGGAGCTTTAAATGTTGACCTCAATGAGTTCCAAACCAATCTGGTTCCCTATCCAAGGAATATTTATGAAATAAAATCCCCTCACAATGAAGGAACGTATTCACCAATATCTGACGACTATATTAGCAACCTAAATTGACAGCAATAATTCCCTTTTAAATATAATATCCATTTGAATTTATAAATTTAAAATTGAAGAGGTTTTGTGATTTAATTTCTATTTTTCTAAATTCAAAACAATAACATTTTGTAATTTAAAATTGAATATTTGAGATTTACATAAATATTGATTATTATCAGAATTCACTTCCCATTGGTTACTTATTCTCCAATACAAGCTGTCAGGTAAGGATTTTAATTTTATCCCCCAACCCCTTAATCTTTTACTAGAGATTTAATGTTAGTTAAGTTTTTTTGTTTTTTTTTAAATGGACTTTCTTAGTGAAAGTAGTATATGAAGCTTCCAAACAAGTAGAACTGAAGCAGATTTGTTGCTTTTGAAATATGAATGGACAGACAAAAAAAACCTTACTATTTTATAAAATAGGAGAATCTTTGTTTAAAAATGCGTTAGTTAATAGGTATAAAAAAATATGAACAAAAAATTGGAAAGCTTTTGGCAGGGCTCGGCATCCACGCATAAGTCTCATTGAAATCGTCATATTGAAAATTTAAATTTAGCTGGATGTCTAAACCTGTTCCCAAACAGGCAATCTATCACTTCAGAATTTTTATACATAAAAGCGGGTTTAAATTTCAGGCGTATGGGCGGCTGCCGAGCCCTGGCTATTTGGCATGATTTTTATCCTCATTTAGTAAATCTGGTCATGAGAGAAATTCAGTGCTGGACATAACCTCGGAATGTTTTGAACCATCCAATCAAATGGTCATGTGTGATCCCAGGTTTTAATAATTTCGCATTATAGACAACTATCCGCGGATAATATAATAAAAAATTGTTATTGTAATTTTGTTGGGCCCAAGTGGCATAAATCCGATTTTAATTTTATTGTTTTTTATATGAATATATTTTTTTAACTTGTCTAAAATACGTTGCTTAGAACTGGTTTAATCCAGCAGAAATGACTTTTATAATTGAGCCATTATAATCATTCTAAAATAAAATAATATTAAATTGTTTTTTTTTTGCAGGTTGGGTCAATATATGGCAGTTTGTTTGCTTTATAGAGGAGATGTTGTACCAAAGGTCAAATATTTTTACAAAAGTCCCTCAACAGATTATGACGTCATACGATAAAATAACCAATGAGAGGCATAACTTTTACCATTGGTCAATTACAGGTATACTGGCCTCTCATTGTCTATTCTATCGTATGACGTCATAATCAGTTAAGGGACTTTAATCATCTTCTATTACATATAAAAAAGTAACTAGGTGTTTTTTTTGTCTGTCTCAGCTTTAGTAATGATTTCTAGGCATATTTTAAGATTTAGTTTATTATGTCTTTTTTTTCTTTCCTTTTGAAATCACTAAACCTATAAAAATCAAGTAGGAATTTTTCCAGAATGGCTTCAAAACGGATTAATATCCGTTTGATTAGAACCGGTTTTGAGCCATGCCGAAAAATCATACACGAATATCAAAATAAAAATCACAACATTGATACCAGTTTTGTTAGCCCGATCCTTCTTTACGATACGATACATGATTTTTCAGTATGGATCAAAACCGATTCTAATTCAGCGAAATTTATTAAGTTATTTTATGTCAACAAATAAAGACAAACAAATATATTTTTAGGACATAAATAATGCAATAGCAAATATGAAAACCAAGAGAACTATTCAAATGGTCAAGTGGAGTCCTACTGGATTCAAATGGGGTAAGTAAGTTGAAGTTTAATCTCATTACTCATAAATTATATTTGGTTACTGAATTATATAATGGTCCTAATATTTTTTAGAACATATTGTTGGTTAATCAGTGACATGCACAAGGTTTTGTTATTAGTCGACTAAAAAAAGAGGGAAAAAAGGCGTCCAAAATTTCAATTCCTTTAAAACTTCTTTTTGCATTATTACAAAAATATCTCACATTTAAAAATGACATTTGAAATAGGGTTGGGCCGGATATCCGGCTTTTTTCAATTTCCGGCCGGATACCGAATATTAAAACTATCCGGTTACATGATATCCGGCTGATTTTTGACGCCGGATATCCGGTTATCCGGCCGGATATCCGGTAAATTGCCGGATATCGAACGTTGGCCAGATATCCGGCCGGAACCGTATATCCGGTATCCAGTATTTGGCAAAAAAAGTAACCCTAATTTGAAACCATCAAATACAATCAAAAATGTATAATGTTATAGGTATAAACAATGAACCAATGAGCGTTGTTCCTGGATCATCACAGGTTATTAAATCTGGGTAGATAATCAATTCCTTCCTATA
Organism: Acartia tonsa; assembly: GCF_053477335.1. Lineage (NCBI taxonomy): Eukaryota > Metazoa > Arthropoda > Copepoda > Calanoida > Acartiidae > Acartia > Acartia tonsa. The sequence continues at coordinate 13,174,454 of NC_137262.1, read as the reverse complement.
AAGCTCTTTCATGAAGCAGCTTAGAGTGCCTATAAAAAATAATCCATACAATGCAAATGACCAATGATAGACCAGTATTCATTTTAAATGACCAATGGTAAAATGTATACTGGCCAATCATTTTCCATTTGTATTATATGACGTCATTTTTTACTATTAGCTGATTCTCCGTTATATCCTCTTTTACCTTTTCTTCTGCCCTAAATATAAAAAGCACAGTATTAGACAGGGGCGTCCAAGGGGGGGGGGGGAAAGGGGTGATTACCCCTCCCCAACAAAAAAGATTGGACGTCCTTGGTATTGGGTCTGTTTATAAAACGTTCATGCGCATACTTTATGTGGTTGAAATATTTACTATGATTATTAATAATTTTTCTTGATATATGTTTTACAGATATGATAAACATTCATGAATTGAAGGTTGGAAATACAAAAAAAAAATTATTATTTTAGTATTCTTAGACTTTATATTTATTTTAACATAAAGGCTGCTGTTCCGCGGTCAGTTTGCATGCTATCCAATTCTACTGCCATCGTAGAGGCTTGGTCAAGGTATTAAAATTTGAATATTATTAAATTAGGAAGGCACGCCATTCTATTTAAATAACCTTGTAGAGAATCGCCGTGCATGTCACTTATTTGATAAATATATCATTTACCTATGTATACTTTTTTATGTGTTTGAATTTAATACGGAAAGTTTTATGGCACTTGAAAAATAATGTCTTTTTTTGCATAACAATAATTACATGCTAGTAAACATTAAGAGACAAAATTACCTAAATAATAATGATTAATTTGCCTCACTGATTCTTAAATTCTTAAAAAAAAACTTTTGCACAACTAAAATCAGTTTTAACAGTTATAAATCTATCTCAACCATAACATTTATAAATTAGTAACTACTGCTGCTTCATAACGAAATATATTTCAAAGAAAAAAATCTTCATTATCAATCGCATCTCTTGTAGAAGTGAATCAAGCAATATTAGCTTGGTCGTTTTAAAATCAGTTTGCCCCACTAAAATTTTAGTGAGGCAAAATTATCCCCTCTAAATTCTTAATTTGCCTCACTGATTTTAGTGAGGCAAACTGATTTTAGTGTGGCAAAAGTTTTTTAAGAATTCACCTCAGGTGTCAAATCTTTCTGAACTTATACTGTATAGATTTTCCACAGGAATATAGAAATTTATATATTCCTTTATAGATTTAATTTGGGTCATTAACCTTTTCTTTAACTTCCTTCATATTAGAATTAAGTCTAAAGCTTGAAGCTAATTAATAAAAGATGGGCGCACATAATGGTTCATTACCATGTTTGTTAACCAGATCACTGTCATAAGATATTGGTGAACCACATAAATTGTCAACTACAACCATAAATATAGAAAATACGCTCTTTTCAAAAGTGAAGCTTTTCTATTTTGAGCTTTCGTTCTTCCGTAACGGATAGCTTTGATCTTTGAGTTGGGCATGTTAGAATCTTTCTATCGACTTCAAACTTTGAAAGATGATTTCTTTAACAATTAGGTACAAAATAGATAGCGTAGAAACTCTAAAATCATTTTAGAAAGCCCCTATGTCTATATATGAATTTGTATGCATTTTTTGAACGATTATTATCCAATTATCCAATTGACTTAAGTTTTGGAATATTGATTCCTACAACCATTAGGCACAATGTTATCTATCTATGTTTAAATCTGGAAAGATTATGTAAGTAAGTACATGTAAATTTATTTTAGATGTTAACTTTTTTTGTTAAGATTGAATTTCAAGTTTGATCTGATGTACAGCAAGAGAGCTTTTGTTCATTGGTAAATATTTTATTTCTTTTTCTTCAGTTGGTATGTTTAAACAGGGATTGGCAGCTGCCTATATTTAAAAATTCGCAAAGTCAACAGCCTAAGTCAAGCCACCCTATTTTGAATAATCAGCATTATTCATTACAAGAATGGCAGCTGGAAATTTATTCGCGACCATCTTGATTCTTCTTTAACCGCAAAAAAGTAAAAAATTCGCAACTAAGTCACGATTTTTTTGCAATCTGCCCTTAAATGCACAGCAACCGAGCAGCCCAGTGTTCTATTATAAATCCATTTAATTAAAAATTGATTCTTGAGACTATATATACCTACTAGGTATGTTGGGGAAGGTATGGAGGAGGGCGAGTTCCATGAGGCCAGAGAGGATCTTGCTGCCCTTGAAAAGGACTATGAAGAGGTTGGTTAATATATTTGAATTGAATATAGTTTTCGTATTATAGGAATGAGTTAAGAATTATGGCTATTTCCCACAAAGTTTTTACTCGAGCTTTTTGAAATTAATTGATATTGAAAAGGGGAGGATGGATAGATAGATATTTTTACCTTAAGCTAGGTTAGGTTAGGTTAGGTTATAGTGGGCAAAGGATAGCCCGCAGAGTTAGGGCATGTATGGGGTTGATGTGCTCGACTGACACTTTGTGGGAAAGCACCATAATTAGGGATCAAAGGAGAGGTGACTAAAATATAAGCCAATCGGGAGACAAATAGTGCAATTGGCTAATTTGTGTTAAAACATGACATTTTGTAAAATGATAGAATGTTTAATTTCCTTATTATTTTGCTATGCTTTCAATCTTCCTTTGACACAAATTTATTTTTATCTACAAGAAATGAATTGACCAGACACATATTTGTCAGGGGGTGAGGGGGGGGGGCAGTGGTAGAAATTCTTGTCTCATAATAAAGTCTTGATTACTGCAACGTTTTTTGTTGGGGCAGGGGCCAGCCGCCAACAATTATGCAAACTCACGCGGCATTCCTCAGCTCAATGAGTATAATATGGGAGTTTTTTAGTTCTTGTTTGAAGCTATCTTTTATTTTCATATACTCATGATTAAGTGCATTGTACCAAAAAAGTTGTAATGCAAAGAAGTTGCAAAATAATTTCAAAAAATTTAATTGAAAGATTACCACATTGAAATTGATTTTGGTGTTGGAGGATAATTGAATTCATGCCTTGATAAAAAAATGTGTGTTAATCTGAATGTTTTGCCCCTCCTCATCTTGTCTCTGATCTGACAGGCAAATTTGAAACAGATGAATTTAGGCTTTTCCTGGTTAGCCATGCAAATTTACTAAATTTATACTACATATATAATTTTGCATTCAATTTATATTATTAATAAATGTCAAAGAAAAACTTTTCATGATAAAAAAACCTAGGAAAATTCATTGTCTTTGAATATTCTTAAAAAAGAGAACAAAATTAAGGATGTAAAAAAGTCAAAATCCAAGAAAATACCTATGCAAAAAATTAAAAAAAAAACACAAAGTAAATGATTAATTGGATTTATTTATGTACATGTTCTTAAAAATCACAGCTTCTAAATTTCTCATGGATCTGACAATGGCCGATAAATTGATGTAAATGTCCAATGATAATGCACAAAATAATCCCGTTTGTAGATTTCAATTAGTGTTGAATTGTTCCAACACTAATCTTAATGAACCAACCAATCAAAATTTAATAAAAGTCCCCAAAGTTGTTAAGAAAACAATAGGAAAATGTTATCATAGGACTTTGGGGACTAGTGTAATAAACAGCTCATTGTCCCCTCTCTCTCTGAATGAATATGCAGTTTTTTGTTTGGTTTTATTTTTTAATATTTTAGATTGGAATGGCTGATGATGATACTGATGAAGAAGAATATTAAATCGTCCAATTAGCAAAATCTTATAAAATTATCTAGGCTATCCTAGTTAGGTTTCCTTGTATAGTTATAAAAATGGATATATCATTACTTGGATCTTACACCAAATTTTCATGTTTTCTAATAAAGTGAAACTCTCAGCGGGGTTAAATAACGATTCCCCCCTTCCACCCCCTTTGCACCATCTCCTCCTCTTCTACTGGATGAAAGAACTGACCAATAAGTAATGTCCATGTTAGCAAACTAAATTGACGACAATTTTTCCCCTTTCATAATATCCTTTGATATGTAAGTCTTTGGAAACCCTAACTCCTCTAGGCTAGCCTAAGAATTTTCATAGGATTTGCCCTTATAACTTTTTTGATAATGTAAGATGAATAATTTTCCAACCAAATAAAGTTTGTCTTATCTTGAAAAACTTTTTTTTAAATGGACAAATAACATAGTAATTTATAGAGTAGCTTTTTTACAAAAAAACTGAAATGTAAGAACAACTTATTTATTAGGCGAGTATGAATTGCAATTTGGTACATCATTATCATTAGTGGGGGTAAAACCATAATAATTGGCTTTCAATTTTATCTTTGTTAAATCTCTGGCTGTCAACACAAGTTGAATGAAAGATTTGCCACAAAATGGATCAATACTGATCTTAGGACTTTCTGTATTTGTCAGACATCTGAAATGAAAAATAATTAAGATTAAGAATAATTATTGTTAAAAAAAAATAAATTGTAAGCGTTATTACAAATAGATAACTAATATTAAATAACAACTTAAGAGTTCGAATATAAATTATTTAAATTAATAGATAAGATTAGCGAAAAAGAGGTTGCCTTAAGAAGAATAATTTTGCTCTAATTTTTTAAGTGTCGAACTTGAAAAAGAAATAAGTTAGGGCTCGGCAGCAGCTCTAATTCTATTTGACTATCAAGTGTCGCTAAATATACATGCAGCCTCTCGCAGCCTAACACGTTGTTAGTAGACAGGGCTTTCAGAAAGTTGCAGCTACCAAATATAAAATCAGCCGCAGATGCAGCCAAGCAACTAAACCATAAATAAAACTACTTACATCTTTTCAGTGAGAAAGACCCCAGTGATACCAGACTTGACTCGGACAAAGTCTTCACAATCAGAGTTATCTGTCTTTGTCATATACTCGAGTAGTTTCATCTTGATAGAGCTGTGAGTGTCCCCGACCTTCACATTCCATGTCACATTCTTGTACAGACAATCTTCTAGCCCGTTGAATAAGATTTTACCAATGCCTTTAAAATTAATAAATTTTGGTACTTATGCAAAATAATTTTTTTTCATTGACCAAAAACAGAATTGACTCCATTGAAATGAAGCACTATTTCTATGTACATCTTACATTTAAAACTAATGGGGAGTTTTTTCTAGTGGGGCTTTAAACTGAGTACTATATCTTTAGGCCAACCCTAATCTGAAAGAGTATATCAAAAATACTTAGAAGGGAGGGAAGGAAGGGGGGCGCTATAATGACCTATAAAAATCTAAGACATCTGAACTTAAGACAAAGCCCACATTGTCCTGTTGTGACGTCATAAATTTTGAGAAAGAGAAAGGAGAACCCTATTTCTTCCATCTCCTTTGAAGAGATTTTATTCCCCCCTTCCCATTTCCTATCCTGAAATTTATGACGTTACAACAGGACAATTTGGGCTTTGTTGAACTTAAGCATATCTTAAAAGAAAATTGAAAATGATAACTTTTTAACTAATTCCAAGTATTTTCAATCATGTTATGATAAAAGTTTACCTGCAGTTTTTGAAAAAATGCATGGGATGGGTCCTTGAGGCGTTGTTGTGGTGGGAATCAATGAACTTGTTGATTTGGGTACTGCTGACGTTATTGGTTCTAGTGGGCTTGTTGACTTTGCACCTTCTGTTGTTGTTTCTTCAGTAGTTGTGTCCTCTTCAGTAGTTGTTATGTCTTCAGTAGTTGTTATGTTTTCAGTAGTTGTTGTGTCTTCAGTAGTTGTTGTGTCTTCTGTTGTAGTAATTTCTTTAGTAGTAGTAGTTTCTTCAGTTGTTGTGGTAGTTGGCTCAGCTGTAGTTTGTTCTTCTATTGTAGTTGTTGTTACGGTAGTAGTTGTTGTGGTTGTAGAAGTAGATGGTTCTCCAGTTGAGGATTGTGTAGTTGATTCTCTAGTAGTTGTAGATTTAATTGTGGAGATAGTTGTTGGTACAATTAGAGGAGTGGTTGAAGATTCTTCAGGACAATTTTTACAACTCAACATTGCAGTTTTGGAGTTGTTGTACACCAAATTTCTTTCCCCAGTTTCAAGAGTTTCATACATTTCGATGTGGCAAGTAATATTTCTTCTGTGATATTCTTTCACACCCTCAAATCTCAAGGTATCTGTGACTTGCATGCCCTCAGTGTAGGGAACTATTTTTCTTGCATGGACCACAAAAAAATCAATTGGTCCATTATCCATTGACCAGGTTACATTGGGAGCTGGGCTCACATTCTCCATCACAATTGACACTAGGAGGGTTTGGTGGTTCTTGAACTTGAACACATTCACGCCGTTTTCTGAAAATTTAAATTATTTCAGTGCATTTAATGTTTAAGGGTGTTTTCTGTTTGATGATTGTTTAAGTATTCAAATGACTTTACAATAGATGGGGTTTACTGCACAACTTTTATTATTTATCTTTAAGGTAAAGATTACAACAGGGCAAACCAATAGCATTCAAGTTATGTATAATACAGTGAGGTAGAGTTTTCAAATGTAATCAAAACAGCAAAGGCAAGAATTCTTTGTGAGAAACAATTCAAGTTATCATGGAGTAGATTTTCATTTTTCAGCACAAAAACGGACAGAAAGACAAAAAATGAGCTGTAGAGTAGCTTCCCATCTAAAACAATACTTGCCTATAGGAGGATTAGGATCCCAGGTAACTGTACTTGGCTCTTGGATCACTGACACTAGTTTTAGAAAATTCTTAAACGTTACTTCATTTATCTTAATTCTGATGTGAAGAATTTTTTTAAGTTGTTGATCAAGGCATTAACTTTTTTTCAACGATATAACAATATGCTAACAATATCAAAGAAAATTTACAATTAATCTTAAGAAATTATTAACTAGTTATTCTGTTAGATTATGTTTTTTTTTTTGCAATTAAAAAAAACTAAATTTGTGCAGTTTAACTTTTTTAATCTCAACAATACACATTAAAAATATTTTCAAATCTTCTCTATGCTAAACAATACTAAACTTAATATTTTAATGCTAAAATTATAAATCTCTTTGGTTGAATTAGAATACAACTTTGTATTGAAATTTTATAGATAAGAATTTTCCTTCAAATGTTTTTACAGATGGTATCAAGTTGACTTGAAGTTTATCATCAATATGTTTAGGCCTCGTGTCTACAAACATACATGTCCAGTTTCCCTTGTCCTCCAGACTAATATAGTATAGCATATCAAGTTTTTAGTGGCCAAGACATTTTATGGCTCCTACAGTCCGTCCGCAATGCTATGTGGGAAATGTGTTCTTCTTGGCTGCTATTTAAGATAGACTGCTGATTTTTTGTGTGGAAATACCTCTTCCAAAAGAGCATACAGCATACAATTTATCTTGGTCTGTCAGTCATAATAGAAAACATTTGTTTATTTCAAAAAGGTTTCGTGATTTCCTTATTTCTACATGGTGCAACCTTTATTTTATGTTATTTATTTACTATATAATATACTATTCCTTATTTCTGTAATATGCATGGTGCAACCTTTGTTGTAAGTATTTATTCTGTAACCAAATTTTCCAAACTGTTCACATTTTTCTGATTTGCCTCTCCTTGCAGCCATACAGCTCTGGTAAATAATATTTTATCTTGTTAATGCAAAATCAAAATAATTAAAGGAATCTTTAGTTGTAAATACAGAAGCTTATAGTAGCCAATAAAATCACATTTGATGAATCCCAAATACCTTTCCTTACTAATGGACAACCTGACAGTCATTTTTAGAGTAGCTTTAATATTTATACTGACGAATTGATTAGTTTTTTAAAGCTTAGGTTTTTTTTGTGATGGATTCTTGATTAAAAGAGATGAAAAAATGAACTTAGTGTCTTAAAATACAGTGTGTTTTTTTTATGAGCACTTTTTTGAAAGCAATTTTACCCCACTTATAGTTATCAGAATTTAATGATTAATGGCTTATTTTCTTCGTTTTTTAAGGGAAATTATGAAACAACAAAAAAAATTACAGTTTTTGTTGAAAAAGTACAGTAAAGTTGAAAATTAAAAACTTAGGTGTCAACATATAAAAATGGTTTTAGCGCATTTTTCTTAAAAAAATGGATTTTCTGTAGTCGACTTTGGGGGGCCAGTACTCCCTCCCTGGTTGAGATATGACCTTCAAACTTTAATATGTTCTAGTACATGTCCCTAATAGTATCTGTATACATTTTTAGCTCTATATCTCAACTTTGAAGTGTTTAGCAGCCATTCTTGCAAAAGGTTGATTATTTGAGCATAAGAAAAATGCGCTAAAACCATTTAAAAGAATATCTATGATTAGGAAAAATATTTATGTGAATAGTTATTTTTAGCATAGTACTATAAACAGCTTTCCGCGGATATAAAATGTACAATTAAAAACAGTTTTTTAGCACCGAGATGCCAAAGGCAAACGCTAAAAAAACTGGTTTTAATATTATAATTGTGCATTTTTATATTCGTAGAAAACTGGATATAATACGATGCTTGTCATAGTTTTTTTTGTATTGATGAAAACCAGTTCTAATCCACCGGTTTCGAATGAATTCGAGAAAATAATTCCTTGTCTTGTTCCAGAAGTCTGAAAGTACATGTACTCCATTCCTCAGGTCCATTGCAGCGCAGCTTTAGTTCAGAGTCCTTTCTAAACATGCGCAATTTGACAAAGACCGAATTGTGTCAAAAATAATCCATTTGGCGTCATAGAAATGAGTGATTATCCATCTCTTTTTTCAGGGGTTTTCTTTCCTACTTCTCCTCTTATCTCCCTCATTTTTATGACGTCACATGGATCTTTTTTGACACAATTTGGTCTTTGTCCAGAATTTTATAACAATAAACATTTCTACAATTTATGTCTTTTAAATAGTCCGTACAGCTTTGATCTGATTATTGAAACATAGTAAAAGTTGAGAGGGAGGGGACATTGGACTGTTTGATACACTTGTTCCCAAAGTTTAATAATAACGTTTTCTTATTCTTTGAATAAACAACTTTGGGGAGTTTGTTGAATATTGATTGGTTTATTCGTTAAGTCGTTTCTATCGCTGCAGATTGAAATGTACAGATGGAATAATTTCGTGCATCATCATTGGGGATATACATCAATTTATCGGTCATTGGTTATCCCTTTAGTTCCTTGGTAAATTTTTTTTTTAAATATCTATTTACTATAACAGTTGGTTTAGTTCCTTTTGCTAGGTTTAGAACCATTAACATCAAGGTACAAATAAATCATAAATTATTTACAGAGAAACATGCAGACAGACAGACATACGAGGTGAGGGAAGAGTTATAGAACACGCCTTGCATCTAAAAATAACTAAATGAAATCAGTAAACTAATTTCGATATACTTTTTCTCAATGAAAACACCACTAACTAATGAAATCACACATAACATGCAACTAACTCTATTCCAATCCATTTTTTATCTATCTATTTTCACATGTGATTTTGTTTCATAACAAATTTTACTGAAGAATTCATTTAAACATATTGACAATAATTTTCTTTAGAAGATAAGAATTATTTAAAAGATGATGCTTCTAAGTAAACAGATATCAGAGAAAAATGCACAGGAAAATTATTTTTAATCATTTAATTGTATTACATCATACATATATCATTAAGTAGTAAGATGTGTGTGTGTGTGTGTGTGTGTATTACTATGTATGTCCAAAAAACGGCTGGATAGATCATTATCAAATTAGGGTCCGTCCAACTGTACAACATTTTATAAAGCTATCATTCTATTCAGGTCAGAACCGTCCTATCGTTTTTAAGCTTTGCTAGATGTTTCCTTTAAAATTTTCGGCAAATCCCTGGAAAAGGCTCTGCGTATAAGCGAGGTATCTATATAACAAAGTCTTACTTATTCAGTATCCTTTATTTTGTTGTATAAATTCTTTTTTTTTCTTCAGACTTCTAAATAATGTTAAATATCAAATCAAATGCATTGTTTCTCTATGTTTGTTTATATATCGTTTGTCTGACAGTCTAATTAACCGAGCATCGCTTTTATGCATGTTGTCATCCTTTTTCATTTTAATTAATAAATCATGAGGTCTTCAAAACTACAAATTTACACCTCACCTATATTAATGAAAATGTTAAAGTCTATATTTGCATAAAAAAAACTATACCCTGTTAAAAAAAGATGTTCCCAAAAATGCTCATAGAGACATATACGTCATTAATACCCTTTGAGGAAGGTTGAAAACTACGCAGGTTAAAGAAAGTCCAAAGGCATTAATATCCTATAAAAAACATCATTATACAAATTAGATAAGTTTTTTTGTCTGAAGCTTAATATCTCAATAACCATTAAACTGAATTGGTTCTCCATTTTAGGTAAGCTTAACATAGATCCTGTGATAGTTTTAGGCTATTCTATTTTCAGTTTTATGACTTGGGTTGGTTTTAGGCTATTTTTCTAGCCCCTCCCTACCCTGTTGAATACATAGCCCCTAGATGCTAGGTTCGTTGACGCCAGTATATATATATACTAGCGGCTACGCCCCTAGAGGCCTCTAGTGGCACTTTGAATGTTTTTTTTTATTTAAAATATCTAATTACAGAAATAATTGGTTTATGTTTCGTTGGAGTCTCTTTTTCGGGAGGGGTAATTTTTTTTCCAGGGGCGATTTCTCCTGATAGGGTGGTGGTACCCTCCCCCAAAATAGTTATAAACCTTCCCGGGACTTATGAGAAGCTACCCTGTTAAGGAGAACCCGATCGGTTCAGCGGTAAGCGAGATCCTTCGCTACAAACAAACAGACAGACAAACAGACAGACAGACAGACATCGTTCTACTTTGTATTATAGATATATATATATCAAAATCGATTAATCAATTATTATTTGCTACCTTTAAAAATATTTATTGATTAATAACATCAAAATAGCTTTCTTAAATGGCTTTTGCTACTAGGCGAGCTTTAAGACAGATAAATTTGATATATTTTGTATAAAATATACTTAAAGATAAAATAAAAAAAAACGAAATCTTTAAACCTTAAAGTATTTTTTTTTACTAGGGAAACTATTAATACAATGTATGAATATAAATAAATAAATAGGTAATAGTCTGGGTGAAGGGTTAATGAAGTTTTTAATTTGTTTGTCATACAAATATGATTTATAATCTTTAAGGAATAAAAACTTAATCTTCACATCTTACATTTTAGTGGCTGGGTTCATTGGTCTTGAGAAAATTTTTTAAACTGTAAGTCTATTGTATGAGATTCAAATTTCCTACTTTTAAAACTCTTTTCGGGGCTTTTTATAATGCATATTAAACGAGATAGATACTTCTTAATGGTGTGTAATTTGTTGTATCTATTGTTAAAATGGGTTTACCTATGTAAATGAATTAGCTTAAAATATAAATTTAGTTTTAGAAGAAGAAAAATATAGTATTACAAACAGCTTTACGCAGAAAAATTTTTTACATCAATATTAGTGGAAAATTCATGATTTTTCAGAATGTTGGAGACCCGGTTAAAATCCAGCAGTAAAAATTGGTTTCGAAGCCATAGTGGAAAAATCTTTATAAATAAAATAATATACTTTCAGTAGTTTCCATATGCTTTTTTATGCTTTTTATGCTTTTTTATTTAAATAAAAAATTGTAAACGTATGATTAATTCTAAAAGATTGTAAAGTTCCTTCTATAAAATACATTCTTTATGAGTTTCTTTAAAATATGAAGATCAAAACTACAACAATGAGTCAACGTTCCAATGACCCCGCCAAATAATATAAGCAGCGTGGAGGCGTTTTCGTAATCTTGAAAGGTTTTACGTAGAAAAAAGGGTTATCCCTTATCGATCAAAGCCCATGGTTAACCCATTCCCACAAATTTTAAATTCTTATGGTCAATTTAAAAAGATATAATTATTAACATTTAGTTAGTTTATTAAGTGCCTAAGATAATTTTATGAACAAAATTATTTTAAGCGGATAAAAAGCAATTTTTATTTTATCCCTTTAAAAAATAATAAATGCAACTTCATTATAAAAACAAAACAAACACAAAAAAAGGTTTTAACAAGTGATTATGAACAATAGTAAAATTCATTACAGGCGTATTAGTTGATTTTATGTGTTATGGGCCTATTAGGCATTTTCCCGTATTTGACAGTACAAAGTGCTCTACCAACTAGAGGAAGAAAAAAAACTGCTTCAATAATGGGTTAATCCTAATTGCATTCCTGACTTGGGCGTCAGATTCCCTGGCTCTGCCTTTTAGCCAGGCCTAGAACGATTAAGTATAAAATAATCACAATATTATTTAGTACAAAACCACGTGGAACTTTACTGTTATAGCACATAATAAAGAATATAAAAGAACCAACTGAAGGAGTAGAGTAGAGTTTAACACTCAACTGACCATGGGTAACTAATACAGGCTATGGACAATAGAGAAACAAACCAGAATACCCATCTGAAAATTGTTTGAATAAGAGGGATTTAATTTTATAAAACGATTGGCTACGGCTATAATATCTACGGTCTTTGCATGCGAAGGGGGAGAAAGGGGCAGAAAAATAGTCTTAAACCATACCAAGACTTAAATTTAGATAAATAAAATAGCTAAAACCATTCGGGGATCAATGTGAAGCTTCAGTGGTTATCACGATCTTAAAGGACAAACAAAATCTTACTACTTGATATAATAGGATGTACATTACAAATAGGCAACAATCTATACCTCAACATAATATTTGATTTGTACATAAAAAATTATTTCATATTTTTTTTATTTTTGGTTTCTTCTTTTCCCTCCATAATAATTTATAATAACTGCTGCCGAGCCCTGACAAAAACTATTGTAACCAAATTAATCCATGATTAATAAAGGTTTATATTTTGAAATTCTAGAAAAAGAACAAAAATTAGATAGCCAACTTATCTCCAAATATAATTTATTAGCTGTTAGTGAGCGCCCACTTTGAAATGAAACAAATCTTCAGCTTAGCCAACATAATTTCTAGAGGATTAACATATTTAAAAGCAAAACTTTTCTACAGTTAGAGTATGCCTGTAATCCGCAATGGAAAGCTTTTTATTTCAGAATCGTTCTATCGATCTTTTTCTTTTTTTTATGATGATTTATGTAGAAATTAGGTACAATTAAAATGTATAGTTACTCTATAACCTGTTGATTTTACATATGACGTAAAACTTGATTTTTAGGCTCTCGATTCTTGGGATAATTAGGCAAAGTTTTACAAGGGAAGCATCTCTAATATCAAGTTTTTTTTAAATAGAAAGTAAGTATGTATATGTTAGGCCTTTTAGAAATTTTAAATGAAAATATAAAAATAATGTGATATATTTTCTGTTTCATTTGCAATGACAGTATGATTTGTTGAGCTTCGCTTTTACGGATGTTGTCATCCTTGTTCTTGATATATTATCCGCTTTTGAATGGTGGATTAATATGTCAACTTGGATATTTTTTCTATTAAATAAAATGGGCTAATACTTGATTCAGTCGTATGGGCATATAAATAATAATAATAATATTAAAAGAAGGATATGGTAGCCTATGTCCCCTCTGCCTTTCCGTCGACTCAAAAAATAAAAAGATGTCGCGTTCTCTTCGCGGCATAAAATAATTAAATAATATGGTTTACGAAACACAAAAACTTTAAGAAAAAATCAGATGAGATTTTTATTATAAAAGTTTAGAACAACTCCAAACTCTTTTGCCTTTAAGTAAGCTAACACATTTAGTTTTTGAATGTTTTTAAATCTTTTTATTGTGTGTTTTAATCTTAAAATTTATTGATCTTTAAGAATTTCATAGGGAGATTTTGTCAGGTTCACTTGGCTAAAAAAGATATGAAAAAACTTTCCGTTTTTTATTCTAAATTACCAAAATGTCTGTTGCAATATGTTTTAAGTTTAAGTTTAACAAATTAGTCTAGAAATTGCAGAGAAACCCTAAAGGCATAAGAATCACGGGTTTAAATTTTGTTTTAGATCAAGCACTTTCTAGGATAAGACGGCTACTCTCATATTTGAATAACGTCTAGACTGGACACACACTCACACACACACACACCACATAATGTCTCACATCCCTCATTTACAAAATAATGGATTTGTCTGCATGCTAATGAAATTATTTTGATCGGAATGAAGAATTCAGGTCTATGGAAATTTATTAATTTGGCCCCCTGTACGCTTACAGTAGTTCTTATCTCTCACACAAAATCATTAAGACCAACACACACAAAATATTTAGAGAAAAAAAACTCCATACACAATACAGGGTGTTTCCAAAAAAAATAATTTTAATACATTCAATTTGCCAATTTATGCCAGTAAAGAAGCTGTCACTTTGTCTGTGCATAAGGGGCTAAATGTTTATGATCTGCTTCTAGTTGAGATAGATGACTGCCTTTTGTTGGAAATGTACAAAGCTCCTAGCATCTATTCTGTAATTCATTTAGTCCGTCGGTCTGTCTGTATGTGATCTTTAGAACATCAAATTTGAGACAGTGCAAAATGGCACCAAAAAAAATTTCGTCATACAATAAAGTTGTCCAATGAAAGGCCATTATACATTGTAACCAATCGTAAAATATATACTCGCCTCTCATTGGTTATATTATCGTATGACGTTATTTTTTGGTGCCATTTTGCGCTGTCTCTATATCTAGAAAACACTGATTTGACTCCTCTGATTTTTTGCTCTTAACCCTGTAGGTAACTAATTCAAAATTGTTAAACGGTCATTTTACTTAATCGATTGTTTATTCGATAACAAAGTTTTTTGTCAGCTCTAATTGAAATATTTCGTGGGAAGAAATGTAAATATATTAATTTTGATCAATATATTAGATGAATTGATGAATGAAGTTTCATGAAAATAGAAAAAAGAGGTAAATAAATGATTTTAAAAAAGAACAATTTTATCTATAGGAAGCTCAGCAATAATAAAAAGCATTAAAGATTATAAATTAATAGCAAACCATGTTTACATAAATCATTATCATATTTAGAAACTGCGTAGATCCAGATATGTATTAAGACTACTTACAGTCTGAAAAAATAAGGGCAATTCATTTAGAGATTGCGTAAATACTGTAATACTATTGAGGTCACTGAGGGACTATTGGACAAATCTACCCTATATAATTAAAGAGTAGCTCCGCTTATAATAAAAGATTGAATTTGTTTCATGCTGTTAATTTTTTATGATTTTACATAATTTGTAATACTTATATAAAAGTATCAGGCTGTCTGTCTGTCTATGTGTACCAAAGGATTTCGTAAGTAAAAGGATGTCTATCGGTTTGTGTGTATAGAACGATCTCGTTAACCACTGAACCTATAAGGTTTCCATTATAGTTAAGCTTCTAATAGGTCTACGAAAGGTTTATAACTATTTTGTGGGATGTACCTCCAACCTTACATGAAAATCGCCCCTAGATAAAAATAACCCCCCAAAATTTTTTTTTTACTTATTAAAACTAATATGGGAAGTGGATGGTCGATTTACACTCACCCTCAAGTTCCCCAAGAGGCCTCTAAATGGCGTAGCTGCATGTTTGTATAAAATAGTAGCAGGATGTCTTATTCATGTGAAGCTTCCAGGGAATTTTATAACTATTTAGGGAGGGCAACTCAACCCTACACGCCCCTGAAAACACTACCCAATTTTTTTTACTTTTAAAAACTATCGTTGAAAGTGAATTGTCGATTTTTACATCCCCCCTTTCCCTTTAATTCCCCTAGAGGTCTCTAGGGTCGAAGCCGCTTGTTATATATAACTTAATAATCAATTATTAACAAAACCTATCAAGAACTGCAAACAATATTTAAATTTGATTTTATGATGGTCAGTATAACATAAACTTTAGTGCAAAATGTTTAATGCTTGGATTTTGCTTTTGTATGCTTGTTTTAGCAGAATAAAAGGTTATTTAATTGTTAATGAAAATAAATTATACTCTTTTTCATTAAGTAGTAAAGTTTTTCATATGATCTTTTAGGGAAGCTTCACATATATCTTAAGATAGTTCTAGAAAATATCATAAGTAAATTAAAAACTAGGGATGGTTTCAGGCTATTTTTACCCCTTCTTTTTAATTTAAAAAAAAAGTCTCTTGGCATCCGCTAGTTACCCATAAACTCACTAATTTTACAGGGGATTTAAAAAGCAGAATTACACTATAAACAAAACCGTATAAAGCCACAAACTCAAAAATAAAAATCAGAATACTACTAAACTAAATTTTAATTTGTATTATTTATCGGCCGACCAAACGACCTACCAAATACATATTTTAACCTGTAGGATTTGAAGTGGATATTCTTGAATGTCCAAATGGATTCACGCTTGTAAAAGGTAATAATATGATTGGTTGGTATATCATTTTGAGTAAAGTTTCGTTTTCAGGCATGGTTTTAGGCTATTTTGCACAAAGTCTTATTCTCTTTATAATTAGAAATTGTTTGGTTGTGATAAAATAGTTCAATGATTTATATGGCAAAATGTAACAAAGCCAAAAGTGTCAAAAATGATCCATGTGACGTAATAAAAATGAGAGATTATCCATATCTTTTTTAGGTTTTTTCCTCGCTTCTCCTCTCATCTCCCTCATTTTATTACGTCACAAGTATCATTTTTGACATAATTTTAACACAATTTGGGCTTTGTCGCAAAATGCTATGAGCGAAGCATCTAACTATTGTGAGACATGTGGAAATGTCCTTAAAACGTAAGAATATGTAATTGATGAAATAATTCTTAAAGTGATGACACTCTATATTTGGTAATAATCGTTTATCCGTCTAATTTTAAGTTTTGTCTTTTTTGACGTTGTCATCCTTGTTTTGCTCAGGTACAGATGCAGACCCGAATAATGTATGTCTTCAAACCTATGTAGATAAACCTTCAAAGAATTTTGAAAATGCTAAACAGTTTTGCAAAAGGTAATATACAGAAGGAGTAGCTATTTTTAAAATCATATTATGCTTATTTTCATAAATATCTTTCTGAACAATATAAAATAATAGAAATTGTCTACTAGCTATCTCATCAAACTGAAGGCGGTTTTTCTGAAGAACACAAACTCCCCCCCCCCCCCCCCCCTCCTTTAAACAATGAAAATAAGGGAGAAGTAGATTTTCTTTTGATTGTTTATTACTTTAGGTCAGGTTAGGTTAAATTAGGTACTGGATAGTCCCGCAGGGTTAGAGTCCCACACTTTGTTTAGGAATACATATAACAAAATGGGAAGGGTTCAGTGTTCGAAAGGCAATTTAAAAGAAAACACCAAATTCTATTATGAAGGCTAAGAATATTTCATAATAAAAACTTATTTAGTAATAATGGACTTTTACCTGGTTCCCGAGATCCTATTGGACAAAATATTTTTACCTGGCTTCAAAAACAGGTAAACAATAAAGAAACAAGGATGACAACATCCATAAGTAGCGAAGCACAAAAAATCGTGGATGGAAATACGTAAAAGTAGATTTAAAGTGTATTTATTAAAATCAAGAATAGATTTATTGGAGAAAATAAACACGAAACCTTGTTTTATTTTTAATGATGACGACAGTCAAAGTAGATTACATAAAAGATTCTCATAACAATGGGAAAAATTGTTTTGATACTAATATCCCAAAAAAGTTTGAAAATGGGACCAAAAACGCCAAATATATGGGGAAATATGTAAAACATATAAAAATAGTCAAAAACCTGATAAAAGGCAGTCCGACCGCCATGGTTGTTTTCTTTAAACAACGTGAAATTTAATTTTGATATCTATAACTGAAAAAATTTTGAAAATCGGACCATAAACACTGAAGATATGGAGAATATTGTGAAAAATACAAAAATAGCCTAAAACCTGCAAAAAAGGCAGTCTGGCCGTCATGGTTGTTTTCTTTAAACGACGGGAAATTTATTTCTTATGTCTATAACTGAAAATTTTTTGAAAATTGGACCATAAACACTGCAAAGATATGGTGAAAATGTGAAAAATACAAAAATAGCCTAAAACCTGCAAAATGGCAGTGTGGCCGTCATGGTTGTTTTCTGTAAACGACAGGAACTTTAATTTTGATATCAATAACTGAAAAAATTTTGAAAATCGGACCATAAACACTGAAGATATGGAGAAAAATGTGAAAAATACAAAAATAGCCTAAAACCTGCTAAAAAGCGGTCCGACCGCCCTTGATGTTTTATAGTTAATTTTGCTCCTTAATAATGGGAATGTTGTCAAAAAATTTCAGCTGTCTATCTTTAATAGGAGCCGAGAAAATCACGTTTCCCCTATTCTGTCTTACACGGACGGACGGACGGACAGACGGACGGACGGACGGACGGACGGACATTTCGAATTATAGAGTAGCTTCGCTACTAAAAATTGTCTACAAGTTGTCAGGTTCGAGCCATATACTGAATGAGAAATTCCAGATAAATGACTTGCAATTAAATGGTTGTCTGCAAAATGTTAATAGATTTAACAATTTGGGGTCCAAAAATATTAGTCAATTACAATAATAATGAAAAGATTTTAGGAACCCCTGCTAACCCTATGGGGAGCTATAATATTATGACATCATATTACAAGGAAATCATTACTCTACCTAACCTAATATTATTTTATCTTATTGCATAAAACAGTAAGAATTATGATATGATTGAGTTCCCAATAATAGGGAATTTTCACTTAGCTCCAAGGACATGTTTAGGCTATTTATTTCTTTATCATTGTCCTGGGATGATTTTTTCTGCTCTTTTAACCCCCCCCCCCCCCACGAAAAGATATGACACATAATTTAACATATTAATTTTAGCATTGATATTCTAAATTAAGGCTGCTTCAAACAAATTCTGGTACTTGGGAATCAAGATGGATAGCGGAGGAATTTATAGGTAATTTTTTGTTTTGATTAGTTCATGAATATTTCTTTATTAGAATCCCCTTTCATACTATTTTGATTTACTTCTAAATAACTACTGAATGTGTTAGAGTGTTGTGCTTGCTAGATTGATTAATTATATAACATCTCATTCAATTGAGAGACGAAAAAAATGTTATGGGTAAAATGTCACTAATGATTAAATTACTGATTGACTCAAAGGTACTTTTTACGACATTTGTATGGTCCTATGGGTCTGTAAAACAGTAGGTAACTTTACTAAGCGTCTCTAAAAAGCCATGTGACGGCATAAACATGAGGGAGGTGAGAGGAGAAGTGGGGAAAAAACCAAAAAAATGAGATGGATAATCCCTCTATTTTATGACGTCATTTGGCTGATTTTTGAGACACACAGTTGTCTACAAAAAATTGACGTATCTCGGACATTTATCATCTTATTTCTAAAGTTATATAGCTAAGATTATAAAAGTTTATTTTTGGTCATGTTCTTGACTTTGTATATTTTTTACATTTTTATTTAAAATGCGTATGTTTTCACCCAAACTAATCTTGTATATAGACATGTTGAAAGCAACACTGCATTTGTATCTGAAACAACGCCTGGTAAGTCAACAAAGTTTCTACAGATGAAAATATTATTTTTTTTTATTTGACAGACATCTACAGGCACAGTCACTTAAACATTTTTAAACTAAATGTTCTTAGTTTGTTTTAAAAATAGAGGATGATACAGATTTACTTGCGGGGGGGGGGAGGTATGAGAAATGCTGAGGTTGGAGGTGGTGTAAGATCTTAAGAGGGTGTACAATACCTTCATACTTCCTCCTCCTTCTTTAAAAGCAACAAAATTTGAATGATCCTTTTTAAAAGCCAACATTTTCTATTATTAGGGTCGGTCTGTCCATCTGTACGTCCGTCCGAGATGGATAGCTTTTTTCGTTAATTTAGGCATGTTAGAATTGTCCGATTTCAAACTTTGCATGGTGATTCCAAATATTAAACAATTATATATGATCAAGTCCTAAAAATGTAAGTATGTCCATAAACATTATCCTGTATCAAGAAGTTTTTCAACAAATTTACTCATAATTTTGCTTTGACTCTTATTTATTTATATTCTGATTATTCAGTTCTGACACTATGCAAGTGTCAATGTCCCTTTATCCTATCGTTTCAGAGCTTCGCTTTTATGGATGTTGTCATCCTTGTTTTTATATATAAAACTGTGTATAAAACCATATGGTATATAGATATATATATATATTATTAATTTATTCTATTCAGAAAATTTTGAATTTGGTCTTGGTGGAGAAAGATGTCTCATGGTATCCTCTAATCATAATGATAAGGTTAAATTTCAATAATGTAAAATCAGAATTTCTTTGCTATCTGAATCCCTCTTTTTTCTGTGAATTTTACTTCCCCTCCCCCTTGCCGGGATTCGGATTTGGAGAATTTGTAACATTTTCTTGGAAGATTTTAAAATTCTATTAAATTATTTGAATTCTTTCACTTAGATTTGGAGTGTTAACTGCGAATATGGGGATTCATTTTTACTGATTTTTTCTTTGGGAAGCCAACAACAATCCTTGTGTCAAGCAGGTAGTAAACATTTTTCCTGTACGGCTTCTAACCCGATTAATATCCACTGGATTAGAACCAGTTGTCAGCAGTACTTCAAAATCAAGTATAGCGATCGTATTAGAGATAATTTTCAATGAACATTGAAATAAAATCATAAAATTAATAATACTTTTGTTAGCTCCTCGGGGTTAACAAAACTGTTTTTAATCTTAATATCTTTATCTTGATATCTGCGGAAAGCTGTCTATAAAACGATGCGATTTATTTATTAAACATTTTTAATATGCACATGAAGTTTTCCTCACTCCGTATATATATCTGTATGTATGTAACGCTTCTACAAGATTTATTTTCAGCAAAATATTTTTACCTTAATGCTTAAAGTTCCAAGTGTAGTGATTAGCGTATAAGATCTGAATTATTATTGTTTATTGACAATTATTATATTTTTGCTTAAGTTTTACTTAATTTGTGTAATTTTCTAAATATGCTCTGTCTATTATTTTCAATATAGTTTGAGATATATCTTTAAAAGCTTAGCTATTTCTGATCAAAATTTTTTTGGTAAATATCCTTTATAGAGGTGCTGTGCGCCATAGAGGGATATGGTGTAAGGATATCAGCAAGTAATATGATCAGAGAAATTCCATCTATTAATGATTGGAGGTTAGTACAGATTATTAAAGCAAATTTATTCTACTATTAGGGACAATCCGTCTGTCGTGTCTGTGGCTCTGAACTTCTATCGATTTGAAACTATCCACAAATATTTCTGTACTAATAAGTTTCAACCAACTCTATAATCTTTTTTTAATAAGTCCGCGTACATCCATTTTAATTGTTTCTTTTTTTAATGCAGAGCTTTAATACAAAATAATTTTCAACGTGATGAATCATTTTGATTTTTTTTGTTTCAACAGTGGTAACTCTATAATTGTAGATGTCCGCTTGTCAAATTGTAAGATTTTTTCATATTTACATTTATGTATATATGTATTTTAGGACCTGCGCGTTTTCCTGTAGCTCCCCATGTAACTACTGGCAGTACCAGACCACAACTTCTACCTGTCAATTATATCAGGAAAAGCAGTCTTGAATTGGACCGTGAAAATATGAGGATAGGAAAATAAAGGACTCCATTTAAAACCAATCTTTATCAAATAACGACGTTTAGAATTGACATCTTTAGAACTAGATCATTTGATAAAATTTAACTTAAAATCCTTTTTTCCGATTACATCAAAGCATTTGATAAAAACTTAAGTATCATTTAAGCAAATGTATTTCATAAAAACTTTATAAAGCAAGTCTATTGATTTTTGTAGATAAAATTCAGTTGCTGGTGACATAGAGCTGCATAAAAGCAAATTTTTGTGATTTTGAATCTAATACAAATGTAAATGGAAATAGAATACGTGGATATTTGAGATTTTCCCGCACACCCTGATAAAATGTTTCCCATTCCAGCTAATTCAACAATATGACGTTACCCAATCCACTCGACCCTGATCAAACCATTTGAAGGTTAATATTAACCAATATCTGAGGACTATATTAGCAATCTAAATTGATGACAAATATTCCCTGTCCCAGTATTCTATATCCATTCTAATGCAAGACTTCTGGATGTGTGTAGGATGACTCCCCCGAGGTTCAGTTGGATAAGGATCCTCAGCTAACAAGCGGAGCCAAGGATTGTAGATTAGGTTAGTCACATAATCACAGGGAGGGAGGGGACATTGGACTGTAAATTATACTGGTACATTGGTAATAATAAGTTTTATATTTTGCTAAAAATCTACGGGTACCTTTATAAAATCTTGATTATTTAGTACAAACTACAATTTAAAAAAACTATTCCACCAATATTCTTAATCAAAAAAGGGATAAGTTTATTTAACTTAATTTGGGGTGTATATTAAGATATATAAGTTTTCCGGAATTTTAAAGTTAGGGGGAGATTTGAAATCTGCATCAAATTTTGAGGATTTTTTATAAAATTCGTTTTTTCTATAATTCTTTATCTAAAAGCGGAAATGCAATTTAATTTAATTAATTTTGGCATCTGTGATTGGTGGATTTAAAAATCTGCGCTCTGATTGGATGGCGTACATCATTCAACCAATTAGAGCGCAGGTAGTTTAAAATCCACCTATACTATTGGTCAAAATTAATTAACTTAAAATGCATTTCCGCTTTTAGATAAAGAATTATACAAAAAACGAATTTTATCAAAAATCCTAAAAATTTGATGCAGATTTCAAATCTCCCCCTAACATTAAAATTCCGGAAAACTTATATATCTTCTTAGTGTATATCCCTCAATCATATAACAAAGAAGATTGATAAATGAATCATTAAAAAAAATAAAACATTGGAAATAATTCTACAAATCAATTCAATATAAAAGTCAAAGTCTCAGTAAAAGAAGAAATATGATATGATACAAACCTTTTACAACCCAAACTAACCTAAAAAAAATAAGTTCTTATTATAAAGTTTGTTAAGTGAAATTGCCATAACTTTTTAGCCAGGCAAGTTGCGAAGTTCCAGCCGCCAGCAGTGGCCGCTATGCCAGACAAGCACTGTGACCATCACATCAGCTGGAGAGTACCTGGAACAGCAGATACATTTTTCTGTTTCAACTACTACAAGGATGCCTGTCCATCTGGGTGTACCTTTCAGGGAAACAATATTGGAAATTTTTGTATACTGCGAATAACTAACATGCCAAAATGTTAATGTTTAATTAAAAAAAAACTGTTTCGTTTGATATTTCAATAAAAAATTAAATATCTTTTAAACCTACAAATTATATTGTACGTGAAGAAAGTCGCTCAAAAAATCAACACGTAACGTCATAAAAATGAGAGGAGAAGTGGGAAAGAAATTAGAAAACCCCTAAAAAAAAAGATGGATAATCCCTCATTTTAATGACGTCACGTGTTGATTTTTTGAGCGACTTTCTTCATCTTCAAGTACATTATAACCTTTAATTCATAGACGTCCAAGGGGGGGGGTAATGGGGCAATGGCACCCCCCCCCATTTAAAATTTACCCCTACCCTGGGGGTGCCGTAGGCACCCCCAACCAGTTAGGAGGGGGTATTTACCCCCCCCAAACAATATTGGGGGGGTAAATAACCCCCCCAAAATAAAAAAAAAATTTCAATACTATATATTAATAAAACTAAATTTACCCCTGCCAACAGATTTAAGGGGGGGGTAATTACCCCCCCCCCCCAAGCAAATTTTACCCCCAGGGTAAAAATTTTTGATGGTTTTGATTCAATATCCACAAATAAAGTCAGATTCTAAAATAATTAAAGCAGGGGCGTCCAAGCTTTTTATTTTGGGGGGGGTAAAAATTTTTGGGGGGGGGGGGTAAAAAAATTTGCGGAGCGCTTTGCGCGCCATTTTATCCCCCCCAAAAACGAATTACCCCCCCCTTCAAAAATTTTTACCCCCCCCAAAATAAAAAGCTTGGACGCCCCTGCTTTAATTATTTTAGAATCTGACTTTATTTGTGGATATTGAATCAAAACCATCAAATATTTTAGGTATACACCAATTGGCGTTGGCTGTCACATAAACTAGTCAGAGTGATGCTGCAATATTTAAAACTCTCTTAGGACAATTATGTTCATAAGAAGCACATCAATGGGAGTTAACAGTGGCTTGGATGAAAAAAGAACAGTAAACTGTTATGAAAAACCAAATAGGAAAGTAAATAAACTGCAAAAAAGCGAAAATCGTGCAATTTTAAGTTGTGAAAGAGTGACATACGGACGGACGGACAATCCCTAATTTTAGAGTGGCCACGTTTAAAAATTGTTTATAAACAGGAGGCTGAGGCTATTTGCCAATCTGCTGGTGCAGAGCTACCTGAAATAAGGAAATAATACATTACAGGATTAAAATATCGCTTCGTATTATGGACAGATTTCTACGGATTTTAAAATAAAAAATTGAAAGACTATAACCAAAAGCAGTGAAGGTGTAATTTTGACAGTGGATAAAAAAATATTGCCAAAAACACAGCTATAATCGAAATTGACAAAAACACACCCACTTTTTGTCAAAAACACAGTGGCTGTATTTTTGCTAGTGGTAAAAGTGGCAGCACCCCCCAAATTTGTTAACTTCGAAGGCCGAAGTTATAAACTACAGAAATGGTATTGATTTTATGGATTTTATTTTAATATTCGTGAATTTTTTTTGTCTGTAATACGGGCTTATACCTGATTTTTCAATCGGTTTCGAAGCCACACTGGAATAAAAATTCGATTTTCCCTTTTACATAAGCTTAAATATAACATAAATAAGTAATTTTTCATTTTTACAAATACAAAGTAAAATAAATGATTTTATCATTATTTGGATAGGAAAAATCAATTTTTCTTTGTTTGAACAGTTTATTATACATTGCATATTAAATGCTTAATTTGATTGTGATATGAATTATGAATTAAATTAATTTTGACCAGCATGAATAAAAAGGGTTTCTGTGATCGATATGCAATCTGAGGGAAAGCACGATATTTGTAATGTATAAACTATTTGAATATCTAGGATAGCAAATGATTATGACGCTCTAAAACAACTTTTTAATAACAGAAAAGAAAATCCACCAAAGAAAATTTTGTTTTGGTTAAATCTAGCTCCTGATGTTGAAAATCAAAGGTGAAACCTATCATTGTGTTTATTTAGGCATGTCAGAATCATCCTATCGATTAAAAACCTAGCATAATAGATTAAGTAAAAATAAGTAACATTCCTAGAAAGATAAGGCAAAGCGAAGCATCTTTGCAATTAAAACGTTTGTATGTCCTATTACGTTTACTCTTTCAACATTGCTAAGTTCGTGCAGAATGTTTTTTTTAAATTGTTGTTTTATATAAAAGCAGGGACAAATAAAAGAAAGAAAAATGGGGAATAGTCCCTTTCGTAACATCGCCCCATAAGGGGCGATTATTCGTATTTTTAAAATGGCTTTTTATAGGTTATTTTAGGTTTGGTTAGGTTGTTGTTGTTTGTAGCCCACATTTCTGCTCTTCCTGGGTCTTCATCATTAGAAACAGGCAGTCCAAGGAATCTGGCTGTTTCGACTGGTTTGCTCCAAAGGTCTCTAGCAGTAAGAGTTGTAGGATTTTGACGGCAGTTAAAAAGATGATTAGTAGTATGCAGTTCCTGGCATTTTAAGCAGGTTTCTGGTACTATTTGCGTCGGATCTTTGTTTATTCTGGCCTTGAAGGTGTTTAGGTACAGGCTATAGCCTGACCGCAACTGCGCCAGGGTAGATCTGGTGGTTCTGGGCAGCTTAGTTTCGGCTTTATGTATGGCCGGTGGTCGGGTGTTAAGGACCTTGTTTTCTCTGTAGCTGTTGATGGTGTCACGTACAGAGGTAGTGTGAATCTTCTTGAGCTTCGTTTTATAGACTTTCTCAGGGAGATCTGGGGTGGAAATTTTGTTTATTTCCTTGCTTAAGAGAGATACAATAGTCTCTTTCATTTGACGTTTGGGTGGGGGTGGGTTGAGATTTGTCCTGTTTGGGTGGTTGGGATGTTGCGTCGATAACAGGAACTGTTTGCTCAACATCTGGCAATGCTCTTTAACTGGCATGATCTTGGTTTCCTGGTGTAGATGATGGATATCTGTCATAAGATGACAGCCAGTGGCAGTTCTGAGAGCAGAGTTCTGTGCAAATTGCAATTTTTCCCAGCTGGCATCACTAAAAGTTGGTGTAAAAATGGGGCAACAGTAGTTAAAAAGAGAATGACCAATAGCTTTGTATGTGCTACTGATTACTTCCTTTTCTTTCCCCCAGGTTGTACCTGAGAGGGCCTTCAGCATGTTGTTCTTGGCGTTGAGCTTAGTTCGTAGCTCTTTGGCATGGTGGTTAAAGAAGAAAAGGTTATCATAGGTGACTCCTAGGAACTTAGGATGGCGGACAGATGGGACTTTCTCGCCGTTAATCTCTATATCTAAAACTGTACTTGCCTCATTTGAGAATGTTGTAAAGATGGTGGCTGATGATTTAGAAGGAGATATGTGTAGGTTTCGTGTCTTAAACCATTCATCCAGGACAACAAGATATTTGTTCAGATCTCTGACTACTGGTTCAACGTGTGGGCCGCGGCTGAGCACGTTTGAATCGTCGGCATATGATACCAAGTGGATGTTTGATGGAGGTTTTGGCATAGATGACATATACAGATTGAAAAGTACGGGTGAAAGTACACCACCTTGTGGGACACCCTGTAGGACAATTCTGTATTTGGATCTGGATCCTCTGAACATGACAAATTGCTGTCTGCCTCTAAGATAAGCACATAGATACCGTTTTATGTGACTGTTGAGCTGCAGGGAATGAATATCCTGGAGGAGAAGTTCGTGGTCAACCGTGTCGAATGCTTTGGACAGGTCAATAGCAACAGACACTGTTCTGTCAACAGGTTTCTTCTTGTTGAGGCCGTCGGTGATGAATGTGTTGATGCTCTGGAGGGCAGTGGTCGGCGAGTTTTACAGCATCATTAACATATGGAAGTAAGAGTGCTTCCAGGATCTTACTAGCAGGACAAAGAAGTGAAACAGGACGGTAGCTTGTCCCTTGGTCCGCTGGTTTTCCAGGTTTCAGCAAGGGAATGATCTTTCCTGTTTTCCAAGCACAAGGGATCTTTGACTTGTTCACGCTAATGTTGAAGATGGCAGTTAAGTATCTTATGCCATTTGGCCCAAGATGCTTTAGCATGATTGGTGAAAGTCCATCAGGCCCAAGGGCCTTTGAACTTTTAGACTTCTTTATCGCTTCTAGTGTCTGGGCAGCCGTGAAAATAACTTTTGTGTCGGTAGGTTTCTTCTTAAGTTTTCTCAGAGTACGCCTACGGGACCTAGGGGGGAGCTTTCTCCAAACAAGGTGTATATTGTTTATTTAGCTCATTTGCCATAGTCCTGGCATTGTTGGTAACTTTGCCATTGAAAGAAATGCCTAGGTTGTCGGGCTGGACTGGTTTGTCCTTAAGGCTGTTGATGGTGTTCCATAATTTCTTAGAGTTGGCTTGGCAGCTGGCTAAATGTTCTTGCCATTTGATTTTACGATGTTCTGCAATGGCTTTGTTAATGTTTTTTTTGATGTCAGTTAATCTGTCGTCAGCAGGATTATTTTGTTTGATTGCGTCTCGTTCCTCAATGAGTCTAACAACAGCTGTTGGAATTGCATTGTAAACTTTGGGGATACGACCGGCAGATATACATTGCTTGGCAGCTCTGGAGAGAGTGTTTCTGAAATATTTCTCAGCTTGAAAGACATTTTCAACCTTTCTAGCCGTTGAAAAGATTTTTTCAGTCATCTCGGTGAACTTTGGCCAGTTGGCTTTGGAGAAGTTGATGAATTTGCAGTTTTTGGCATTGTTTTTCTTTAAGCTGGTTAGGTGATTGCCCCACAGGGTTAGAGCCCCCCGCAGGGGCTAGACATAGGAGAAAAGCTACTGTGAAAAATACGAAGAATCACCCCATAAGGTGCGATGTTACAAAAGGGACTGACTATACCCGAAAAATGTTCTTTAAATGATCTTGAAAACATCTTTATTCTTTAAGGAAGAAATATTTCAAATTCAGACATTCTATATAATTTCCTGTTGTTTTACCTGTTCAATAAAATATTAAATCTGCCCTCTATTGTGACAGGTACAAATGGAGAACAGACAATGCTTATTTTGATAAAGGTTCTGCTTTGTGGCCAGATAGACAAACGGTAAATTTATACAAATACAGGAAAAGGCTAATGGACCATAAGGTTATGTTTGGAATATTTGTCTTTGGTAGTTTTTCAAGATGATTAAAGTTCCTCCACAGATTATTACGACATATGATAAAATAACCAATGAGAAGCCAGCATAAATTTTACCATTGGTCAATTACAGAGTATACTGGCCTCTCATTGGCTATTCTAAAATATGACGTCATAATCTGTGGAGAGACTTTAATAATTTTCTAGTTTTTGATATAATTTCTTGAAATAAATATATCCTAGAAATATTTTAAAATTCGAGAAAATGTACGTGAAAAAAGTCGCTCAAAAAATCAGCTTAAAAATGAGGGATTATCCATCTCTTTTTTAGGGGTTTTCTTTCCCACTCCTCCTCTCCACATCCCTCATTTTTATGACGTCAGAATTTTTTGAGCGACTTTCTTCACGTAGGAGAAAATAGTCTTTGTTTGTTGAAGCGTAGCTACTCTACAACTAGAAAGTATTGTACCTCTGCTATTTAGGCATCTTTAAGCAAACAATTAAACTTTACAGGTTTTACACAGGTTTTCTATACGCTGTCTACAAATTCCTCTCTATTTTTCTCTTAATTTTTCAATATTATTACAGTTTTACCACTTTACAATCTGAAATATTATTAGCTAGTTGTTGCTGCGCTAATTATTATAAAATTATCCTTGTATTTTTATAGGAATCCGACTGTGTAGTGATGGATGATGAGAAAAATATCCAGAGTGTCACTTGTCAAAGTAGAAGCTTACAAAATGATCACATAATTCCTCTCTGCATGAAAAGTAAGGTTTTGTTTGTTGCAAATTATGAGTAATTGGATGTTTTGTGCAAGGACGTCAAAGCTTTTTATTTTTGGGGTGGATAAGAATCGGGATATGGAGGTGGTGGGTAATTAACCTTTGGTGGTATTACTGCCCCAAATTTGTATTAAGTATTAAGACTTGGATAGTATTAGGCTATATTATGGAGGATCAAATTTAAAACATATCAAGAGAGGAAGGGTAATTATTAACATTACATTACATTGGTTGAGGAGATTTTAAGATATGATATTTATTTCCAAATTAAAATCGCCGTTTTAATTAACGCTTGTATTATTATCCTATTATATAAAGTATTAAGCTTTTTTTGTCTGTAGCGAAGGATCTTGCTAACCGCTGAACTTATATGGTTCCTCTTTAAAGTGAAGATTCTCATAGGTCCTGAGATGGTTTAAGGCTAACCTATTTTAATAGATAAGTCTGGGTAAGGTTTAAGGCTCTTTTTCTGCCCTTTGATATCCTTTCGAATATAGAGCTAGTTCTTTATAAAGCTTTTCTTCTCTTGGACTGGACATACTCTTAATTTGTATACCCTATTTATAAATAAAATCTACTAATGATCCGTTTCATTTTAGAAATAAAAGGATTCCAACAGAAGACCCTTAGAGGAGACTTGATATGTAAGACATAATATCATTGAAGTTCTTTAATGTTAATTTTCAAACAATTTTACAATTTTAGTTTTGATATCTTAGTTTATTGAATATATTTTCAAAACATTTTGTCATGAAAACCACAAAACATTTTTTATTAAGCTTAGCCTATGGCACTCTATTTTTCTGTGCCTCTAGTTTAATTGTCGAAGTCGGCTAATCATGTACCGCGTTAACTTAAAGGGGCAAAACCTTGCAATATTCAGTTTAAAACAGTTTTTGATTTGCAAGTTATTGTTGTACATGTCCTTGTTTTTCATATTAATAATCTATTTCTTGTTTAGTGAAGAATGATACATTTAAAACTGTGGAAAAGTGTAGTTATGAGTGCAACAAAAGTGTAAAAGAAACAGGGTGTACCCATGTATCTTTCTATAGTGGAAAGAATGAGTGCCAGTTCTATAAAAATGTTGTTGAATATGAGAATACTAATGAACAAGTCATATCCACCAGCCAGAATTTACAATCATGTAAGATTTTTTAATAAAAGTTGTGCCGTTATAAAATCTAATGTCTGAATCAGGCTTCTTGAAAGATTTAGATTTAATGGCAGAGCATAACCTTATTGCCTAGAATGTGGCCTAAAACCTGAATCATTATTAAAAAGCAAAAAAATTCTATTTTTGGATCTTACCTAGTTCAACTACCTCACATGGACGAGGCTGATGTCCATGACACTCTAACTTCAGGTCCACCAAGCAAGTCTCTCCTTTTCCGTCAAAACATCTGTGATATTGGGTTAAGTAACACTCATCGACAACCAACTCTTTAATAGAACGACTTTTTTCTGGAAGTCCTAATTCTGCAGTGTAATGTGATGCGCCTGTTATATAGCAGCATCAGGAACCATTTAAAACTTTTTTAGCTATGGTGCATTGTTAAGCCGAGATTCAAACTTATCACCTCCGTTATGACTAGAGATTGCGCTACATGTTGAGCCACAGTTGAGGGTTTGGGGATCTTAAGTAGCATTTGGGGACATTTAACTTCTTATGTATGTAGTAAAATAATTATGAAGAATTATTTATTATCAGGCAAAATATTTTAATTCCAGTGCTGTGCTATACACGAGATCCATACGTGTTATACAGTTCAAGTGAACCTGAAGTTCCAGACTATAGACCAGAGAATCTGGTCAGTTCTACACCATGTTCTCAAGTTGCAGGTATGGTGGGAGGAAGGTGACATTGAACTGAAGACCATAAATGTACCCAAATTTTTGTTATACCTTGTCTCATTGCTGAAATAAAAACTTTTATATTTCTTTTTAATTTGTAAGGCAAAGGACATATTAACTCCTAGGCCAGGCAAGTAAATTTGATTGGATTTTACCTAACTTCAAGATGATTTTTTACAATATTTTGTTTTAAACACATGCATAATTTTTACCAAATAAATAGAATTTGAAGGTTTTAAACTCATCCTATTTTTAGGAAATAAATCTTTCTGGTTGTCTCCAAAAGTTGACAACGTTCATCCTTTTGTAATAATAGGTAAACCTTTTTAAAATTTAAAATTATGAATAATTCTCTTTTTTGTGTGGAAATGTTTGTATGTTTAGGTGAGATTTAGTGGAGGGAGAGAGTGAGGCAAAAAGGAACGGGGAAGGGGAGAGAAGGGTATGTAAGGGAAGGGAAAGTTGAAGATTGAAAGGACTGACAGACAGGAACACATAAAGAGTAGTTTCGCGAGTTACACAAAAACACTCCATATGTGTCTAACAATAAGTAATGCTAAATATTTTTTTTATAAAAATGATCCTTTCTGAAGCACCCATTCAAATAAGATAAATCATCAGAGTTTAGAGTATTCTTAAATTCAAAAACACCTAAACATGCAAACCTTATAACCATGTAATTGTACAGTTAGGAAGTAAATAGATAAATGTGTACAAGTAAAATGGTTAAGTGTTTATTATAATCCATAAATATGAGCATACCTGAATTTTATTTTTTCAAATATTTTTCAGAGTATCACTGTCAATTCAACATGAAGACACTGATCCTTAAAAATGTCGGAGACATATTAAGAGGAAAATATTTTGAAATTTTAAATTAAATGCGTTTATCTTTAAAAGCAAAACTTTCCTACATTTAGGTTGTTTGATTTGATGTTAGATTTTTCACATTTTCACACCTTACATGATGATTCCTAAAACAGTTATGTACATTTTCGAGAGCGTAGCAATACTATAATCATTACCAGAAAGTTTAGTTTGTCCATTTTGATTAAAATTTTCAAATTGGTAATTCCTTTGACAAAAAGGCACTATTCATAAAACTGAGCATTGTTACTTACTTAGTTTGTGGATATATTTTTCTTAAAAATTAGCTACTTTGTACAACTACAAAATACTTGAATTATTTGGGTGCAGGGTCTGCAGAAGAAATAATAGCAGAAGGATCTACAGATCTCACTACCTGGACAGAATTGGCCAAAGGAAAAGTTCAAACTGGTTCCAGGGTACCCATTTATTCTATTTTAAACAAGGATGACGACATCCATAAAAGCAAAGCTCTGAAACGGTAGGACAAACGGACCTCAACACTTGTAGAGTGTCAGAACTGAATAATCAAAATATAAATGTATAAGAGTCAAAGGAAAATTGTAAGTAAATTTGTTGAAAAACTACTTGATACAGCATAATGTTTATGGGCATACTTACATTTTTAAGACTTGATTATACAGTTGTTTCGCTTTTAATATTTGTTGTCTCAGGAATCAGTATACAAAAAATCAGATCAATCGTAAAATTAGATCAAATAAAAATTTATTGTTAAAAAAGTAAAAATCAACATGTTTAAAATGGACGTACGTTTATTCTGATAATGATTATATAGTTGATACGCTTTCTAAATCGTACCTAACTACCACAGGAATCACCATGCAAAGTTTGAAATCGATAGGACAATTCTAACATGCCTAAATTAACAAAAAAGCTATCCGTCTCGGACGGACGGAGCTACCCTAATATAAAACATCTAGACTTGCCGCACCGAGTCCACCATATTCCTCGTGGAGCCACCAGTTCACATCAGATACCTCAGGATTACTGGTACTAAATACAAAGGAGATGGGTTTGGTCTCAGAGATGTTGCTGCATTTGATTTCACTTTTGATGGTAAGGATTTACTTTTAGTATACCAATTAAATAATAAAAGTTTATTGGCGTCTTTCTAAAATAGGTGTTTTCTATGAACATTGCCACTGTTTTTATAATTGATCTTGTTTTAAAAACACTATGGTTAAGACAGGATTTTGTCTTTGGATTACTTCAATGCCACCATGTAAAGAGACTAACATTTATCCACTTATATAAAATTATGGATGTCAGCTGCAGCTGAGGCTCAATTCAAATTTTGCGGCTATGGCGGAAGATGAATGCAAGTAGTGGCTTAGGCAAATAAAGGGAGGACAGGATATGACTAAAATAAAATGTTTTTGTTTTGGCTGAAGGTGGCTTAAGCAAAGTTTGGCTATGAAAGACAGTAGCTTAGGCTGAGGATGACTATATCGCTTATGATAAACGAAGCCTAAGGTTGCTCTGGCTTATGGCTGAAATTTAAATTTAGTGACTGTGGCTTAGTATAGCTAAGGCTAAGTGTGGCTTTGTCAGAGGCTTACTTGGTGGCTGCCTAAAGCCGAGCAGTTGAATGCCACTGAGGCCTCCTAGCACTGAGCAAAGAAATATAAATTATAAAATAATTAAATTTAGAATGTGCCACAAAGAAAGTATTTATTCGTGGAGATGAGATCAAAGAATGGAATACAAGATCTACAAGGAACTGTACAGAGGTAAAGATAAAAAACACGGGTACAAATCGTAAAACTAATAAATAATAATACGTCTTAGTGTGTGGACACTTCCTTACTAAGTATCATGCTTAAAATTTTTAGTCTATTTCTTCAAACATTTGGTGTTTTTGGGAATAGTCCCTTTCAGTAACATCGCACCTTATGGGGCGATTCTTCGTATTTTTCACAGTAGCTTTCTCCTATTTCTAGCCCCTGTGGGGGGCTCTAACCCTGCGGGGCCATTTACCTAACCCAATGGGGCAATCACCTAACCTAATATAACCTAACCTAACCTAAAATGACCTATAAAAAGCCATTCTAAAAATATGACGAATCGCCCCTTTTGGGGCGATGTTACGAAAGGGACTATCCCCAAAAGCACCAAATGTCTGAAGAAATAGACTAAAAATTTTAAGCATGATACTTAGTAAGGAAGTGTCCACACACTAAGACGTATTATTATTTATTAGTTTTTACGATTTCGATATTTTGAAAAAAAAATCCTCATGCAAAGTTTAAAATCGATAGGACAATTCTAACCTACCTACATTAACGATTAGAACTATCCATTAACATAAAGGAAATAGTATTATAAAGTTAAAATCAAACAGCAAAACAAACTTAATCATAGAGTAGAGTATTTATTGACTTATAATCTTTAGCATTAGATCTAATAATTTGGTTTTTAGACGTGTTACAGAGACCCAACCTGTTTCTTTTGGTTCCATAATACCAGAAGCTCCAAGTGCAGAAATTTTAACACAATAACGGATGGATACAAGGACAGAAAAAATGACGACTTTAATGCCGGCGTTAAATGCCTTGTTTCTGAAAGAGGTTGTTTGCAGGGCTCGGCAGTTGCGCTTAAGTTGCCCATAAGCCACCAATTAAAAATTTTTGGGTAGTAAAATATGAACGGACATATTGCCATATTAGCTACGGGTTTATTAGACATCCAGCTGATTTTTAAGTTATGGAACGTTGATTTTCCTACGGCTTGCAGGTGGCTTGCGCGCGGCTGCCGAGCCCTGCTTATCTTTATTACTACATTTGAACAAAAGGAGTTGGTACACCGACAAACGTCCTACCGCGACAAACGTCCTACTACGACAAACGTCCTACGCGACAAACGTCCTAAGCGACAAACGTCCTACTGCGACATCTCTTAAGTAAAACGTCCTAAAAATTTAAAGGTCGAATTTTGTAATGCAAGGATGTATCGGGTTCGAAACCATACCATTTGATAGCTAACACAGACTTTGGGAAAACTGTCGGACAGATTTTTAAAATTTAGCCTATGGTTAAAGTTATTCAAAAAATAAATTTCAGTTAAAGATTATTTTCCTGTGTTAATTATCGCCATTTTGAATTTTATATTGATAAGTATTCTTACAATTAGAGGATTTTGTCCTTAAATTTGGAAGATTTTTTTTATTTCATAATTTTTGAAAATTTTTAGGACGTTTTACTAAAGAGATGTCGCAGTAGGACGTTTGTCGCGGTAGGACGTTTGTCGTTTAGGAGGTTTGTCGTTTAGGACGTTTGTCGTAGTAGGACGTTTGTCGCGGTAGGACGTTTGTCGGTGTACCAAGGGGTTGGATGTGTGTTTGTGTGTTTCTGCCACCTCTGTCGAAATTTCGTGTAGTTTTCAGAACATAGATAATATGTCTAGTCATGTTCTTTTTGACGAAGCCCATTTTGTTTCGAATTTGTATCACTTTTGAAAAGTGCGACTCCATTTACGTCATATTTTTCTTTCCCGAAAAAGGGAAGGGGGAAAGAAAAAAAAGGGAAGGGGGAAAGAAAAAAGAGATGAGAGAAAAGGGGGTTTTCCCCATCTCTTTTGAAGAGATTTTCTTCCCCCCTTCCCTTTTTCGGGAAAGAAAAATATGACGTAACTGGAGTCGCACTTTTCAAAAGTGATACAAATTCGGAACAAAATGGGCTTCGTCGTTCTTTTTATTTAATCTAATATTTTTGACAAGGCCGTTTGTATCAAAAGGACTTAAAAGAGCCTTGTATAAATGCTGCTAATTTAATTCTTCTTGAATTAAATAGTAATGGGGGGGGGGGGGTTAAGATATTAATCACAGTCTTTAAAATCATTCTTACATGCAGTGCAATGTCAAATGCTTTGTTTTATTCTAAAAAGCTACTAGTTTAAGTAAATCTTACAACTAAATATGGTTTTCATTATTTGTGAAAAGTTATATAATAAAATGATTTAAATTTCTTGTTTAGAATGTCCCAATTATTACAGTCTGGTCAAAGGAACAAAATCTTCACAGGAATGTCAAATATAAAAAATCTAAGTTGATGGATGTATCAATGAAGTTTTTAGTAGAAGCTGCGCCTCTAGTTTCTAAGGGGCTCTGTATTCAAAGGGATAGATAGGGGACAGAAAAATAGCCTGAATCCATTTCAAGGATTAAATCTACAATGAACACAGCCTAAAACCATCTCATGACCTATGTGAAGCTTCCCTATCTTAATCAGTTTGTTAGTTATTGAAATCTTAAGCTTAAGACAAAAAATCCTTAGTACCTTATATAAAAGAATAAATATTTTAGATCATTAGTGGACTTAAAACAAATATTTTCCTATAAAATCTATAGTGGAGATAGGTTAACCCTGAGCCTCTGAATCAAACTTGTAAACTTTCTACCAATAGATGTAGAACCAAGGGGAAGTAAGTATAAAGCAGGAAAAAAGCTAAATCATACAATCAATTTACATAGCCAAAACTTTCAGCTAATGGCAATGTTTATAAGTCTGCTGAACAAAAAAAACATGAAAAATATTTGATTATTAAATTAGAATGAGCTGATAGTGGAACATAGAGATATAGAAAGTAGTGATGAATGTGCCGCTAGATGTCAGCTTAATTGTGCCTCTTTTCAATACAATTTTATGGACAAAACATGTCAAACATTTCGGGTTTGTTTTCTATTATTATCTATAATACAAAATAGAATGATGTCTGTCTGTCCGTCCGTTTGTCCCTTAAGAGCTCGGTAACCACTGAACCTATCGAATTCTACTCTTCAGGGTATATACCTGGTCCTGTGGTGGTTTTAAGCTATTTTCTTAGAGGGAGGGACACCCCTAACCCCCCAAAAAACAAATACCCCCCCCCCATTTTTTTGTTTATGGGGAAGTTAGTTCACATAAAACTACTGGCAGCACCAGTAGTACTTTTAGTAATTTTAGTTTTTTATTCTATTTTTTTATTTTTATTTGTTTAAATACCTCTTGAAGCAAAGCCCCTAGAGGCTAGGGGCGAAGCCGCTACTAGTTTATATATTATAGTAGCGGGTGTGCCCTTAGGGGCACTTGAGGAAGGTGGGTTGAATTCGACAACCAATTTTTTTTATTTTAGATTAAAAAGAAAAGGCAAGATAACATTTTCATTCTTTTTCTTCCTTTTCGTTTTTTTCTTTCTTTTTCTTAACTCTTTATTTATTTTCTTATCTTAGCATGCATTCCAAAAAAAATTCGCTATTATTGGGCGTTATTGTCCTTGTTATTTTTTTTATTTCTATATCTCTCTTCTTCGATATTCCACATTAGATTAAAATATTTATGTGTGTTATTATCATGTATCATATATTGATTATTATCTTTAATACTCCATTTTTGTACAGGATGCTATAGCAGACAAGCAGGATGATATAATACCTGTCTTATGTAGAGCCAATATGGTATTAACTACAATTACCACTACAACAACTACAACAACAACTACCACTACAACAACTACAACAACCACAACCACTACTACTACTACTACAACTACATCAACCACAACCACTACTATAACTACTACAATTACAACTACTACCACTACAACAACAACAACCACTACAACTACAACAACAACTACAGCAACAACCACTACAACAACAACCACTACTACAACTACAACATCAACTACAACTACTACAAATACAGCTAATCAAGGTTTTTAAGGAATTTTATAAAATTGATATCGGCATTACGCTTGTTGCATGTGCATAAAATTGAGCATTCCGCTGCCCACGAATTAAATAATGATAGTCTCTTTGGACGCTTAATAACATGCTGCCTACCTACATACCTGGGTTTTTGTTTACTTTCAAATGGCAAAGTGCAAAAATGTTAAAGGGTTAGTGAAGGGAAAGAGTAGCATAAATAAAGGAATAGAAAAGGGTAAGGCTAGAAGTGAAGTTTTTACGAGAAAGTGAATTATCTGCACACTTAATGATAAGTTGGTCCATTATAGAAACACTGACATAAGGACAGACAGACACAAACAAAGCGTAAGTTCTAATCTGTAAAAATATGCATAGTGCAATGTTATTATTACAGGAACAACAGGAGAGGCAGCAAGAAGAATAACAAAGTTTAGACGTAAGTATACAACAAATTTGTAATTCAGAGCTGGATCTTTAAATCATTTCAATGATGTGCCAAATCGGGGTGCGCCGAATTTCCACCAATGAGAGCACAGCATTTTCTGAAATGCAGCGCTGTGATTGGCTGAAATTCGGCGCAACCCGGTCTGGCTCACCACTAAAATGATTTAAAGATCCAGCTCATGTAAAAAGGCAACTGAAGATATATCAATCTTCCTCCTATTATGATCAAAATATTACTTTAATATATTTCTTTGAACTATACCTTACCTTACCTATACCTGAATCAATAGAGACACTTTCTTACTTTAAAAATAAATTAACTTATTAAAATTTGGAAAATAAAAGTTGTTAAATTGTACCTATATGTGTACAATAGTTTTTGAAGTCTGATATGCACATAAAATTAATAAAAAATGGCAATGAGAAATGCAAACCTGGTACTGAACAAAGATGAACATTTAACATTTGTGATATGAAGAAAGAGAAGATTCGTAAAAAAAGAACGTTGGTAAGTTTTTTCTCATAAATAAATTCACCAATACTTATTGTATTTTGTAGATTTAGGTATTTTAAAGATATTTTCACACTATAAATACTAATATAATGGGATAAGACAATGATGACAAATAAATATATACCTTCTGTAGACTAAACTGTTTCATTAGAATTTTGACAACATTTGAATTTTTTTAAAATCACGCAACCTTGCACACTGTTCATAATATTTCAAACGTATACCACATCAATACAAATATGAATCTTCACTGTAAAAAAGAACAAAATAAAATCATCCGTTTCCGATATTTTTACTATAAATTACTTTGTAGATTTATTTGTATACTAGCGGCTACGCCAGGCCTCCAGGGTCACTTGATGGAAGAAGGGAAGTCGCCTTCCACTTACCACTGTCAATTTTAACTTTTTACAAGTAGAAGTTTGGGGGTCGGGGTTATTATTTTAGGCTGTAATTTTCCGTGGGAGGATAAGGGCAACTGTGCCTATAAGAAGCGATACTATAAAGGAGAACCATATCTGTCCAGCGGTTAATGAAATCTTATGCTCCAGACAGACTGACATCCTGTTACTTTTATACAATGATAAAATCTATTTCCTCCTAAAGTACTTTTACGGATAAACTTAACAGTTCCATGTAAATGTTAGTCAAGAAATGTTGTTTGGGAATGTCAAATTATCTGCCATTAACATACCCCTGACTTTTTAGATTGGTATGGTGTCAGATAACTGGATTCCAGAATGCAGAACACCGTATCAACTGCCAGGCCATATTAATACGCTTAGCTTAGTTTAATTTAACAAGGAGTTATTGGTCCAATAGCAGCGAAGTTTTTTTTATAGATTATTATGATTGAGTGCTGTGTTAATTCTAAAAAAGGGGTAATAGTTAAAAAGAAAAGAGAAGAAGGGAGATTAAAACAGAAGGAGAAAGAAAAGAGGGGAGATTTATTTTAACTCCCCCAAAAATAATTACTCTTCTTGTGGTAAAATTTACATAAGGGGGGCGGGGGGCTGAAATGTCAGAA
Organism: Acartia tonsa; assembly: GCF_053477335.1. Taxonomy (NCBI): domain Eukaryota; kingdom Metazoa; phylum Arthropoda; class Copepoda; order Calanoida; family Acartiidae; genus Acartia; species Acartia tonsa. Next base: position 13,135,012 of record NC_137262.1, on the reverse strand, counting down.
GTTAACTTGATTTGTAAAGACCAAGGGGTTTGAAACATGACACACTAAGCGCAAAAAAATTATTTAGTGGTTTCAAAGGATTTGGGGTGATTTCACCCCTTTTCCACATCCCCAACACCTTGGACGTCGCTGGAAAATGATTTTACAACACAGATGTAATGTTACTTTAAAAAAAAATGAAAGGGCTACAATTCTAAATACTAGGGTATTATTGAAAACAACCTACAGGTACAGGTGACATTTGGAGCAGCTTAGCCTCCAAAAAAAGGCCCATTTAAATCAACAAGTGAAGTTATACATATTATAATATACTATATGTAGTACATATATGTATGTATGTATTTTGTATGTACTCAAAAATATTATAATAGTATGCAAAGTAGATTATTAAATAAACAAAAAATGATTAATTCTTTAAAGTAGGCCGGGCAAATAAGTTCTTGTTCTATGCTAAAAAGAATTTATTAGGCCAATTCTGAATTTAACTTTCTCTAACTAGATCTCAAACAAACTTTTGTAAAAACGATACTTTTAATGGTTATTTCAGGTGATATAATGTAAGGTTTGAGAGAGATAGAGTCCTGGAGGGTTAGAGCTCCCAACAGGAGCTAGAAACAGGTTTGTTCAAAAAAGGAATATAAATGGTGAGAACAAGGGGACGTCCAAGCTTTTTTTTTGGCAGGTGGGATAAACTTCCACAAATTTTGTTTGGTGAGGGTAAACACCCCATTATTGCACCCCCCCCCCCCTTGGATTTTCCTGGGAGTAAATCATGTATAGTACTTTTTTTGTTATGTTATAATTACTTTAAAGTTGTAGGAGAGAAACCCTGACATGTTAAGATTATTTAGCAAACATGGTCAAAGAAAGAGAAAGGTGGGGATAATCTGAAATTCAATTGCTTTGTCAAAGGTTTTATTTGGTGAAATTTAATTTAATTTAATGCAGGGAGGCGAAGTTTTGTAGAAATGAATGTAAATTATACACAACACACAAAAAGTGTAAAGTTCTAAACTGAAATCGCTAAATGCTTATCCCTGTTTTGACCAAAGGAAAGTTTTATAGTTTTCCAAAGAATTTTTGTTATTTTTCAATTAACCCGTTTATTGTTTTAGACCAAGTTTTTGCAAGCATAAAAATTGACAGCAGAATAATGTCAAAAATGTGGACTCTAGTTTATGAACCTAACTATTTGGTGCTATTACTTAAACATATTTCTTGACCACCGAACCGCCCCCCTTCTTAATTTTAATTTTTGAGAAAAAAAATAATTTCTAGCCTCTGAGAGACCTTGTTCATCATACGGGTTACTATCATTGCTCATTACCAGGGCTCATTTAACCTTGACTTAACCTAACCTAACCTTATATAAAAAGCTCGTTTGTGGTCCACATGCAATATGAGGAAAACCACCAACTATTTTCTAGTAGTTTTCATATGTTTTTTAATAATTTATAATATAGAAAAAAAATATTTTTTTTTTTCAAAAAGGTTTTTGCTATTTGCTTCAATCTATTAACTGAGATATGAATTAAAACTTTGATTGCACTATTCTTGTTTGAAAGTCAACTATTGGCATTTTTTAAGTCTTGTTAATGGCCAAGGCATTTTCCCTTTATATAAATCTCGCAACTTCTACATGGCGGAACTGTTATGCCAGCGTGTAAGATTCGAACCCACCACTAAAACGACATCATCCAATTTTACGGACTACTCAAGTAAGGACCAGTTTTAGGTTAGCTTAATCTCAAAATATACTTCTTCTGTCTTTGGACAGAAAAATGAAGAATAGTACACTCGACAACAAAAGTTTGGATATACAAGGACGATTCTTTTATTGGTCAAAATCCAAGAAGTATTAAAATTAAAACAACTTAAACTTGTCTATTTAAAAATCTTAATTAGCAGAAGACCAAACAGTAAACTAACTTCTTAATGGTAATGATAGGTCAACCATTCAAGGTTGTATCTTTTCTTGTCTACAGAAGTACAGACAAAGAGATATATAGGGTAAAAACGCTTCTAAAAAACTCCTCGACTGCATATGAATATAAAGAATGCTGTTAGCCTAAAAAGCATGCAACCCACGTTTATGTCTGCTCCTCTTTTTCCCAAACAAAAATATTTCCCTTAGTTTTTCAAACCTCCTTTTTTCTCGTTCTTTGACCAGACACATAGTAACCTATCACAGTGGGAAAATATTGTAGTTTTTAACTAAATAGATATACTGTTTTATACTTCCCATACCTTACAATTTTTCAATTGGAGAAAATTTTTAGTTGTTATTTGTTCCTATATATATATACCTCCATCTTAACTGTCCAGGACCAATACCAAGCTTCCCTCTGGAAATTGTGGAAAATCTACTAAAACATTTACAAGATCTAATTGGATATATACAGAACTTACTAATCTTTCATCTATAATACAAAGTAGAATGATGCCTTTCCGTCCGTCTGTCTGTCTTTCCGTCCCTTAGGATCTCGGTAACCACTGAACCGATCGGATTCTACTCTTCAGGGAATATACCTTCTGGTCCTTTGGTGGTTTTAGGTTTTTTTTCTAGGGGCGTGGGACGCCCCCAACCGCCCCAACCGCCCCTATAGGCTAGAGGCGAAGCCGCTAGTAATAACATCTATAATACAAAATAGAACGATGTCTGTCTGTCTGTCTGTCCGTCTGAAGCTTAAGATGTCAGTAACCGCTGAACCGATTGGGCTCTACTTTTCAGGGATTATACCTACTGGTCCTGTGATGGTTTTAAGCTATTTGCTTGGGGGGTGGGACACCCCCAACCCCCCCAAAAACAAAAAAAATCCCCCCTCCATTTTTTTTTATTGCAGAAGATTTCCTTGGTCCTTTTTTTTTGCAGGAGATTTCCTTGGTCCTTTTACGAATTTCACCTTAATTTTTTTTTATCACTCTTGGGACAAAGCCCCTAGAGGCTAGGGGCGAAGCCGCTAGTAAACTTATAAAGTAGTAATCTATTGTTTGTCTGAAGGTTAAGATCTCCGAAAATACCTGTCCTCATTGTTAGTATTTTTCAGGGAAGCTTTATTAAAGTCTTACGGTTGGTTTTACACTATTTTCCTGGCATCCCCTGCCCTCCTCTTTAATCTAGTGGTAAAACAACTAGATTATCATGCCTTAAAATTATAGTTTTTTTTTGCTTCGCTAGAATCTTCGTTATATTTCCACTTTATAAGTACTTTTCCCCACTGTGTCCATAGGTAACTCAGTCGTGGGCCTTAAACGTTACAATTTTACCAAATTTGGCAAAAACTTTGAGATTCCGACATCAATATGTATTGTTTCAAACATACGAGATTGGAAAAAAGGGCCAGACTTAAGCGCAAGGATATGGCAACTACAGAAAAACTAGTTTGCCTCCAACATTGTTTTTTTTTAAAGAAGGTGTCCTAACTTTTTTGATTTAAAAAAATAGCTAGTCTGTGTTTTACTAAGTAGTATATGTAAAATGATCCAAGGAATTTAGATATGGAATCAGCTTTTTTGTAGACCTCTTTTTTTTGAAGTATTTTAAGTTTTAAAAAAATAAAATTAAGGTGGTTTTAAGGTACTAAAACGCAACAAAAACAGAAGAAAATTGCCATTATGAACAAAAATAGTAAGACCTGTAATTTGACACCTTACTTTTTGAATTCTGTTGAGTAATAATTTCTAAACCCCCCAAACAAATTTGGTGTGTCGAAGGAACCCACAAAATATTTGTACATCAGATTATCCATTATTTTACCCCCATTCCCCAAACATAAAAAGCTTTGGGAACATCCCATTTAACTTTAATAAAATGGCTACAGATGAATCCACTTTTTTTCTAATCCTTATAATAAAGTAACAGGATGTGTGTTTGTCTGTGTGTCTGTTTGTCTGTCTGTCTGTGTGTCTGTACCGAAGGATCTCGCTAACCGCTGAACCGATCAGGATCTCCTTAACAGGGTAGTTTCTCATAGGTCTCGGGAAGGTGTAAAACTATTTTGGGGGAGTGTACTATTCTACGTAGAGAGTTCAACGCAACGTATACATCAACGCAATTTAGACATATTTGAAATATAAAAAAAAACAAAATGCCACTAGAGGCCACTAGGGGCGTAACCGCTGGTAAAATAAATAGTACTATACGAGAAATCTACTGTTATTTTTAAAAACTAAATCCTTTCTTCGGGTGCCAATTCCTTGTCTTTAAATGATATAAAACGTTGCACTTTTAAGCAATATATTACATATTTGTATTTTTAAGAGTTATTCATATCTAAATTCTAGATAACCTTTTAGAATGAAAACAAGGATGACAATTTCTAAAAGAAGAAAGCAGGATAAATATATTTATTTTGGCATTAAAATTTAAACATATTCAGTTCTGCCCGGGTAACCATGAATAGATCAATATGGATCTGTCTACTTTGCCCAAAATATAAATATTTTCTGGTATGGCAAAAATGTACAAAGATTGGGGGGTGTAAAGATTTCTTTCAAGCCCTACAGTTTATTACTTATAAAATAAGGGGTTTCAAAGGTTTGAGAGGGGTAAAATTAGAGGTTTCAAAGGTTGATTGAGGTAAACACCTCTTTACCCCAACCCCCCACTTTGGACGTCTAATTCATACTTAACTATTTTAGAGTTAACTTTCCAAAAATTTTCTGGGTTGATAAATACTAACCCACCTATCAAACAAAAAAGTATAGAGCCTTACTGACTAACAGACAGACCAACGTTGTTGACCTGTAGCATAGGTTGGTTACTAAGTGTGTGCATACATGATGCGTCATGGCTCAGTCACATAAAATTCATCCAAAAAGGTTGAAATGGCTGGAGCTCCCTTTTTTGTTGCTTCCCTGTTAAAAAAGACAACATTTTAAATATTATATCTAGTAGCAATTCTAAAATTTTGAATGATTATAAAAATTTTTGAAGTTGACCAGCACTCTTTAAATCTGGAAGCTTTTTTTGTTTATGGTTTATGTAGACTTAAAGGTAATTAATTATCAAATGAGATTTTGACTTCATTAACTATGATGTGCTATTAAAGTTCTAAATACAATAGATTTTAGTCGCCAATTTGTCTCACATAAAACAATATGATGAAACTAAGAATTTAGTCTTATGTTGATATCAAAACTAAATTTCAACAGGGGTTGTTAAATAGAGTTTATATTCTATGTGTAGTGTAAATAATATCCTTGATATAGAATAGATTCCATGGATACCATGTGACCAGAATAATAATATTTACATATACAGAGTAGCCTGGCTCAATATTATAATAATATCCTTGATATAGAATAGATTTTATGGATATCATGTGACCATGATAACAATATTTACATATACAGAGTAGCCTGGCTCAATATTATAATAATATCCTTGATATAGAATAGATTCCATGGATACTATGTGACCAGAATAATAATATTTACATATACAGAGTAGCCTGGCTCAATATTATAATAATATCCAGATATAGAATAGATTCCATGGATACCATGTGACCAGAATAATAATATTTACATATACAGAGTAGCCTGGCTCAATATTAAAATAATAAGTACAAATCTCGAAATGATATATTTTTCTTGTTTGAACCAGGCTAATGTCCACAAGCCATTTAATGTTCCATTTAAAGGCCAGCCTATACACAATATTGTACTGACCAACTATAACTGCAAGATAATATTTTCAACCCTTATATGGATATATATTATGTTACTTACATGACGTTGTGTCATTTTTTTCTAGCTCAAGATAAGGATATATATATACATATACACAGGGCAATTCATTCATTTAAATCAGGATCAAGGAGAGAAAGAGAGAGAGAGAGAGAGAGAGAGAGAGAGAGAGAGAGAGAGAGAGAGATAGAGAGAGATAGAGAGAGAGAGAGAGAGAGAGAGAGAGGGAGGCTAAACCTGTCTGTCTGTCTATTGACAAATTGAAATTAAAATTCTAAACTGCTCTCTTATTTTTCTTTACTGTATTTTACTATAGTCCGTTTATTTTAAGATATATTTCAATTGTTTAATCAAATCACATTAATTAGTATTTTAAATGATTTCATCATTAAACATCAGATCTTTTACAATATAAAATTTCCAAATGTTGTTAGCTTATATGTTGTTTCCCAGTATGGCTTCGAAACCGATTAATTCCAGTGGATTAGAACCGGTTCTAAGCAATAGTAAAAAATCATGTTTAGCATTGAATTACAGACAATTTTCAACAAATTTTGAGATAAATACCATATAATTAATACTAGTTTTGAATACCTTCGGCCCTCAGGGTAACACAACTGGTTTTAATCTTAAATTTATCATTTGAATATCCACGGAAAGCTGTCTATAATACGATTTGATAAATAACTATTACCCAATGTACGAACATAAATATTTATAAAGAAAACACACGATGATAAAAACAAAAAAAGTTAATTTTCCAATTTAAATAAGAATGTTGTCAAACATTTTTGTAAACAGAGAAACTAGAACAGTTATAAATAAATGCAAAAAATCTAAATTTAATTTAGATAAGTTTAAAATTACAGATAATGATAAGAAAATGTAGCCATGCATAAAGATCTACACTACACTGCAAATTATGTCATTATGTAGATAAATAAACAATTTCAAAGGATGCTCTAGGATTTTTAAAAATTAAAAAAACATAAATGTGCCTCTCCTTTTTTAAATTATTGATTCTTTTTTTTTTTTTTAACTTTCTTCTTTCAAACTGTCGATTGCAGGGATAAGGGATGGGAAACGTAGGAAAATATTATTTCAGGCCTATTTCAAGCCTAGTCAGTTTTGGGATGACGCAGTGGTTCGTCCTAAACGCTAATGAAAAAGATGTGTGTGTGTGTGTAGATAAAGTATAGAATCAAATTCAGGTAGCTAGTTTAAAGTAAAAAACATAACTTTTTATAAACCTATATATTAATGGCTTTTGTTAAAATGAAGTTTTTTCTCTCCCAAATTTTTTTTATCTTTTACTTTGGTAATTTGAACTGTCAGAAAGCTATCGTTGGGTTTCCCTCAGACAGATTTTAGTTTGTATTATTTGCATTTTTATTAATGAGTAAAAATTTAATTTGAAAATTTCATTGCTAATTAAAATTCAAAATAAATAAATAAATATGCACTTGGGTAACATTCTATCAAGTTCTTTGGATACTATAATGTAATATTATATATCTGTACTGTGTTGTATTGTACAAAAATTAGGGTTAAGGTGTTGTATCAATTCCGTACTAAATTTTTAAAATTCAAAATACAACATCTAATTTATAAACTACCAAATGAAAAGTCGTAGCTACCTTCTTTCCAAAAAAATAATCCCGTTATTTTTGTTTTTTCTATATGGCCCTTTTTTAATGTTTAACTCTAAGCAGATTTAATAATTAAACTAATGTGATCTAACACCATTTATATCTATTTTTTCGTAGCAGACAAAATAATTATTTTTTCTAGAATTGTCTGCTTCTAAAATTTCCGCCATCTGTGATTTGGGCTTGTTTTGTATCAACCAATCACCAATTGGTGATTGGTTGATACAAAACAAGCCCAAATCACAGAACACTATTGGTTTAGAGCGGTAGCCAATATGAGCCGTCCGCCAGTAAGGTCATTAAATTAGGCAAATGGTAAAAGTTTCATGATCCCTTTCAAAACCAGGCCGAGACCTAATTTATGGCCAGGTTTCCTATCCCTTATCCCTGGTCGATTGTTGTCCATATATTATGCTTATAATTTAAAAACAGCTTTGCTACTATTGAGCGTATTCATCCTAGTTTTACATCTGAAATGCAAAATTTTGGAATTTAAACTTCTAGTCATTTATAAAAGTATTAAGTTATTATTTTTAAAAGTTTAAACCTTTTTTTTCTGTTAGCTCCAAAAAATCAAAACATAGAATTTCCTTTTAAAATGAAACAAAGAAATTCTGGATTGATAACTATGTATATAAGCTAACTGTGCATAAAGAAAAACATTCCCTTTATTCATCAGAAAGATGTATTCAAACAACAATTCTTTAAAATTTTTAAAATTAATTATGGATAGTTCAATGGAAATGAAAATAACCTCCTCATAAATGCCTTTAGTAGCTTTGGATAATAGGGTAATATCCTCTTAAAAATATTTTTTATCAATTTTGAATATTTTTATACCATTTTCGAATAAATACGAGAAAAAGATTTACATTTACCAGAATTTACACATAATTATAAGGGAAAGTTGGGGCAATTCATCTTTTTTTTTTTTTTGGGGGGGGGGGAGGGTTGATAAATTCTTTTAAGCGAATTCCCTATTCCGGTTTTTATTAAAATTAAGGTAAATATTACTATTAAATCAAGTGTTAAACATTGCTTTGGTATTTTTAACGTTTGAATACTCTATTTAAGCTATATCTGTTAATCTAAAGGGAGGATTTATTTATAGTAAACTCAAAAATAAGTTGAAATTTTGATTGAGTGTCAGACGGCTGGTTTTTAATTGTGTTTAAATAACCATTACATCTATGATACTAGAGGCTTTGCACTAATAGGTATTTAAGAAAAAATTAAGTACCTCTGATGCTGCAACCACCACATTTTAAACTAACTGCATAAAAAAATAAAGGTATTTTTTTTTGTTTTTTTGGGGGGGTGGGGGGGGGGGGTTGGTGTGTCCACGCCCCAAGAAAATAGCTTAATACCACCTCATGACCAGTAGATATATTCCCAGAAGAGTAGAATCCAATCGGTTCAGTGGTTACTGAGATCTTAAGGGACAGACAGAAAGACAGACGGACAGACATTAAGCTACTTTGTATTATAGATAAATTACCCAAAATCTTTTGTTTTGATAATCAAATTAAGCACATTTTAAATTTCAGTAGCATAGCAATCTATAATACAAAGTAGCTTGATGTCTGTCCGCCTGTCTGTCTGTCTGTCCGTCCGTCCCTTAAGATCTCGGTAACCACTAAATTGATCGGATTCTACTCTTCAGGGTATATACCTATTGGTTTTGTAAAAAATATTCTTTGGAAACTACTTCACAAAAAATGGCAGCACCAGAAATACTTTTTATTTTTTTTAATTACCTCTTGGGGCAAAGCCGCTAGTTCTTAAAAAAGTAATAAAACAAGAATGAAAACATCCATAACTAGAATAACAAAAACACATGAAATGGACTAACAGGCAATTTGAGTCACAGAGAATATGTTCAGTTGTTATATAAAAGAAAAGAGAGATTATGTCAAAAATCAAAGAAAATCACGAAACCTAAAAAATGTTTTTGTTCTTTGAAGCATGACCGAGAGAACAGACAGACTAAACAAGGTTTAGACTATTTGCGCATATATCATAGGAATCTTCACTGAATTGCGCTTCCCCTAAAATGTTACGGACTGACGGAAAGACAATGTGAATTATAGAGTTGCTTCGCTATTAAAAAGTTAAAATATATGATTTGTAAAATTAAAATTTTATACTACATTTTATTATAGCTTTTTTGGGAGAGAGTGCAGAAAATAGCCTAAAACCATATTGAAACTTCTCTAAAATGGAAAACTTAATGGGTTCATTGGTATGCAAAATATTAACGGCCTAACCAAAAACCTTACTACTTTATATAATAGGATAATCATTAAAATGAATAATGTTACTAAATTGTTTTGATATGCTTTTAATGTTTAATATTATTACAATATTTCTTTCATCTTTTAGCTTTAAGTTTCATAATTACTATCTATTAAAAATTTTCTAGAATATTCCTATTTTTGGACAAATATCTATTCAAATTATAAATGGCTTATTCTATTTATAAATTAATAATAGTAATAATATATACTAGTATTGATTATAATTCTATTTTAAGTGGGTTCAAATATATTTTTCCAAATATGGTCATTGCAAGTATATAAAGGACATAATAGGTGGTCAGGAGGAAGGGATATTGCATCCAGAGAAAAAACTATATTTCCTTTAACTTCTCCGTAGATCTATTAATGTGTTTTTAAGGAGGGCTTAAAACCCGAATTAGACCCAGTTCTTAGCCATCTGAAAAATTATGTATTCCACGATTATTAAACTAAAAATAATATAATATATATAATAATATAATTTTTATTTTAAAATCTGCGGAAAGCTGTCCATAATACGATGTGATAAATAACTACCTTTAGATTTCTTGTTCGAGCTATCCCTGAGTTTAGATTTGAAGATTTTAAAACTTGCTATTATACATACTAGTAGGAATAATGCGGGTATCCGATTAAAATGCGTTTCTATCATTTTTCACTTTTAATTTTGCTAGATAATAATAAAAACATTCAGCAAATCATTATATAAAGTAACAGGATATTTGTCTGAGTGTTTGTATGTTTGTACTAAAGGATCTTGCTAACCGTTGAACCGATCGGGTTCTCCTTAACAGGGTAGCTTCTCATAGTTCCCGGGAGGGTTTATGACTATTTGAGGGAGGGTACCACCACCCTTCTAAGAGAAATCACAAAAACAATCGAATTTTTTTTGCGTGTATACTTGAACGCAACATAGAAAATTATTTCTAAAATTAGATATTTGAAATAAGAAACAAATATTTTAAGTGCCAATAGAGACCTCTAGGGGCGTAGCTGCTAATATCCAATTAAATAAAGTAGCATGTTTTTTGTTTTGTTTTATTGTCTCTTAAGATATGTCTAACTGCACTGATAAAGTTTTCTTTCTGTAAAGCTTCTAATAGCTTCAGGGTTGGTTTTAATCTGTTTCTGTTTTTTTTAAAAAAGAGGCTATAGGTATTTTTATGCCCCCCCCCCCAAAAAAAAACTAGTCCTAGATACTAGGGGCAAAGCCACTAGTAGTATGAAGTAGTAAAGATTTAATTGTTTGTCGCTAACCACTGAATCCACTGAGCACTCCAATTATGGAGGCTTCACCCAGGTCTCAGGATGGGTTTAGTCTAGGTTTTTAAATTAAGCTTTGGGATATTTTTCTGTCTATTTTTTTCCTTTTGGAATAAAGAACTCCTAGGGCATAGATGCTTAAGGCGCAGCCGCTTTTAAAATATACAATAAAAAAGGTTTGAAATATTCATCTTAACCCTATACTTGAAATAACATTTATAATATCCTATTTCTGAATACTAATTTAATAAATATGAATAGTTGCATAAGTGTATGTTTTAATGGATACAGAATACATGGATATTGTCAAATTATGTCGTCAATTTATGTTGCTAATATAATCATCAGGTATTGGTCAATACGTTCGAGGGCATGGGGTAACGTTATATTGGCAAGCGGGGAGAAACGTTGTATTACGGTATGCGATAATCTCTAACAATATCCACGTATTCTATATCCATTATGTTTGTCTATGTAAAAGTGAAAGAAATGTATGGAAAAGAGAAATCAACGATAGAAAGAAAGATATCGCTAAGATATATAAAAAAAAGTTTGACAACATCCAACAAGTTCAAGAAATCGGACGAAAAAAAAAAAAACATTAGCAAAGAATATTAAAGAAATTTTTAATATTAAATGCAAATATATCGAAAAATAGCTTGATGATTAATTTACTCACAAACAATCTACTGGATTGTACAGATGCTTCGTTCATTTCATGTTTAATGTTTCAATGGGATGAGAGGAGGTTGAATAATAAAAAAAAATAGGCAAAGATTGAGAGATGAAAGAGAAAAAGAAAGAAAAAGTAAAGAGATAAGAATATAAAATTAGAAAGGAACCATATTCCCTCCCCTCATACTAAAAAAACGAATTGGCAAATAAATGAGGTTCATATCAGCAAGATTAATTGACGACAGTTTTTCTCCTGTCAATATATTCACATATATCTTATATATTTCTATGTATTTGGTATGAACTTGCTCTAATTATCTGCCCACAACATATTTGTCATACCATAGCCATATCCAGGGATTTTAAGGGATAAGACAATGGATGATAAATTAATATACTTATTACATATCTAATATTTGCACAAGATTACCAATTCTTTGGATTAAAATTATCGGTTGAAACGTTTAACCACTCCCAGGGGCGTCCAAGCTTTTTATTTTTTTTTGGGGGGGGGGTATTTACCTACGGCACCCCCAAAATCGTTTGGGGGGGGGGGTAATCGCCCCATTACCCCCCCCCCCCATGGACGTCTATGACCACTACTTTGTAGTTTTGAACTAAATAATAAAAATGCAGTAAATCTTCCAAAGTAGGTATAACAAACGTGGTTATAAAACTTGTATACCAGTGTAATTAATAGCCCAATGACCCCTCCCTCCCTGGGCGGCATATCAGTATTTGTCATATCTTCGTTATGGTAAAAGATTTAGCGATATATTTTGATTTCAAAGATAATTCGACCTTCAACTTCAACTAGTAATTATATTAATTTGGTTATGCAAGGATAAATTGATTGCAGTGGCGGGTAGAGGGGGTGTATCAACAGCCCTTGCAAAATTAGGGAGGGTGGATAACCCCTAAACCCTTCTAGACCCCTTCATCATACACTATAATACAGCCAAGGGAGAGTCAAGTTAATGAAACATTTTGGTTTCAAGGAAATTTCAAAATTTTCGTGTCTGCTTCGCGCAACCCCGTTGACAAAACCACTGATTGAAGCTACTTGAAATTGAAATAATAACAAGAACAAAAGTGGCCAATGTCCCTTCGTCTATAGAATTCTACAAGAAACCAATTTTTATTGCAGTAGGAGGGGGGGGGGGGGGGAGGGGAATTGTACCTATAACTCCCCCCCCCCTCACAATGAAGAATGAATAAGAATTTTGTCACTTATTCTGAAGTACGTATAAACCCTATAAATATAGAATAGATGCAATGATAATAATAGTTGTAAAATTTATATGATTTCATAATCGGATAATAATGTCTAAATCTGTTGTTAATTAATCTATCTAAAACAGCTTGACCGATATGGTTGGTTTACTTAGGAGATCTTTAAATCCAGATTTAGGAATTTCTGAAAGGCTTTAAAAAAAAAAATCATTGTTAATTTTATTCATTTTTATATGTGTACAATCTTTGTACAAGGCTTGTACTTGTTTGTTTGGAATTTGTGCTTGGTTGCGCGCTTGTGCGTGCGCGTGTGTGTGTTCTATTTTTATCCAAGTTTCATGTTACAGGAAGCTTAAAAAGAACTTGGTTACAAAATCTGATTTGAAAAGAAGTTAATCCGCGAGATATTTTAGCAGGGATGACATAAATCAACTTTTTAGCCTGGCAAGTTCAATTCAAAAGGGGCCTTTTCTTTTTCCCCACATTTATCGGTGCTCAGACCAAACAGCAACTATTTTAGATAAGCTGTTAAAGAAAATGCTTTCTTTTCTGTTCAATAATTCATTAAACGTTTTGGGCGATTATTGCCTTTAAATGAGGCACTAAAATGCCTCTGGTCAGGTTTTAAGCTATTTCTTTGGCCAACTTACTCTCCAAAGACTTAATTCAAATTCTTATCCCTTTGTGATTAAAATTTGTTTTGGGACAAACAAGTTTTTCTTTTAATTGCTACTTTTCAAAATTTTAATTTTACTGTTCCCTATGGTACATTAAATTTGTCTGAGATATTTTATTAGGATAGGGGATTAAACTACTTTTCTCAGTGAAAAAGCCCTTTATTTATGAATAATGTCACATAAAAGTACGAAAATGGGGGGACACGAAAAAAAGATATTTAAAAAGGTAGTTTCATTATTAATCCTATTATATAAAGGAGTAAGCGTTTTTTGTCTGTCCCGAAGGATCTCGCTAACAGCTGAATCGATACTGTTCTCCTTTACAGTGAAGCTTCTTATAGAAGGTTTAAAACTATTTTTGGAGAGGGTGTCTTAACCCCCCTCCCCCCAAAAAATATGTTTTTTAATTCCTTTGAAACTTAAATTTAAAATGGGATGTGGTCGACTTTTCACCCTCCTACCAGTGCCCCCAGAGGCTTTTATGGGCTTAGTCGCTAGTCAACAATAAAGTGCTTAAATAATATTGAAATAAAATAACAAGGATTCATTTGTAATAACAAAGAGATTAAAATTTGATCTAAATATTAGCCAAAGCTAAGCATACTATACATAATACTAAGTAGTACGATTTGGGTAGCCGCTGAACCGAAGGCAATGAAAGTTGAACTACATGATAAGTCATAGGTGTCTTCTTTGCATAAAAAAATGAAGGTTAATTTTCCTTTTTTGCTATTTTGTTCTGGGATGTCCCTTCCCAACAAAATAGCTCAAAACCCACCACAGGACCAGTATATAATATATATATACCATGAAGAGTAGATCCCAATTGGGTCAGCGAATAAAAAGATCTTATGCTTCAGTCAGACAGACGGACAAACGGACGGATATCGTTCTACTTTATATTATAGATGTACTGGGAGATGGATGGAAGGTTGAATTATCACACCACGAAAACAAAGTTGATGGAACCAAGCTAATAAGTCACATGATATATATATTTCATAAACAGGATCAATTAGATTACAAAAATTTATCCCATAAAGAGACACTATGGTCTTTCTAGTTTTATTTTTTATATAAAAGAAAATGTATGTGGCTACTCATATTTTTAAAGAAACTACTCCGTCCCTAGACGCCTTTAGTGGCACTTTGAATAAGGGTGTGGGATGCCCAACCATCTAAAACTTTCTTGAGGGGGGGGGTTCCTATTAGCCTCTTACCGCACGCTCAATGGCCTAAAACCTTCCAAATAGCCTTTGAGATCTTTGCAGACATACATACAATAGGCCTGTTACTTAAGTATAAAGAATTGTTTTTTTCTTTAAATGATAAAACATAAAAACCTAGATTGTCCTTTTAATAAAATAGATAAAAAGTTGCCACCGAACTACTTGTGGTAAATAGCTGTAGGGGGGGGGGGGGGAGTTTGGACCCACACCAGATAGGATTATCACTAGTATAGTTAGGAGATATATAAGGCATGGCATTTATCTTCAAATGAATTATGACAATTTCAGGGGATTTAATGCCATACAATTGGGATGATTGGCTAATTCGGGGTCCGATTCTGTACATACGAATTTTCTTTAGTTTTACAAATATTTTTAAAATTAAGAAAGATATTTTTAAAACCAAATATTAGTTCAACTTTCAGAAGCAGTATTCTAATAGATATTTTACTTTGTAATTTTAATCTTCTGTATATTCTCGGTATACTTGGTCTCTGTCATTTCACAATTGAACCCAAAGAATTTAACTCCGATGGTGCAGCTTTTCTACATTTAATATTGTTCAGTTTATGCCCGTATAGTTTATACGGATAGATATGATTGTTAATTATGGAATCGTCCAATAAATTATATATTTAGTTTAACTAAGTAACAATATAAATGTTACCAGAAAGTCAACACGTCCATTTTTAAAATGATAATAATATCAAGGTCAATTAGGTGCAATATTATAAGCATGTCATTTCCATAATCAAGTTTTTAGAATGTTAGTATGCCCGTGTATTCCACTTTATATGTTTTTTGCGACGTTTGTTAAGCTTTCCTCTTATGAATGTTGTCATTCCTTTTCATCTCATAAATTCCAACTGAAAAAGAAATTAAATTATTTAGGCTAAAATTTAGAAGTTTACTTATTTATATATCCTTTAAAATCTACATAAGACGTAGCTTCAACCGAATATTTTACGTCATCTCAGAAAATTCTAAGTTACATGAAAAATCATAAGGAAATATACTTATGCGTTATGGACGAACGGACAGACAGAGTAAGTGTATGAGTAGGGACGGACAGACATTGGAATTATAAACTAGCTTCACCACTTTAAAAACTAATAGTTCTGAAAGATCTAAAAATAATTTTGAACTGGTTTAACTTTGTGATTTCTTGTGATGTAAGATAAACCCATTTGCATGAGGGAACAAGCACTTTTTACAAGGTTACAACTAAGAGCTTTTAAACCTTCTGGAGCACAGCTTTTCTTTAATCAGTATTTATAGGACACCATTCATGGTTTACGGAAGTTTTTTTTTGGCCATTTCCTTCTAGAATTGTTAGACAAAGACATCCTTTAAAAGAAGAAGTACAGTTTTTAAAAGCGAAGCTTTTCTATAATTAGGGTCGGTCCGTCCGTACGTCCGTCCGTCCGTCCGTACGTCCGTCCGTCCGTAACGGATAGCTCTTTTCGTTAATTTAGGCATGTTAGAATTGTCCTATCGATTTCAAATTTTGCATGGTGATTCCTTTAATAGTTAGGTACGATTTAGAAAGCGTAGCAACCCTATAATCATCACCATAATGTCCGTACGTCCATTTTAAACATGTTGATTTTTTTACTTTTTTAACAACAAATTTTTATGTGATCTAATCATCCGATTGATCTGATTTTTGGTACATTGATTCCTGGGACAACAAAGTATAATGTAAAAAGCGAAGCAACTCTATAATCAAGTCCTAAAAATGTAAGTATGTCCATAAACATTATCCTGAATCAAGCAGTTTTTCAACAAATTTACTTATAATTTTGCTTTGACTCTTATACATTTATATTATGATTATTCAGTTCTGACACTATACAAGTGTTAATGTCCGTTTGTCCTACCGTTTCAGTGCTTCGCTTTTATGGATGTTGTCATCCTTGTTTTTAGAAGCGAAGCTTTTCTATAATTAGGGTCGGTCCGTCCGTACGTCCATCCGTCCGTACGTCCGTCCGTCCGTAACGGATAGCTCTTTTCGTTAACTTAGGCATCTTAGAATTGTCCTATCGATTTCAAATTTTGCATGGTGATTCCTTTAATAGTTAGGTACGATTTAGAAAGCGTAGCAACCCTATAATCATTACCATATTGTCCGTACGTCCATTTTAAACATGTTGATTTTTACAAATTTTTATGTGATCTAATCATCCGATTGATCTGATTTTTGGTACATTGATTCCTGGGACAACAAAGTATAATGTAATAAGCGAAGCAACTCTATAATCAAGTCCTAAAAATGTAAGTATGTCCATAAACATTATCCTGAATCAAGCAGTTTTTCAACAAATTTACTTATAATTTTGCTTTGACTCTTATACATTTATATTATGATTATTCAGTTCTGACACTATACAAGTGTTAATGTCCGTTTGTCCTACCGTTTCAGTGCTTCGCTTTTATGGATGTGATCATCCTTGTTTTTAAAAGCGAAGCTTTTCTATAATTAGGGTCGGTCCGTCCGTACGTCCATCCGTCCGTACGTCCGTCCGTCCGTCCGTACGTCCGTCCGTCCGTAACGGATAGCTCTTTTCGTTAACTTAGGCATGTTAGAATTGTCCTATCGATTTCAAATTTTGCATGGTGATTCCTTTAATAGTTAGGTACGATTTAGAAAGCGTAGCAACCCTATAATCATCACCATATTGTCCGTACGTCCATTTTAAACATGTTGATTTTTTTACTTTTTTAACAACAAATTTTTATGTGATCTAATCATCCGATTGATCTGATTTTTGGTACATTGATTCCTGGGACAACAAAGTATAATGTAATAAGCGAAGCAACTCTATAATCAAGTCCTAAAAATGTAAGTATGTCCATAAACATTATCCTGAATCAAGCAGTTTTTCAACAAATTTACTTATAATTTTGCTTTGACTCTTATACATTTTATATTATGATTATTCAGTTCTGACACTATACAAGTGTTAATGTCCGTTTGTCCTACCGTTTCAGTGCTTCGCTTTTATGGATGTTGTCATCCTTGTTTTTGTCTGAAGCTTGAGATTTAGATAACTATAGAACCGATTGAGTTCTTCAAGTTAGGAAAGCTTTACATAGATTGTGATGGTTTTAGGCTATTAAATTTTTAGATTTAAGTTTTTGAGATAGTTTTATGCCATTGTTTCTTCCCTAACGTACAGGGCTCTTATATGATGAGGTCTCATCCACTTGTTAACTTTTTAGCAACTGAAACCCTTATTTTTTTCCTTATCTATCTTAACTAAGATAATTCAAGCAATTGCTAAAACTATTTGCTTTCATGAGAAGCTAGCTTTTGGTCTGCTAATTGTTCTAAATAATTTAGGCTGATTATCTGAAGAAATTCCAAAAATTTTCTTGTTTTTATGTTGTTTTTCTCTTCAATATTTGTAAAAGCTAAAGATCTCTGAAATGGCAAAGTATATTCAGTATTACCATAAAATTCTTTTCTGATGGTAAAAACCTTGATAACCTTACAATTCATCCATGGAACTTCAAAAAGTCAGGGATCTAAAGGGATAAGACAATGGTCGATAAATTGATGTACAGCCCCAATGATAAATCACTAAATTACTCCTTCTGTAGATTATAGTTAGTGGTCGAAACGTTTAGACACACAATTTTATGAACCAACCACTGAAAATTCAATTAGAGTCCCCAAAGTTGTTATACCAACGAATAAGAAATCAGAATTATAAAACTTTGAGGACCAATATAATAAATAGCCCAATGTCCCCTCGCTCCCTGTCAAAAAGTACTTCAAGTACAAAAATCAATGGAGTATTATCTATGTTAGTTCATTTGTTAATCTGTCCATTTGTCTGTGTAATATAAATGGATTTATTAATTATTTGGATCTTACACCAGATTATCATGTACTTTAATATGGAGAAACTTGTAGCTGGCTAAAATAACGATTTCCCCCCTCCACCCTCTTTACCCCATTCCCTCCCCTCCTCCTGCATTAACGAACTGACCAATAAGTGATGTCCATGTTAGCAACCTAAATTAACTACAAATTTTTTCCTATCATAATATCCACGTATATTGCAATATATTTTCTGTCTATCCGTCTGTCTGTCCGTCTATCTGTCTGTCTGTTTGTCCGTCAACTAGATTGCAGTCGCGCACAATTAGAAATGCAAATAAGCAGTGAACTTTTCTGCAATCTATGATCCTAATCCTACAGGACGTGGTCCTCATTTTTATTCAAGCCTAAAAGCATTTGTATGAGAATGATTTTGTAATTTTGATAATGAGGGGACTGGCTGCATGCACAATTAGATAATAGAAAAAATCACTCGTACTTTTAATACACAAATATGCATTCAAAATTAAAAAAAATATATGTAATATGAATTGATCATAAATTTAAACCTATTTGGGGATTACTATAATTCTTCCCTTCTTTCCTTTTTATTAAAAACACATTTCTAGTCCATGCCGGGAGCTATTACCCTTTAGGGCCCTCATTTTGCGGGGTTCTTATAACCTTTACCTGACCAATTTTGACCTAAATAAGCATAAAAATACGTTTTTCCTGAAAAACTTTACAAAAGGAATACCGCAAGAACAAGCAAATTACATGGGGTATAGTCCCTTTCGTAACATCGCACCTCATGGGGCGATTCTTCGTATTTTTCACAGTAGCTTTTCTCCTTTTTCTAGCCCCCGCGGGGCTCTAACCCTGAGGGGCCAATTACTTAACCCTGTGGGGGCAATTACCTAACCCAATATAACCTAACCTAACCTAAAACAACCTATAAAAAGCCATTTTAAAAATACGACGAATCGCCCCTTTTGGGGCGATGATACGAAAGGGACTATTCCCAAAAATTTTCATTGGGAACATACAATCACATTTCCCTACCGAAAAGTCTTCTTAAATTATTAATTATTTCAATATGCTGCAACGTAGATGTAAGTATATTAATATTTGTTCAAATTAAGATAAATAGACCAGCCTCTTCTATGTAAACTAATCAATTACCCCGCGCAGACTTGGGCTTGTATGTCAGAGAAAGTTAACTAATAGAACTTGTTATTTTGGCAATCATAACAGATTCATTTTCAACATATAAACATTTTACCAGGGAAGTAGGGGACATTGGATTGTAAATATTAAAAGGTTTAATAGCCATATTCTTTCATTTGTTGGCTTAAAAACGTCTCTACTTCGTTATTTTGTGTCTGTCCGTCTGTCTGTTTGTCCGTCCGTCCCTTAAAATCTCGGTAACCACTGAACCGATGGGATTCTACTCTTCAGTAAATATACCTACTGGTCCAGTGGTGGTTTTAGGCTATTTTCTTGGGGGGTTAGACACCCCCAACCCTCCTAAAAACAAAAAAAATCCCCCCCCAATTTTTTAAAAAGAATTTTCACGAATTTTTTTTTTACCATTTATTTGCGAAAATTTGCGATTGATTTGCACTTTTTTCCGCTTGGTAGGTAATAAAAGATGTAATTATACCTTTTGGGGCGAACCGCTAGTAATCATAATTAGAGCATAATGCTACCCAAACAATTTTATCTTCCAGTTTGAAAGGATGCTCATTGAAACAAAATGTACTGTATTTCTAGACCTATTTTTGTAAGTATCTGGATGTGTGTGTGTGGTGTTAGTGTGTCTGTAAAACACTGAATTTACAGGGATACGGGAAGCTTTTTATTGGTCTTAAGAAGGTCATGGTTATTTTGCAGGAGGTTGCAAATCAAGGATAATCAATTTTCTGAAATACAAATAGGATAACAAAAGATGGACCGGGATTTATTATAAAACAAGGATGACAACATCCATAAAAGCGAAGCTCTAAAATTGACAAATTAACATAAACAATTGTGGAGTGTTAGAACTTAAAAATCAGCATATTAATTTTCAAGAGTAAATAAAATTGTATAAATGAGATAGAAATTTGCTTAAATTTATTATGGAGATGCTTGGCTTATAATATTGTACCTTGTTCTCCTAGGACTCAGTATTTCAAAAATCAGATAAATATGAGAAAAATATTGTAGAAAACATGTTGGCAAAAAATTAGCATTTTAAAATTCAAGTTGACATACAGACTTTGTAGATTATAGAGTTGCTACGCATTTAATAACGTACCAAACTGTTACAGGAATCATTATGCAAAGTTTGAAATAGTTTTTAATATTTTTTTCGGTTTTTGTTGATCTTATTTGACAACAAGGTAAAGAGTGGCCTAGACAAAAATTAAAATAACACACACCCACCAGAAAGTAGAAACGAATTCATTGAGAGATATATGTAAGTACTTGCCTGTATTATGTATATTAGGGTCAAAGTGGTTATCAACAAGTAGAATTTCTTTTTAGATGCTTTCATAGAAGAAATTATAGCTGAATTCGGGAGGGGAGGGAACATTGGAATTAAAATTGTACTGGTAACCAAAACCTAAAACTTTATCCTATTCTTTTCTCAAAAATTTTGTGCAGTTTTGTTGAATTTTCATTAGCTGGTTCCAAACTAGTAGTAGTCAAACTTTTCAACCAATAATTTCAATCTATAAAAGGGGTATTTTTATATCATTGGAGATTGTCTTATCCCTTATCATGATTTCCTTCTGTCTGTACCATAAAACCCAGTAAACGGCTGTTCCGTTACTCCGATAATTTTTAGGGGAGTTTAGTTTTGGTCCAGTGTAGATTGTCATTTTATAGAATATTCCATTTCCAATTTAGGTTAAATTCATAAAGATTAATAGATTTTATCGCGTATTTCCGCGGATATTAAGATGAAAAAATAATAAGGTTATAACCAGTTTTGTTAGACCCAATTGTTTTAATTATATGTGCTTTTTATTTTAATATTCGTGGAAAATTGACTGTGATACGATGCAATGCATGATTTTTCAGTATGACTGAGAACGGGTTTTGATCCGGAAGCGGATAAAAGTCGGTTTCGAAGCCATACTGGATAGTGAGTTACTTTTCTTGATAATCTTTGATTGTAGCAAAGTCTAGACCACCATAATCTAAATATCATGCATTGGTTAGCTTTGAATTACAACTCTATTTCATATCATACACATGAAACTTTTTTAAAGGGAGACTTCCTAGTTTGGGCTTATTTACCTTTAGATGCTGTATACACTTTTCTATTCTAGTTTTTCTACTTGTTTAACCCATTTAGTTTAAATGAAATTTTGTGTGAATATTTTCTTAGGGGGGTTTTGCAACAACTCCACTGAATAACTAATAAAAACCGGTTTGGAATTACTAAACATTTAGGTAAATACACAAATAAGCTCAAGCATAAATCCTATTCAAGAGTAAGGGGACGTCTCTTTGTAGGTCTGTATCTTGGGAAGTACTAACCACCGAACCCATAAGGATCTCCATTACAGTCTAGTATCTAGTAGGACACGGGAAGTTGTATAACTATTTTGGTGGATGGTACCTCCACCCATCTTGAAGAAATCGCCTTTATAAAAAAAACTTACCTCAAGGGTTACTAGAGGCCTCTAGTATGATTTAGATTGGGAGAAATCCAACTTTAGATGATCAATGTACTTCAATAAAAAACACCAACCTAAACGGTAGACTGTCTCTTTTTAAATAGGTAAAAGAATATTTACTGAGTGTGTTTGTGTGTGTGTGAATGTGTGTGTTTATATGTGTGGCCCTCCTAATTAAAGTGCCTCCATGTGCTTGACCTCAATCACGGTAGGTGGCAACTGCAAGGGTTCAAGAGGTACATTAACTGAGGGCAGATGGCAATAATGAGCTTGAAGCAGGTAAATTAATCAAGGGTAGATGGCAATTAAACAATAAAAACCACAGGTAAAGTGCTTTGGGATAGGAAGCAACACCGAGGGTACAAAATTTGAATTTCCGATATCTCAATAACTAATGAGCCGATTAAGTTTTCTATTTTTAGGTAAGCTTCACATACTTACTGGAATGGATTCAAGCTATTTTTCTAGCCCCTCTCTTCAATTAAAGATCCTCTAGAACGCATTTTTTGTATGAAGCCTATAATAAATTTATAGTATAGATGTATAAAGAGCTTACTATTTAATTTCCAATTGCAAAGACCTAGAGCGTTGCAGACGAAAATTAATTTCACTAAACTTTGCTTTCTAATTTCAGCTGTTTAATGCTTTCTTCTGCTTTTTAAAAAAAGAAAGGGACTATTTTTGTGTAAAATTGCCATTTCTGTCTAAACTTATATGAAGTATTTAAAACTGTCATTATCAATTTTTCACAACTAGGCTCCTGACTATACAATTATATTCATAATTATCTTTTCCGATTTACAATACTGCATTTTCAAACCTAGTTATTTGTGATTAATAAGACATTTTTCCTAATGATGTGAATACTTTGTTGCAAATCAAAATTATCAAGTTTTTAGTGACATCTAGCGACAAATGTAGAACTAATATATTGCAGATGTTCCCAAATTTATTTTTTTGCCTGAATTTACGTTGTTTTCAATTATTTTTCCATAAAGGGTTGAGCTCTCTTTCAGGTGGTGGCAAATTAACTATGACCTTATTTTAAGTAATTGGGTTATTGTCAGTTTTTTGAGATCAGTAGATAATTTTCAAAATATTTTTCAACAATTGAATAGTATTTAGACAATGCAAAACGAACTTAACTAGGATGAATGCAAATATCATTGCAGCTCATACATAGACGTCCAAGAAAAGGGGTAAATGGGTGTTCACCCCTTTAGACTTTGAAATCTCTTATTATACACCCCACAAGTTTTTTAAAAATATGTTCGATTACTCCCCTTAAACGTATGGAACCCCTCATTCAAAGTAAAAAGCTTGGGCGTTCTTGTGTTCACATTAGTTTCCAATTTGCTTTTTGTTCTTTTGCCAGCAACCGGTTGTATTTACATTTTTGAAAGATTCAGCTGATTTGAAAGACCCAACCCACAGACGGTACAAGGCCTTTGAGAAAGGAACAGGGTTACAAATACTATTTATCACTCTATATATATTACTTTAATAAGCCTATGATTCAATAACTATTGAACCATTTTATTTTTTAGCCCCTGTAATTGATTCGATCCATTTTTCTAGACTCTTTCTTCAAATACAGATACCCTTAGAGTAGGAAAGAGGGGGATATTTGTTCCACTTGACCGTTTAAGGGAAACCGCTGATTATCTTTATCTTTCATTAATAATTAGAAAGTGTCCCTAAAGAATTGCAATCATAATTTATGGATTCGCGCAATTTAATATTTTCCTATTAGGATTTAAAAGGAAACTTTTGAGTTAGCTCAAATTTTAGTAGGCTAAAATTGATAATCAAAAAAATATTAAATAAGGTTGGGTTGGCGTAAATTACGTGCACAGGAATAGTTATTTCTCGCATCGTATTATAAACGGCTTTCCGTGGATATAGAATGTACAATTATGAGATTAAAACTAGTTTTTTTAGCCCCCAGGTGCCGCAGGCACCGGCTAAAAAAACTGGTTTTAATCTTATGATTGTACATTTCTATATTCGTAGAAAGCTGGATATAATACGATGCTAGACATAGTTTTTTCGTATGGATGAGAACCGGTTCCTATCCACCGGATTCGAATGAATACGAGAAACATAGTTATTTATGCTAATGTTAAGTAAGTATCAAATTATGCTATTTTGAAAATTTGTTATAATTTGAAATGTCTAATAAAAAATTACGTCATTATGAAGCATTGGTCATAAAGACCAATGCTTCATAATTTGAATAAAAATGTATTTTTTTTTATAAATGAATGTTTTCAAGAAAAGATTTATAAACCTAAACAAACTTAACTATCATTCTGAAAAAAAAGAAGGAAAATGACGACAAAAAAAAACATTATTTCTTAATGAACATTGCAATAATTTTCACTTGCAAGCACACACCTCCCCCATCATATAGCCTCTCTGATAAAGATTGATGGAGTAAAAATGGCGCACAAATGGTTTTCAATTATCACCACTTTATCAACAAATATTTCATTCACAGCCTCATGAATGTCAATCCAGGTAGTCTTGTAAGGATACGCTGGAAAGTGTCATGTGTGACGTCATAGACATAGTCTATCTCTTTTTTCATGGGTTTCCTTTCCAACTTCTCCTATCTTCCCTTCTTTTGAGACGTATTTTTATGACGAATCCTATTAAGAATTTTATGACAGCCACTGTGACCATGGGGGTAATTTTTTCTTCTCTTTTCCAAATACGCAGTGTAGGTAAAGTAACACCCAACGGACAATCAACCTTTTGTTTGCACAGCCAATGTTTTAAAAACGTGACTGTACATGGCAATAACTTGCGCCTGTTTTTAGGCGAATTGCATTTCCACGTAATTGAACTGTTTTTGTAAGTTTTTAAAAGCGAAGCTTTTCTATAATTAGGGTCGGTCCGTACGTCCGTCCGTCCGTCCGTCCGAGATAGATAGCTTTTATTCGTTAATTTAGGCATGTTAGAATTGTTCTATCGATTTCAAACTTTGCATGATGATTCTTGTAGTAGTTAGGTACGATTTAGAAAGCGTAGCAACTCTATAATCATTACCAGAATGTCCGTATGTTCATTTTAAACATGTTCATTTTCTACTTTTTAACAACAAATTTTTATGTGATCTAATTATCCGTTTAATCTGATTTTTGGTATATTGATTCCTGGGACAACAAAGAACAATATTATAAGCGAAGCAGCTCTATAATCAAGTCCTGAAAACGTAAGTATGTCCAAAAACATTATTCTGTATCAAGCAGTTTTTCAAAAAACTTACTTGCAATTTTGCTTCGACTCTTATACTTTTATATTCTGATTATTCAGTTTAGACACTATACAAGTGTTAATGTCCGTTTGTCCTACCATTTCAGTGCTTTGCTTTTATGGATGTTGTCATCCTTGTTGACATATGATCAGTATAAAAAACGTCTCCCAAACACTGACTTATGCTAACACCACGAGTCTTTGTACCACACAATCAAGGTTAAGCACAAAAGCCTCAAAATTAAATGGTCGTATTACTAGTTACACTTTGGGGGTCATATATAATTTACAGTCCAATTCCTTTCTTCTCTGATGTTTAAAGAAAATGTATAATCCTATAAGCCTATGGATTCAGTTGTTCTTGCGTTCACCATTTGTAAAGATGCCACCTGTATCTATTACCTTGTATTAGAGCTCAGTTTAGTTTCTAGGCAATTTTTAGTGCAGAAATTATTTATCATTTATATGCATTTGTCCTATTGGGCATGTCACGAATATTTCTTTTATTAGATTTTGATTCAAATTTGATAGCAGGCTTTATTAATTCAAAATTGAAATTTAAAAACAAGAATGGATGTTTATGTTCACTAGTAGCGAAGCTTCTTTATTGTTAAATCATATCATCAAGAAGGGACAAGAAATTTGGATAGAGGATGTCTGTCTGTGTGTTTAAACGTAGAGAGTTTACTTACTGTTGGATGTAATTGTAAATGGCATCGCTTCATAGTGAAGCTTCATTTTGGGTGATGTACATAGGGGCAGATATTTTATAGACTCATCATCTACATAATAGTTTTTAAAAATATCCATAAAATAATTTGTCTTTGAAGAAAAGAAATCAGGACAAGGCGGCCGTGCGTAAGCCCATTTTGGATGCTTTAAGGATTTTAGCAGCCATACCAATAGATTTTAACATATATTTTTAACAATTATAAAAGTTTCCCTTCGGCTTTCAAGTGGCTAAGGTGCGGCTGCCGAGCCTTGATTAAAAAATTGCACACTATGTGAGTATAGTGTATGGCTTATGAGTTATGTCCATAAAAAAATATTTGATGGTACTAAAGCTCACATGGTGTTTCTAAATTACTGCTTTATTTGTATTGCAAAAAATATTACATGATATAATTACTTGAACGTTTAGGCACCTTTTCATAAGCAAAACATCTGTACAACTACCCCCCTAAAAGTTGAGTCAGTCCATACTAAGGATCTTGTATTTTAGCAATTTTACAACAGATTATTTTTAGGATTCAATGCATTTCTACTCTATAATCGTTAACATCCAAAATTCACTGATTTATATATTTGTTCTTCAATAATTTTATATTAATGTTGATATCCTTATTTTTTCTTGCTGTTTAACAAGAACAACTGTAAAGTTAGCTGTGTAGCTATGCATTGTTGCACAGGTTATATGTGCTGTGCATTCCTACCAAATATCTAGGATTCTCAAACTATATCACCTAAATATAAAACTTTCACCGTTTTTTGGTTGGTTTTAGGCTATTTTTCTGTCCCATCCCTTCCCCTTTGATTACAGAACTTCTAGATTCTAGCCTTCAATGTCTAGTGTAAAGGTTTGAAGTAAAATATCTTTGAAATTGCTGATCTGATTTGGTTGTTCTTTTCATAGAAGCTTTAAATATATTTATCTAGGGTTGGTTTATTGGCTATTTCTAAGCTCAAAGAGTCTAGAGGCGAAGAAATAAAAAAAAACTCTAATATTATTTGAATTTCATGATATGAAAATTTTATAGAAATGACATTTAAAATGTCCCCTTAATCTGAATATCTATTTAAATATAGATATAAAAATGTATAAATTTAATACAAACAAAATTGTACCACCTAGGCTATAATTATTATCCTAATGTTTGTTTTATGAGTGCATTTAGAGCATGGAAATAGTTGAAAAGGAACAATTTTGAATATTAAAATGCCTACTTGTTGTGTGAAAATATTTATTGAATTTAGGGAAGCAAACCTACGTTTAATCCCCAATAATTAAGCTTTCAAACAACGTAAATTATTTATTTTAGAAGGGGGGATTTCCATTGCCCAAAATAAAATAAATAGGAAATTGACTACATTGTTATTAAATGCACAGTGCAGCACAATAAGCCTCTTCATTAATAAATGTCTTTGATACAATCCTTTTTTTCCATCACAAGGTAAATCTTGATTCCTCCACCCACCCCTAATTTTTTTATTCTTTTCTTTTATCCACTTTTCCCTTTAAGAAATTGTACAAAGAAATAAGAAATAACATTTAATATTGACTTAATAATGATCTTAATGGATACGACATAATCAAAATAAAGTACCCAAAATCTTTAAGCCAACGACCAAGAGACTTTGGATACCAGTGTAATTTACAGTCCATAGATATATCAAGTTAGAATTGTGGAAAATTTTGCAGGAGGCAAATTGTGGAGTAAACTTGTTAAGAATATTTAAATAACTGAAACTATGTCAATATCATATCAAAATTAGGTAAAAGGGGGATTATCTGAGCTTCACTTTAGAATACACGGGGTTTCCCGTGGCTTTTAAATATCTGGACTCGAAAACAATAAGCCTTTAATAAAGTTGATGCCTGCTGCAGATATACAATACACAACAAGCACAATTAGATCCATAAGTAGATATGCAAATAACAAACAGTTAAGATGCAAAATAATATAAAAGTTCATTTATAATGTAAGAATAAAGAATATTTTTAGTCATTCTCTTTTTAAAATTGAAATAAAGTCAAAGTTCTTAAAGTTTTGAGAGGGGGTTGTTAATAAAACACTAGGTATGATATGTTGTAATAATTAAATTTGAGCAATGTATCTTTAAAAATCAGTTTAAAAAGAAAGAAAAAAAATACACTTTTTGTTGTTGATAAAATGAGGGGTTTCCAAGTTTGAGGGGGGGGGGGATAGTCCCTTTCGTGGCAACGCCCCTTTAGGGGCGATTCTTCGTATTTTTAAAATGGCTTTTTATAGGTTGTTTTAGGTTAGGTTAGGTTATATTGGATTAGGTGATTGCCCTACAGGGTTAGGCAATTGGCCCCGCAGGGTTAGAGCCCTCCGCAGGGGTTAGAAATAGGGAAAAAGCTACTGTGAAAAATACGAAGAATCGCCCCTTAAGGTGCGTTGCCACGAAGGGGACTATACCCGTAGGTGTTAAACAACACTTTATCTCCCCCCTTGGACGTCTATGCTTAATCGGACGTAGATACGTACGGACAACCCTTAGTCATAGAGTAGCTGCGCTACTGGCATAACAACTACCAAAGAATGCAAAAGTTTTATTTATTATTAAGGAATATTTTGCAAACTTTTTATTGAATTTTTGGGCGTTTTTTCTCCTTCAAACAAATGTATAAGTAGCTACTTGTCCATTTAAAAGTAATAAAAAAGCTAAACAAAATAACTATTATTTAAAAAAAATTTCTAACTATTAAATATCATGTTATAGTCCTTTTTTGTTTTCGATAAATATGAAATAAAGGATAGAAAAATGGACGTACGGAAAACCTTAATTATAGAGTAATTTAACCACCAAAATTCTTTTGCAATTAATATAGTGGAAGTACTGTACTGTACATGAAGCTAGGCATAGATTTTAAACATAGATAAGTTCAAATTTATAGTAAATAAGACCTTATGAGAACATGTTACAAAATATGATATGTTTGTCTAACCGTATAAGGTTTTTTTTAGCGTAACAATTCTTGAACTAGAATTCAGTTTTTTTTGATGTATAATAAAAAAGTTATTATGAAATTGATTTACTCTCTATCCTACTAGCGCCTACGCCCCTAGAATGTAATAATTTCTATTAGGGGATATTTCTCCTTGGCGGGGAGTGGTGCCCTCCCCCAAAATAGTTATAAACCTTCCCAGGACCTATAAGAAGGTGCAAAGTAAAGGGCAGACAGACAGACAGACACAGACAGATAGACAGACATTCTGTTACATTTATATAAGAATTACTAAAATATTACTGTTGGTAAAAATTCTAAGAAAACTTTTTTTTTATGCAATGGATCAGCGATTCGGAGCCGTTTGAATTTGGTGCGGCTCCGGCTCCGCAGAGCTGTCTGTGATAATAGCGGTTCCGGCTCCAGCTCCAGCTCCGGCTCCGGCTCCAACCTAAAATCAAGAAAAACTCGACATATTTTTTCCCCCATAAAAAAAATATTTTTTTATTTTTGACTTTTGAAGGTTTTAAAAGTTTAATTTTTGATAAAAATGGACTTGAAAAACTTAAAAAGGGCATTTGCACATGACAAAACAGAGTTACCAAATTATAATTTATAAAAAATCTCTTTATTTATCTAGTCTGGAGCCGGAGCCGTTTTTTAACGAAAATTACGGCTTCGGCTCCAGCAAAATATGGCGGCTCCACGGCTCTTGGCTACGGCTCCGAAACACTCCTATGGATTGTTTACTGGAAAAGCGTCTTCCCGCAGAATGTTTGATTTGACTGGCGGCTGCAGTCATTTTTTGCGTTTCGTTGCAAATAAATTATTCATACAATTTTTAAAAAAAATCTATGTTTATTCTTTCAATGATTTTATGTGCAGGATTATACGCTTTTTATTTACATAAAGGGTTAGCATTTTATGTCTAAGCCCTTTTAGGAGATCTTTTACCATGCAATGATGAGAAGGCAAATTCTTTTATGAGAGTTTCATTGCGTTGATTTGAATTGAATTAGTAATCATAAACTAAGCAATATAAGCATTCTTATGACGGGCTCAATATTTTACACATTTGTCGCATTATGCTCGGTGGGTAAACTAAAAACGATTTCTGGATCATGGAAAGAAAACGAAGTAGCGGGTTTCGTCGTATTTTCACAGTAGCTTTTGATAGGGGTTAGATTAGGTAAATGTAAATGATTTTTCCGCTGGGATAGAGCCCCCCATTGGAGCTAGAAATAGGAGAAAAGCTAGTGTGAAAATACGACGAATCACACTTCTTTGTTTTCTTTTTATGTTCACGATTTCCCTAATCAATGATTTGTCTTCTTTTATTGAGCACCTAGGTAAGGGTTTGTCCATATAAAAGATTAAGATATAATAGATTAGAATTGTGATAGATTTAGGAAAGAGGTCTATTATTCATATGTCGTTTAACCTTTAAGATTGTTGAAATGTTCTTTTTCTGCAATAGTTTATTAGATGAATAATAACCATTTAAAAAAGATTTTTCTACTTTTGGATATAACTACATCAAATAACTCAAACTTCATAATAGGTAAATCTAAAAAGGAGAAGTATATAAATTTGAATGAAATTTATGGAAGATCAAACAAAAAGAACTAGTTTATTTACACTAATGTAGAATCCAACCATTTTTGCCAATTGTTTGCAGTTTGGCAAGTGTAAAATGCACATCTAGAACTGTAATTAGTGGCACAGCTTTTGCAAATAACATGTTTAATAGGGTGGATCTACTTAAGCATAATTACCTAATTATCCATATGTGTACAGGACTTAAAAAAATATGAAAATATTAATTTAAGACTTTAGAATTTGGAATACCTAAATTTATTTTAATATAATAATATCTTTACAAGTCCATAGTGTTTGTGATTTGTGTTGTTTGGTTGATAATGTGCGGGGCTTTAATGAATTATAACAAAATACTGTAAAAAAATAGAAGTAGATGTTTGAGAGGAAAATGGGGATGGATGTCACAGCTTTAGGCCTACTTTTTCTATTGACGTCATAGTATAGAGAAAGAGAAAAAGAAGAGGGAAAGAAAAGAAATGGAGTATAGGGTATTTAATGATGTCAATAGAATAGGTAGGCCAAAAGCAGTGACATCTATCCCCATTTTGCAAGGGCACTACAGACAGCTACAGAAATATATAGGAAAAGGAGAAAATAAATTTAGTTTCATTTCAAGAGGAAGCCTCTACAACCTGCTTCTACCTGGAGGTGGGTACTACCAGCAGTTCTAGCAAGTTTGTCCACTGTACTCCTATCAAAGGATTTCAAAATTATGAAAGTCAAGTGGTTTGTTTTATTACAACCTGATGTATTAATGGTAGCTCCAAAGAGGGAAGGGTAAAGTATGAGTTAGTTAATGTAAAAAATCCCCCAAAAGGAAATGATTTAAATCAAAATCGAATAATAGATACAAATCACAAATTAAATAGAACCAATAGGCAAAAACGACAGTTACCAATCTAGGTATTTAAGGAGAATTAGTAAGGCTTGCCCGTACATATGCACTTATATATAATTATATGTATATTGTATGTCTATATAAGAAATTTTAAATATTTACTTTTAAGTAACATTGTCATATTTATATTGAAAACAAGAACGTAAACGGTCATAACACACCTAGATGAAAAAAACCTAAATACTATCTCTTATACTAGCGGCTACGCCCCTAGAGCTCTAGGGGCACTTAAGGTAGGAGTGGGAAATGTTGACCTCACACCATTTTATATATTTGAGTTTAAAAAGAGTTTGGGGGGGAGGGTGAAGACACCCTCCCCAAAAATAGTTTAAAACCTTCCCAGGACCTATAAGACGTTTCACTGTAAAGAAGAACAATATCGGTTCAGCGGTTAGCAAGATATTTCGGGACAAACAAAAAACGCTTACTACTTTATATAACAGGATAATGCATGCCTTTATTCTTAGCTTCGTTACTATTGGACGAAATCCTCCTTGATTAGAAAACTACACTTTCATTTTAGAATTATATTTGTTTAGTGACAAATAAATACTGGCGCCTGAATGACAGCCTGCACAGCACCAATTAACTTTTTTTTAAACTAAAATAAATATCTGCTGAAAAAACATAATGAAAATATAACCTTAGATGATTTTTTTTTTATAATTTCTTTAATTCATCATTCAACCGGTTGAGGTTTTAACAAAAGTCTAACCTGTTAGAAAAAACAGTAGTAAACACATTTTATGGTTTAAACTATAAAAAAACATAGAATAATTCCTTTTTTTGTTGATAAATTTTAATAAAGTAACAGGATGTGTTTTTGTCTGTCTGTTGGTACCGAATGATATTGCTAACCGCTGAACCGATCGGGTTCTCTTTAACAGGGTAGCTTCTCATCGGTCCCGGGAAGGTTTATAACTATTTTGGGGGAGGGTACCACCACCCTCCCAAGAGAAATCGCCCCTTGAAAAAAATTACTACCCCCCCAATTTTTTAAACTATAATTAAAAATGGGGGGGGGGGGGAGCATCCCCCCCCAATTTTTTTCTTTTTCTTTTAAAATCTAAAATAATAGATTGGGTTATCAAATTCGACTCTCCCCTCCTCAAGTACCCCTGAAGGCCTCTAGGGGCGTAGCCGCTAGTATATAAATATACTGACAGAAATGTGTCTAAATAATTATTGTTGTTTTTAAAGCACATACCATGAAGTGTGGTGCTTATTGACCCTGTGACCATTATTAACCTTCCATTCAAATCAATATTTCAATTTTTAATTAAATCATTTTTACAGACATACGATTTCTATGTTTTCTATAAAATTCACAAAATCATCCAGTCTTTGGTGCATTTGTAGGCCGGAATTTAATTTTTAATTTCGATTGATAAGTCTAAATAATTCATATGATTTAAATGAAAATATATATTTGTCTCAAAACCCGCAACGTGGACTACTGCGCATCATACTAGAGACGTTAAAATACTGTTATTTTAGGGTGGGTTCATATCGGAATTAGACAAAGCGGGGATATGCAACAGATAAAATTAACCTTAAAAACATTTCTGACCGAAAAAGAATTTTAAAAAATTGAGTTTTAGAACACGAACACTTAAAAATATAATTCATTACTTATTAGTATGCAAAGACGACATTCAAAATTTTTTTGAATCAGAACTATGGCTTCATGGTGCTCCCTGGAAAGGCCTTAAGGAGCTGAATCAGGAACTTTTGTCAGTTTCAAAATATCTCGCTCCTAGCCTTAGAAATCACTAAAAAAAAACAAAAAATTTTAAGGTTTATTGAGAATTGTCCAATTTGTAGAGTTTTTTTTAGATTTTCTCAGGCTAGGAACGAGATTTTTTGAAACAGACAAAAGTTCCTGACTCAGCTCCTCAAGGCATTTCCAGGGAGCACCATGAAGCCATAGTTCTGATTCAATAAATTTTTGACTCCCATTTACAAATAGCTATACAATTGAATGTCTGGTCGTCAGCGGTTTTAAGACTTAGGATAAATTTTAAATCATCCAGATGTGTATTATATCTATATAAATTGAGTGCAGATCCCCGCTTTGGCCTCAGAAAAAAAAATGTCCAAAATCGACCCATCCTAGTTATTATGTCTGGCACGTGACACTAATAGTAAGAGTAGAAGGAGTGCATTGGCTCATATACAGGCGCAACTCATTACCATGCACCAGACAAAGGTCGTGCAATCAAAGGGTTGGTTGTCTGTTGGATGTTACTTAAGTTGATATACTATAGTGGACGTTAAAGATTACCATCGTATTACAAACGGATGATACTCTTGGGTTCTATGGATGATTAATTGAAAAAGTAAAAGAATCTCACCCAAAAGAGTTCGAGTCCATTGAATGCCTACATTGTTTAAAATCTTATTATCAATAAAAGTTTTAATTGTCACACTAAAAAAATAAACTTTATACAAGTAGAATTAATGAGTAGCTTTGCTGATTAAATCGGTTCAAAATACTCGTGTCTTCGTACTTTTGGTACCTATTGTAGAATTGATACACTGATAAAAATTAAAATTTTTGTTTTTACCACTTTAAAAGAAAAGTTTCATTATTCTCCCAGTCATCACAGACATTCCGACAGACAAAGTGAGTTATAGAGTAGGTGACAATCTACAAGCAGGATCTTTAAAACAAGCTGAGAAAAAACACCTTACAAAAACAAATAAAATTCTACCTTTGAGCATTACAGACAGACCAACAGACTAAGCGAGTCTTAGAATTGGTTATTGTTTATATAAATCTTTACCATTTTCCGGACGGACGGACGGACGGACGGACAGACATGCTGACAGAAATAATAAATAGTAGAGTGTTTGTTTACTCTATTTGAATACAAGCGGCTACGCCCCTAGAGACACTTCAGGGTGGGGGGTTGATTTCGACAAGCCAATTTTTTAGTATTGATTTAAAAAAGAAAAAAAATGGGGGGGGGGGGTATTTCTCTTGGGAGTGTGATTTTACTCTCCCCCATAATCCTTAAAAGGACCTATGAGAAGCTACCCAGTAAAGGAGAACTATATCAGTTTAGCGGTTAGCGAGATCCTTTGGCACAGAAAGACAAAGATCCTGTTACTTTTACAGAAGGATTTTTTTACCGTGTATATATGTATAATATTTATCTAAATTTGGCAATCAACTATCATGCACCTTGATAACAAATCAATTAATGACCTATATAAAAAGTTGAAATTTTCTGTACATTTTATTGGTTTTAGATAGGAGTAGGAAAACGTTAACCTTATAAAGTAGTAAACATTTTTTTGTCTGTAGCTTACGATTTTGATAATGAATGAACCGATGGAGTTCTTCATTTTTGGGAAGCTTCACATAGATCCCAGGATGGTTTCCTTGACAAGCAAAATCCCTCCAGAATTGACAAAGCCTATAATATCCTGTTATGACGTCATAAATTTCAGGAAAGGAAAAGGAAAATGAGAACCCTATTTCTCATGTCTCCTTTGAAGAGATTTTCTTCCACCTTCCCTTCTCTAATCCTATCCCGAAATTTTTGACGTCACAACAGGACAATACTGGCTTTGTCCCAGAATTTTTCTGGTATTGTCAAAGACTCAAGAGTAAATAACTCATTTTGTTTTATTTTATCAAACGTTTTGTTTATATATACTTAATACACCCTTAGAGGCCTCTAGGGGCTCTTAGGTTGGGAGGGGGAAGTCGACCCCCAACTTTTAATTGTATTTCTAATGATGATTTCTCTTGGAAGGGTGGTGGTATCTTTCCACAAAATAGTTATAAACCTACCAGGACCTATGAGAAGCTAACCTATAAAGAAGAACAATATCAGTGGTTAGCGAGATCCTTCGGTACACACACGCAGACAGACACATAGATAGAAAGAGATCCTTTTACCTTATTTTAAGGATTAAACTTATCTTTATAAATATAAAAATTTACTACATAAATTAGATGCTTGATGATATATCACACATACAATAAATCGCCCAAAGGATAATTTTCAATATAAAAAAGAAATATTTTCAATTTTGAGATAAATGAATTGTACACAAAAAGTTTGATGTTAAGAAAGATTGCATGATTTGAAATGCTAATGAGTAAAATATAACAATTCATCAACTGGGGTTTGAAAGGATAGATTGAAAAATTTAACATAAGAAAAGATTTTTGAAAAAGTAGAGTTTTTCTAGATTTAGGGTCGGTCCGTACGCTCATAACTGACAGTTCAGATTTTTAATTTGTCCGTTTAGAGTCGATTAGTTAATTTTACTCTTTTCAGGACTTATTTATATGTAATAAACAAGGTAGAGTTTAGAATTTCTGGATTGATGATTCTTTGGATGATTAGGTGCAGTATGATAAGCAAAGCATTTCAACAGTCAAGTCTTAAGTATAAGTATTAAGTATGTCTCTGACACTCTATGTATTGAATACTGAATTGAAGCAATTCTGAGAAATATTTACATTTCTGTGTAGACTTATAATAGCTATTTATCGCAACGTATTTAAACTTTCCGCGGATATTAAATAAAAAGATTATATGATTAAAATCATACGATGTGTCAGTATGGCCGAGAACCGGTTCTTATCCAGCGAATATCATTCGGTTTCGATGCCCTCCCGGAAATGATATTCTGTTTTCCCCCTGATAATTTTCGTTTGTCAGACTGTTTTATTTGTTGAAGTCTACTTTTTTTGGATGTTTTCATACTTGTTTTTGATAATATTACAATGATGTCTGTACTGTCTATAATTTATTTTG
Source organism: Acartia tonsa (assembly GCF_053477335.1). Lineage (NCBI taxonomy): Eukaryota > Metazoa > Arthropoda > Copepoda > Calanoida > Acartiidae > Acartia > Acartia tonsa. The sequence goes on along the minus strand of NC_137262.1, from coordinate 13,098,577 downwards.
TATTGTTATGATTGGATAGATTTAAAGCATATGGAATATTTAGAAATTTTGAATTTTTCTTCCATTACCGCACTTAAAAATCATAAAATTGCTCAAAACGAGGACAATGTCGTTCATAACCGATCCATTCAATTGTCTAATTGCAAAAGTAAGGTAAACTTTTTTTAAATGATAAAAAAATACTAGTGGATATAGAAAACGTGGTTACATTGAAAGGGAACAATTATCATCAATTTAGGTGGCTAATATGGACCTCCTTTATTGGTCAGTTCTTTATTCAGCAGGAGGGGGCGGTGGTTGGGTTGATGGGGATTATCGTCATTTTTACCAGCTGCGAGTATCACTTTATTAGAGTACATGAAAATCTGGTGTAACAAGTAATAATATATCGATTCAAGTATTTGAGGAAATTGCTTGAAAAAGTTTAAACTTAAAATGTAAATTATCTGCGCATTACATACAAAAGACTATTTTCCACCCTAATGTAACTTATGGTGCAATGATTACTTTAGACGCAGATAGTGTTTATATTATTTATGAACTATAGAACTATATGCTATACCTATGTAAACTTATAAGTTTACCTATGGATGCTAAACTGCCTTTTTTTTCAGAATCTGCTAGTCAGAGAATTATTATTTTCTTTTTTCATGAAGAGAAAATTCTTAGGAGTATCTAATCTTTATCTTTTTTTTCCACCTATCCTTCTAAAACGTCGTTTCTTTGTAAGGGGATTATGATTTACTCCAATGCTTATTTGAATTTTGATTGTTAGTTTCTGCTTGTGTGTAGCATAATAAAATGCATTAGATGACTGACTTTTAGCATCAAACACCTGTAACAGTATAAAGTTTCAGAACATTCCCCCCCCCCCCTTGCAATTCTTTTAAATCATAAATCAAAAATAAGGAAGGAGGGGCAAGGTATTAGTTGCTTCCCAGTACCCAATTAAACCAAAGCAAGAAAATTCATTAAAAAAATATGTCCAAAACCCTAAATTCTACATCTATTTCAAAATAAAAGTGTATGGCTTGTGCGTCGACTAATCACTTTGAGGGAAACCACCGGAATCTCAAATAAACAAGCAATAGATGAAAACAGCTGCGGATGGGGATCCCTAGATTTCGCCTTTATCGTGGAATGCAGATTCTATGCTATATTTTTGACGCTAATTGTTGCGCTTTTTGGAAAGTAATAATTTGTGCTGTAATTAAAAAGTATGTATAATGTCAGGGATCTAAAGGGATATGATAATGGCAAATAAATTGATGGATATCCCCAATGCTGATACACCAAATTACCCCTTCTTTAATTTACAATCAGTGTTTGAAACGTTTAGACACTCAAATTAATGAACCAACCAATCAAAAGTCAATGAAAGTACCCAAAGTTGTAAGGTCAAAAATTAAGAAAACTATAGTGTAAAACTTTGGGGACTAGTGTTATAAATAGTCTGATGTCCCCTCCCTCCCTGGTAGAATGTATATATGTATAATATGGTCAGGTACATAGAGTTACAAATTTAGAACATTTTCTAATATTTCAAAAACAAGGAAGACAACATCCATAAGATCAGTGTTCTAATAATAAAAGAAAAATGTTTAATGGAAGGTAGAAAATCACGAGACTATTCTATAAGCAGGTGAATCATATACTGGATGATCATTGGAAAATATCTATAGTATAGATGTATATACAGATAACTACCTCCCTCCCATGACCTTTTCCATCTACTACCAAATTGTTTTCTGCTACTTGACTTCATTGGTTGATTTTCAATAGCCCAACTGAGAGTTGGCAAAAGGACACTGCGATGGTGAGATACAGTTATTTAAGCCTTCCTGTCCCTAGTGTTTTCTGCTACTTGGCTGTGTTACTATAACCGACATTATTGGTTGATTTCCAATGATCAAATTGAGAGTCGGCACAAGGACACTGCGATGGGGAAATACAGTTATTTAACCCTTTCTCAAACTGTGGTTTACTCCAATATCATTGGTACAGAGAATCTTCACCAAAACTTAAAATTGACTAAAACGAATAGCAGTAGAGAAATTCATGTTTCCCATACCGTTTCTCACAGAGGGAATTATAGAGTAGCCATAAAAAATTTAGTTCGGCACTTTACTATACTTTACAAGAATTACAGATGAATCAAAATGGGTCAATCATTGAGTTATCTGATAATATAAATCCAATGACCACTCTAATCGTTATTGTAGTTTTAAACTCTTTTATGTATTGGTGGTTATTTTTTGGTTTAGTTTCTATGCAAATTATGGGCCTTATGCTACATAGACTAATATTTAAGAGGAAAACTTACACATCCTTAATATAAAAATAGCAAGATGACTGTGTCTACATATGTGTACTGATGGATTTCGCTAACTGCTGAACCGCTTAACCGATTTTTTAATTAATTTAAAAAAAGATTTAAAAGGCGGCTTAACTAAAAGATTACGTTCAAATGTAGCGAAAACCCTAAAAATCATAATTTAGAGATTTCTAATATTGCAGGTCTTTAAACCACGTTGCAATTGCCCAGTGGGTCTCTGAGAGGCCTGCATTACCTATCTATTAATGTAAAAAAATACAGTACTCATATATGACAATAAAAAATCAAGTTGCTAATTTCATATGTAATTGTTTACAGATCTTAAGTAACATCGAGAAATAATTTAAGGCACTATTCATTGAACTAGAAATTTATAACTCTTTAACTCAATATTTTTTTGCAAGCAATATGCATTTTTTATTAGTTTGCTACTTATTGAACAATGTATACTCTTGTATACATGTAAAAATATTTTTAGCAAAGGTTGTTTAAAAATTCTTAATTTCTAAAAAAAAAATCTTTTAAAAATAACGAAAGTTGTTGATATGATCAATTGGACACTTATAAATTATACAATTTAGTTTACATGATTAATGATACATGTAAAAATATTTATAGCCAAGGTTGTTTAAAAATTCTTAATTTCTAAAAAAAAAATCTTTTAAAAAATAAAGAAAGTTGTTGATATGATCAATTGGACACTTAAAAATTATACAATTTAGTTTACATGATTGATGGGTTAGAACTTATTGACTTAATTGAGAAATTTCTTTTGTTGATTTCCTTAAAATTGTCTGAAAAAAAACACTGAAAACCAAAACTTGAAAAGTGTTGTTTTTTTGGCTTTATGCTTAACATCTGCGGGGATTATACCTGCGGTGCTCTAACCCTTTGCGGCTAACCATTATCCAAAATAAAACAAACTAAACTGACCTAAATTAGTAAAGAAACAAACTCCCCAACCATTTGTTTAATTTTGTTCTCAAATAGGAGAGTGGTTTAAAAGGCACTTCGGAGGTAACCGCCTTTCTTTTTGAAGGTTGTGTTACATTGCTTTTCTAGTTTCAGATAATAATCCCAATTCCTTTTCCACTGAGCTTCTTTTTTATCTTTATGCATGCAGTATTTTTTTTTAGCAATTCTTTAGTGCAGTGCAGAGTAATTAGTTATACAAACTTTTTAAAGATTCTAATAACTGATAACACAAATATTTGTTCATTATTCCTCAACCTGTTCAGGTTTTTTTTTACACATTTTTTGTTGAAGCGTTGCAACTCTGTAATTCCTCATGTCCGTGTGTATCGGAAACTTAATTTTATAATTTATATAAGAAATTTTTGTCATAGATTGCAATGAATTTTATATAGGAAGGTAGGGACATTTGGCTGTAAATTATTCTGGTTTCCATAGTTCAAATACTGATTGGTTAGACCACCAGTGACCAAACTTTTTAACCAATAATTAATCGTGCCTCGTCTTATCTCTAAGAATCCTCTTAACAAAATTATAACTCACTTTTTTCGTCTGCTTTGCTGTTATCTTAGTTAGAAGTTGTATATAAAAAGTATGAACTTAAATGTGGACATCCTTGTTTTTTCTAAATAAAATTAATTGTTTTGCATTTTTGAACCTAATTTTTGAGTAGTTAAAATAACAAAAAAAAATCATAATTATTTTGTGCAACGCAAAATCTGAATTTTGAAAAAAATCATGGGTAAGCTAAAATTTAGCTCAAACAGTACTAAAGAAAAGGAATCTAAATAAAGAAGATAACAAGGATGATAACATCCAAAAGTAGCGAAGCTGAAAAATTATGGATGAATATCTGGAAGAAAGAATTACAGAGTATTTAAATAAAAACATTAAAAATAACAAAACCTAGTAAGATTTATAACGTGAAAATCTAGGAATCGATTTAGCACCTAACCAATGAGCAAATCTTCATGAAACTTTGTGGGGATATGTAAACTGTAAACTTACCCAACCAATAGGCAAATCTGAATAAAACTTTGCAATATAGTTTGTAGAATATTAAAGTATTCAATCCCTGAAAATTTCAGCCGTCTATCTTGAAAAGGAGTTGAGAAAATCATGAAAACTTGAAAATGTAGGAATCTTACCCATTTTCAATCTTAAAAAAACACCAAAGAAATGATACTTTTTTTCCAGTATGGGTTCGAAACTGATTAATATTCGAAGTCTTAGAACCGTTTCTCAGACATGAAAATCATGTATTGCATCGTATTAAAGACAATTTTCTACGACAACTGAAATAAAAATCATAAGATTTAAAACCTTCGGCCAATCAGGGCAAATAAAACTTGTTTCAATCTTATAATTTTCTTAATCTTAATATTAATTTTAGACTGTCCATAATACGATGCGACAATTAACTATTCTGCAACGTATGTTGCTTTTCAACCAAATTAAGTTAATACAAATCAATAAAAACAAATATTTTTTCAACAAATTTATTAACATAGTATATCGGTAACATTGTAAAGGACTAGTGTAAGCAGACTAGAGGACAATACAAATATCAGGGAAATAAAAAGAAAGGCATTTATTATATTATGACAATAAGAAATAAAAATTGATTTTCACAAGATGTAAGAACTAGAATAAAGGAAGAATAATATTATTATGTATGATACAAGGATTGAGATTATTGGAGCGGGGTTTGTGCTGTGCAATTAGGGTTCTAATGTGATTAGGTTATTGTTTTCTATTATAATAATTAAATGGTTAAATAAATTAAAATTGCGAGCTAAATTTATTTGTGATTATGAACTATGAATTAAAAGCACCTTTCTATATAATCATGTTTGTGTATTTTTGAACAAAAAATTTTTATTATATATTATTTATGTTTATTTTTAAAATTTAAAATTTCTATTTTAAAAACTAGCACAGCACAAAAAGGAGAGTACATAAACACATTTTGCATTTATAAATAAATAAATAATGATAATTTACTTCAGGATTAATAAATAATATTAAATTATAATAAATAATGGATAAAATATAACTGGAGAGATTGTCTGAGTCCCGTCAAATCAAAACTAAAACAGAGAGATGACTGTGCAAAGCTTGACTAAGCATCACATTAAGGCAAATTCATTATTTTCACTTTGTAGGAGTCTTTTATAGGGCTGAGGAGTTTTTAATAATAATAATAATACAGGAATTTAGTTCTTTTGATAGCTTGGTTCTTGTTTATTATTTATTTAACTGTAGGGATTTGTTGTGGAGATAGGAGGTGCAGAGTTGAATTTAATCACTCTGAGGGTAATTATCAACAGATAGGTTAATGACATGTTCAGTCAATACCATGTTTTATTTGTGTTAGAATATGTGTTTGTGTGTAAGAGTAGGTTTATCTACCATACACACGGAACAACGAACGTTTAAATCCTCCTCTATGGTCTTTCTTGGGTGCTTTATAGCTAGGGAGGCCCAGGGGTGGCGCGGCCGGTACTCCATAGCCTGTGTCTGGGGGCGGCAACGGCTTTCGGCGCGGCGGGCGGGCTGATGGCGGGGGAGGAGGTGGTGGCGGCGGTCTTGGGGCTCTGGGCGCGGGGCCCTTCTGTGGAGGTTTTCCATAGTCTGCTAGGAAAGGTTCTATCCTTGGTAAATCATTAGGATCTGCTAATCCAAGGTTGATCTCTGATTTATAATATTCTGGTAAGATATCTACTATGGGTGTTGGACGGCTGTTGTATGATGCTGGGGGCGGAGGGCCATATGTAGATAGGGCAGGAGCAGCTGGGGATTCATAGCTGTTTAATGGTGAGGCAGCTGGGGAGTCATAGCTGTCAAGGGCAGGCGCTGCTGGAGAGTCATAACTGTCTAAGGCTGGAGCAGCCGGAGAGTCGTAGCTGTCAAGTGCTGGGGCAGCTGGGGAGTCATAGTTGTCCAGAGCGGGGGCAGCTGGTATGTTGTAACTGTCAAGAGCTGGAGCAGCTGGTGATTCATAGCTGTTAATGGCCGGGGCAGCTGGGGAGTCATAGCTGTCAACTGTTGGAGCAGCAGGGACGGAATAGCTGTCAACTGATGAAGCAGCAGGAGGACCATAACTTTCAATAGGATTGGCAGCGGCAGCTGGTAATCCATAGCTATCCGGCGTTGGTGCCCCATAGCTGTCAATCGCACCAGGCGCTGTGTAGCTGTCAACAGAGTTAGAGGACACTGGTGCTGGGGAATATGTTGGCAAAGGATCATCATCAACCTCAACAGTAAGATCAACAATAGGTGAACCATAATCCTGAACTGGGCTGGAGGCAGGTAGAGGTGGCGGGGCTCCATATCCTGTTTGAGGAACTTTAGGAGCTGGAGCTGGAGCAGGATTGGCTGGAACATAAATGCCTCCAGTGTAGGTAGGCAGAGGATCTTCATCAAAATCTTCAGGTGGTGGGGCTCCGTATCCAGTTTCTACCTGAGGAGGAGCACCATATCCAGTCTCGGCCTGAGGAGCAGTGGCAGCTACACTAACTGGGTCGGGTGGAGGAGCACCATAGCCTGTCTCAACTGGTGGCGGGTTATTGTAGCCAGAATCTGCTGGTTGTGGGGCACCATACAGAGCATCAGATGCCTGGGGTGGGGCACCATACAAGCTTTCAGATCCAGGAGCATTATAGCTTTGTCCACTTGAGCTAACAGCATCTCTGTTGTATGTTGGCAAAGGATCTTCATCATCATAATCAGAAATGGTGGATGTAACTTTAGCATAGTAAGGACTTTCAGCAGGTAAGGCAGCTACTACAACAGGTTCTTCTGCAGGAACAATTGGAGCTATATAGTTGGACTCTCCGCCTGGTCCAGATCCTTTGTAGGTAGGCAGGGGCTCCTCTTCATACTCATAATCATCATTGGGTGGCTCAACACCCTGGGGAGATGACAGAGCAAAGCTGTAATCTTTCTGTGGTGCTGCCGGGGGCGGACCATATTCCTCAACAGGGGCAGCTGCTGTGGTTATTTCAATAGGCTCATCATATTGAGGAGCTGGGCTGTTGTAGGAAGTTTCAGCTGGTTCATCATAATCTGGGGGTGGGGCTCCGTAACCTGTTTCAGGCTGGGGTGGAGCTGGGCTAGGTGAGGGGAAGGAGTTCCCATTTTGGGTTCTTCCTCCACGTGGCTCTTGGCGAGGCTTGTTGAATCTGTTTGGTGCTACTGGTGCAAGGATAGGCTGTGGCTCATTAAATTGTGGAAAGAAAGGTTGTCTGTGCACTGGAGCAGGAACTGGAAGCTTCGATACTGGACGTCTAATTTCATTAAACTGAGTTCTTCCGCCGCGAGGCTTGTTACTCGGCTTCACTTTATTTACTGGCGCAGGATTGGGACGTCTAGGTGGCGGCTGAGGCTGTCTGGGAGCTGGTGCTGGCTTTCTCCTGTCACTTTGTACTCTGCCCGTTCTGATATTGTTGTCGCCATTGTATTGTGGCTGAGGTGGAGCGGCCGGAGGTGGAGAATAGCTGGATATAGGCGCCGGATCAGCACTTGGGGCTCCATAGCTGTCTACAGTCGGCTCATATGAGCTGAGCGGAGCTGAAGCGGCCGAATCTGGAGCGTCGTATTCGTCATCAGCTGGCTGGGCCGCAGTTTGGGCGGCTGATTCATCAAGCTCCGTTGCAACAGGCGAGGACAGGAAGTGGGATTCATCCTCAGGCTCTGATGGTGGTGCAAAGCCTCTGACAGGTGAGGAGGCGGCCCCGGAGGTTGTGTCGCCTATACCCTCATTCAGACTATAGAAAGATTCAGTCTTGGAACAGTCAACGTTGAACCAGTACTCACAAACAAAAAATTCCTGGTTGAACAGAGTGCCGTTTGGGCACAGGAAGCTGTATGGAGAAAGGGCGCCAGATCCGTCGGCCGTGCAGATGTGGAACGGCTGACACCTGGCCTCTACATCTGCGTAGTAACCTCCCTCAATACGGCCCTCACAGCTGAAGCTGGTGGCGGGAATCTTGGAGTAGATGGGATAGTCCTCGCCTGGCGTGCCCGGTACGGCCATCCTCAACATGTCAATGCCAGACATGACGGGCATCGCGTCGGCGGCGGCTGCCACCTGGGAGGCATCCAGCTGCGAGTAACCGGGAACAAGGTCCTCGCCATAGGTAGGGATTAGGTTCTCTATAGGATCAGGATTCTGGAATGATTTGTCTCCATGCACAGGATAAACAAGGAGCAAACCTGAAATAAAAAAAAGATGATTATTAATTTGAATAGATTTTTTTTTTAATAAAACCCTATCATAATATAAAATGTACAAGGCATCATCTTTTTTATAAATTTGAATTTATACACTCATAAATTGAGTGGAAAGGCCAATATAAAAAATGTACATTTATTTTTAGTTTTAAATATAATAGAAAAAAACCCAAAAATAATAGTTTAGCAATCCTTAAATAGAAAAGGAGTTTGACTGTATGTCTGTTTGTACAAAAAAAAGCGCGCAAAGTTCATTACCACTCCCCCCCCAAAAAAAAAAATTAAACATTATAAATATATCAATATACATATATTTTGTTTTAAATTAAAAATCAGAGCAGCAAAATAACAAGTTTTTTCTTTATTAAGTTATAAATAATATTTGTTATCAAGAAAAAAAATCTACAAGAAGCATATTCTTAAATTATTGTTTTATATCCCCTGCATTAGTTTAATTACCACAATAAAGAATGTAAAAAAAAACTCGAATTCCCATGTTTGTAATATCATGTTCAATTTTTAGTTTCATAATAAAATGAATTTAGATAAAATCAAATTTGTATTTGATGAAGTTTTTTTTATGAATTTATAAAAATTTTCACACAAAACACTCACATATACACACAAACTATTAAAAGGAATTGAGATAAAAATCATTAAAAAAGATTAAGTTTTGTTAGCTCCGAAAGGCCAAAGGCCCAGGCTAACAAAACTGGTATTAATTTTATGATTTTTTCATTTCCTTTCCGCGGAAAGCTGTCTATAATACGATGCTACTAATAACTAGTGTTCATATACCTTATGATTTTTATCACTTATCCTTATAATAGTATGTGTAGAAAATTGTCCATAATACGATAATGTATATGATTTTTAGTATGGCACAGAACTGGACATAATCTAGCTGATATTGATCGCTTTCAAAGCCAAACTAGAAATTATTAAAAATTAGATGAAAATCTGAAAGAATAAAAAGAAATTATAAATATAAAAATTTAAGAAAAAATTAACAATATTTTTATAAATCAGAATTCTAATCAATGTTCCCAACTTTGACGTTAAAGAATTTACTGTCTTCTTTTGCATGGTGAACATGCATTGATGCTGTCAATATTGTAGAGTAGCTACTCTGCAACTAGTGTAGGTCCGTCAGTATAGCCACCATTTACATTATATTCCTTATTTACTCTTACTTGAAATTTGGAAATATATAAAGTAGGTGTGCTTGCATAGACGTCCCCAAACTTTGAAACCCCTCATATTAACCCCCTCAAAATTTAAAAGAATACATTAGAAGCCTGTCAAACCTTTCAAACCATTCATTTCACCCCCCTCAAAAAAAGCTATGACATCCTTGTTATAATGTATGCCTATCTATGAGATAGGATAACTTATCTAACTTTTTAGAAACTGATTTTTTTTAAAGTCAAATATACCAAAGGTAAATAGTTTATTACTGTCATTTGTTTAAGAATAAAAAAATATAATCATATTATCGATGCTACTTATAAACTTATAAATCCTTGTTTTTTTCTTCATTGCATTGCTACCTGACATAAAAAGGAACAATGGTTGGAGTTGAGAGAAAAATGTTATCGCTTGCTTTATATTCACATTTTCCTCCATCCACAGCTTGGCGTGGTGCTGAGCCATGGCTTTAAGTTTCAGACAGGGATTCCAGGGATAGGTCAATAGGCATGGATAGATAGATATTAGATCAATGTCCACTTAGATACATTATAGGGATAATTAATATTGAAAGTTAAGCCTGAATGAGAAAAAGCTTGCAATTTTTTTAAGCCTTCAAAGTAAGGTCATATTTTTACAGGATATTAAAGTCTAAAGGTTAATGAATAAATCATTATCCTCTATCAAAAATATTGTGCCGTTATTATGTCGACAATTTAGACTGTTGGTATGTCAATTTAATTTCAGCCATAACCACTTTTTTATTAAAGCCATATGGTAGTAGATATAAACATTACATTAAAATGCAAATCTATAGAATGCTAACAATTTTGACAGAGTAGAGGCATCATAAACAAAGTTTTGAGAGAGTTAATATTGCCCTATCCCTGTTTCCCTGATCTTTACTGGATTGATTTGCACCCATGAATTACGAGTCGAGGCCTGCTGCCAATTTTCTACACAGGAATGTTTACAGCGAATTTTTTATCAGGAAAAGACACACAACATATCTTTAAATTCATTGGTAGGGCAAGTTGATTTTTCAACATAAAAAACTTAAAATTTGAGTAAAAATTCATTTTTTGTTTCTAATTCTAACAATATTTTAATTACCAGAATGCCTTAACTGTAAAACTTTACTTTCCTCACTCTGTATATACGTCTGTTTGTAACTATTTAACTTTAATTATAACTAATGATCCCTTCAGCCACTTTTTAAAACTTTAATCTAGCCACTTGGGGTAACTATAGGCCTTAAAAGCTTTTATATTTCACTTGACCTAACCTAACATCAAAACAAACATAGAAAAAAAATAAGACAAGGGTATATTTTGAAAGCTGCTGTAAAGAGAATCTAGAGAAATTTTGCAAAAACTTGAAGGAAATATTTGAGTTTTGACTTTAAAATCGGCGCGTAAAATTTGAAAAAACCCACATGCCCTGTAGAAAATGTGTATTCATAGCAGAGCTCACATATCACCATATTTATTCAGACAACTATATCACAAACTTTTAACTAGGCAAGAACAGATGGAATGGTAACTAGTGCCAAGTCTATGTAACATGGCGAGCAGCTAGAAATCTGTCCATACACAAATATAATCAGTTTAGATTTATATAACTTGGCTTCATATTATTTGAGAACCATTTTGATTTGTATGTTATATGTGGATATATACATTTACAATAACTTACTGAAACTGTGCAAACTTTTTGCTTTACTCTCTCATTCAATCTCCCTCCCCCCCTCTCTCTCTCTCTCTTTATCTATCTATCACCTCTTTTTTTCTCCTTCCTAACTCAATCAATGTACGTCCCTTTTTTGTCCGACTGCGGTAGCCACGTAAATAATAGATTTATTAACTATTATTTATCGCTAAAAATCATTGATAAAACTATTATTATTATCTCATTTCGTTTCGTGATTTTTTTCATGGTTTTCAATATATTTTTTCTATATTTTTTCATTTTTTTCCAATTTTTTCAAAAACTTTGTATAAAAAAATCTTCGAGCTGAAAAACATTAAAAAAAAATCCTCCAATAAAAACAATAATCTTTCTAATGCTCCGTGTAGAAATATTTTATTATACTATGTCTATTACCAAAACATAGTTTGTATAATTAATTGCTTTTGGACCCTTACTTGGAACATAAAATTAAAGTGGCAAAATTGCATTGGTATGTGATAATATCATTTTATAATGTACTGTTATGTGTATTCAATATTGTACTAAAAGTAATTATTTTATTAAAAAGAATCATTTTAATATATCAATCAATTAAGCAAAATATTACCATAACTAAATAAATAATTTACCCAGTAATATAACGCTATTGTAATAATTGCATTGTGACAATAGATATCAAATTATATAAAGAAGTTTCATTGTGGTTTTAGTCTATTTTGTTTTTAGGTTCAAGGATTAAGATGTTTTTAGACTATTTGATGCCCTAGTTTTATCCCTTTGAGTAAAGTGCACCTTGAGGCTAGTTGCGCATCTGCCAGTTTGTTAATAAACTAACATATAAAAAGGAATATTTTTAAGGGAATCATCCGAACGACTCTCTAGACCCCTTTCAAATACATTAAAAAATATTTTTAAAAAAGATATGCATATTTTTGTTCTATCTATCAATCTTTCTTTCTTTCTCAGGCTAAAATATGTATATTGTGTATAAATACATTGAAACATCCATATAATGGTCCCTAATTTTAGCTTCTCAACTTATCCAATATTTTAAAGCGAAGCTTTTTTATATTTGTGGTCAATTCGGCCATAATGGGTAGATCTGCTTTAAGCATTTTAAAATGGTCAATCGATTGAATAGTGTGCACTATAATTCCTGTAATAATTAGGTAAAAATTACTGCAATAATTACCAGAAATTCCAAACTTATGTTTAAATCTTTTTAGGGGTCTATTTTTGGAATTGTGATTCCAACGAGGACTAAGTATAATTGTAGAAATTTAGCATCTTTAATCTAAGTCTAAAAATTTATGCTAAGCAATTATGAGAATAACTTATAATTAGCATTCTTTTCCCCTAAAATTATAAGCAATCTCATTCTGTGCTTGTTTATGTTCATTTGTTACACGTTTTCTTGGATGTCATCATCCTGGTTTAACTAGCCTTTTCAACGGTTAGTGCATCTTTTTTTCCAACTGTAGGCTGTTCACAGTTCAGCCTAGGGCTACAATGCAAATCTATAACTAAGGTTAACACGAAAATGGCATGAAAGGATTGTAAAAATGTTCTATGTGTTTTTAAACATGCTATTACTCTTAAAAACGAGGAAAATTAAAAAAAAACACTAATGTAAGTTATAAGTAAAAATGAAATATAATTTTTATTGCAAATCTATTCTCAATAATTTTTAATATACAAAAAAGTAATATAAATATAATATCTTAATCTTTAATTCATAATTGAGACATGACTATGATGTACTGTCAGTTCCGACCATCTCTAGTGGTAAAAAATGTTCAATTTTGTAGTGTAAGTGGGGGGCAAATAGTTGATAATAACTTTATATCAGGATTTTCTTTCAAAGTGCATTTTGCATTTTTAATCCTTCCACTTGGCCATGTCCCTAATAGGCTCCCCCCCCCCCCTTGGGGTCAGGCCAAATTTATCAAGACAAACTTTGGTGGAACCAGGGATCTAAAGGGATAAGACAATGTCCAATATATTGATATACATCCCCAGTGATGAACCAACCCATCGAAATTCAATAAAAGTTGTTTAGCCCGAATAAGGAAATGTTATTATAAAACTTTGGGGACTAGTGCAATAAACAGCCCAATGTCCCCTCCCTTCCTGGGTGGAACGCATTCCTGGGCCCTCTAATTAGTTTGTAAGCTAAGGCATAAATACACAAATTATTAGAGAAAAGAGTTTATTAAGATACAAATTTTCACTTTTGATAGCGCTTTAAATAAAAACTAGTTAATACCCCCCTGGCATCTAGGGGCTCTGTATTTAAAGGGGAATGAAAAGAAAGAAAAATATAAAATAAGAAAAAAAAACATCCCAAGACTTAAATATGAAAATAAATTAGCCCTAAATCATCACAGGACCTATGCAAAGCTTACATATAAAAGAGAACCCAATTGGTTCAATGGTTATTGAAATCTTAAGCTTCACTCTAAGAAAACCTAGCTGCTTTATATAATAGGATTATTGATGTCAATTATGAAAAAAATTATATCGAAATGAGTTTGTGGTTGTATTCTACTAGAATTTTAATTTAATTATATAACGCTATTCTTGTGATGTCAAAGAACTTAAGTCCTCTGCTAATAAGTTTTACTAAGAAATCAGTGACAAACATTGAAATTAACTCAGAAAGTTTCGTTTAAAAAGTAAAAGATTATGTTTTTTTTTCTTAGATACATATTGAAACTGCCTATAAGTATATACTTGTATAGTACACATTTGTATAGTATGCATAAGTAATAGCGGAATTTTAACCAAAACAAGGACATTTAAATTCTAAAGAAAAAATCGTTAACAGAAATTAACTTTATCTACTATAGATCAGGGTTAGATTTGTTAATGTGATATAAATCTTAATTACTATAGTAGTAAGTTAATCAATAAGTGTATGTTTATATATTATATATGTTTGCATTAATAAACAGCTAGACCGATCTGCTATTATTGGTCCTTAGCAGGTTTGTTGCCATTTGGAAGATTTATAGACCCGACAATAAAATTGCACATTCTAAAACTTTTCTCCTTTTTTATAAAAAAAAAATAGTTGAAAAGACTAGAAGTAAAGTATCAATGTTGCGCAAGTTTAAGAGAAGTCATACTCCTTTAAAAAAAAGAATGTAATTACGCAGTGGGATCTCTCATTAAATTGTAAGGTGTAGAAAAGGCCTGAAAGTTGTTGCAGGGCCTTCTTCTACCCCCTTTGCTTATCACGGATAGAACTAATAATAAGGAAAAATTGTTCTAATGATTATAAAACTAAATATATATACAACTACAGATAAAGCATATTGAACATAAAATTAGTAGCTAAAGGTCTGATTTATACCTTAAACTAATACAAGTTATATTTTTTGCTTAGTCCATATAGTGTAGATTTACTAATGAATACAGGGAAAATTCAATGAAAGATTAATCTTCCCACCTCAATAAAAATTCATCTCGAGAAGGCAAGTTGAAAAATCTTCAATTTTCCAATTATTGTAATCATTGGATTGCCTAACCCTCTAATTTTTGTAATCTATTAAAATCCTTAATATTCAAAGCTATACTAAAAACTTTGAAAATATTTAGACTTTTTCGACTAATGAATATCCATACCCCTGTTCACTGCAAAAAGTGCATTGTGTCCTAAGATTGGGGCCTAAGTATCTGAATATTACAATTTGATGATCACATGAGAGTGCTAGGGAGTATAGCTACTTCTTAGTTCACTTTGTCCAGTTGTCTGTATGCTAAATTGTTTCACCAGCGGAAGAAAACTTGTGATACCTAATTTACTTAATCTTTTATATTATAACATACAAAAACTTATTTATTGTAGAAAGTTTTAAAAGAAAGAATCAAAGATTTTTTCTCCAATAACATACCATAGAGAAAGTTTTATATAGTTTTAATCGGAAATCTTGGCCTTAGCTACCCTATAAAAAATATTGTTATTCTTGTTAACAAAATAGTCAAAGGGGAAGCCTGAGAAAAGGGAAAAACAATGGCTGTTTTTTTCTTTTAATAGTTTCCTAAACACAAGTACAAGGAGAAGGGGGCGTCAAGCAAATAGTATATTTAGTCTTTATAGTTGGGTGGATGAAAATATTTCTCCTACCTTAATCTAATAATGCTAATTCAATCATCATCGTGGCAATTTGGATTCATATAGATCTGACTTAGTTTTTGACATAAGGGATATTTCTTTGTGTGGGTGACAAACTTCTCTTGAGGGTGATTGATCTTCCTTTCCCCGAAATAGATAGATATGACCAGAATGAAGCTTCAAATTAATAGAAAACTAAACATATGTAGTGGTTCGTTCGATGTAGACTGTTTTGTATTAGGATTTTAAAACTCCATTCCTTTTGATTTTAAAATAGTGTTCTTGGAAATTAATAAAAGGAGAACAGTATTTATTTCATGCTCTTCACTAATACATGTAAGTGTGTGTGTGTGTGTGTGTCCGTGTGTTAAATGCAGATGCACATGTGCTTTTTAACGTGGTAATTTTTCAATTCCTATATTATAGAGAGATAGGATGGTTCTTGTATTTGTTTAATATCCCTTCTCTTGTGCTCGGTGTATCCAATGAAAGCTTCATGTGCTTACTTTGATTATACACATTTGCAAACATAAACTTAATCCCAGGATTGCAGAGATATGTCAGTGGAAGGTGTATTAATCGTTTCCAAATTAAAATAAAGATAAATTTTTTTCAATAAATTTTAAAATGCATGAATGTTTCTGTGCTTGACTAGGCACCGCCAAATCTCCATTTACCTATTCCTGTATCTACGACCAATATAAATACACACAAATGCCTAAAATACTAAAAGCTCTTTAAAGTTTTGCCTATAATTAAACAATATCTTAAATATCTAATTTAATGAAACAATGACTTTTTCCTTTTAAGTATGAAAAAAAATAAAAAACATTATTTTTAGAATTTCTAGAAAAAAAATATTAGATTTGAGTTTTTTGCCAATCTTCTGGCTTTGACAAAAAGATAAGAATTATAAGTTAAATTTGAGAGATTAATAAAAAGAACATAATTTAAAAGCGATAAATACAAAATAAAGTAGCTCCACCACCATCATGTTGACCAAAAATAGTTTATGAATCAATTGATGAAAAAAAGCTCTCACAATAACATTAAAATATCTTCATTTGTGGCTAACAGTAAGAAAGGGAAACTAGTAAAGTCTTTTTTTATATGAAAATTTGTAAGCTAAGATTTTACATTTTCATCAGAGGCATACAGTGACATGTAAATAAATTCCCTCTTAAACGTGTAAACTTGTTCTTCTACTTGTTAGCTTAAAAATGTAAGTGGATAAGATTGAATCACGTATGGGTGGAACAAAGTAACATTCTTCAAACTTTTTCTTAAATAATTATAATTTTCAAAAGACTTATTATTCAAATTCTTGCCTTATACGAAATGCGGGGGAAAATTTATGTTTCTAAAACAGTACATTTTGTCCAAATAATGATATTTTTATTCTATAGAAATGTTGGATGAAAATTTAAAATACTTGCATAAACAATGCATTTCATAAAATTTTACACCAGAGTGTCCTATAAATCATTTTAACTATAGGAAACAGAGATTATTGAAAAATAATTATAATTTAAGAATCATTTTACTTCTTAATACATTTCTAAATATGTATTAAAACGCAAGTGTTACTTTAATACAAGTATTTATTAAGAAGATTTTTTTTGTTTAAATTGCTTCTAGGGCACTCGGAGGCCATTGAAAGGAGGGGATGGGTTTGACTCCCCACATTTTATTCTTAGAGTTGAAACGTTTAGAGGAAAACTATATATATATGTATATTATTTTTTTTTTTTGGGGGGGGGGAAGAATTCTTCATGGGACCATTCCTCTTGGGGAATGACATTTACCCCCTTAAAATATGGCTAATAACATGACCAGGACCAATAGTAAGCCTTTTCAATATTATTGAGCCATCTGCGAGCAGTCTACGAGATCTTTACCTTACATTTTAATTACCTCGTATGGGCGGGATTGCAGCCAAGGACCTTATCGACTTGATGTACTGTCCAGGTCCTGGTCCAGCAATCCAGGATAACTAAGGATGACTGTTACGCACCCTTCTATGTCCAAACACCCAAGGATATTAGGTTAAGTAACATCCGAGATCTTACTGGACACCCACATAATTATTTTATCGCAGCTTGTTCCTATTGACCCTTTGCTCTAACGGAACATATTTGGCATTGACTGACCTCCTATAGGCCACACAGGAATGAAGGCCTTTCTGAATAATATTGAGCCATCAGTTCAGAAGTCTACGAGGTCTTACTGGACACACACATAATTATTTTATCCCAACTTGTCCCTATTGACCCTTTGCTCTAACGGAACATATTTGGCATTGACTGACCTCCTATAGGCCACACAGGAATAAAGGCAGATAGGCTGCTCTTATATTATTTTTTATTTAGTAGTTAAATGATTGTCTGTATTTGAGTTATATTATTCAGATGACTAGGCAGGTCTACGTGCTTTTAGGAAAGTTTTATATTGGTTAATTCCTCTGGGGAAAATGTAGATATCAACTGTCCCTCCCCCCCCATTAATGGGCTGTGGTTGCTACCAAAAGTATTAGAATACTTTTCAAGTTGACAAAAACTTGACTTTTTTTTTGTAATTGTCGTTTAATTTTAAGAAACTTAATATGATTTTTTTACTGGACAATTTATACCTCAAATCCTGCCACCCCCAAAAAAACAGTCGTGAACATTCTATTCTTGTATTTAACGCCTCTGTTTTAATCTGAGGCGGAGAATGGGGGGAGGGGGATTATGCAAAATATTTGCACGAGCGGAAGTACATTTTATTTGAGGAGGAGGGGGGGGGGGGGCTAGTTAACAATTTGCAGTGTTGGCATGCCAGGGTTTGGTCTATTATTCGTTTTTGTCAGGCCAAAAAACCGTTACAGAAAAGTAAAACAATTTTGTTAAAGGAAATACTGACAAATTTTTTAAGACATTATCAGGCATTTTGCTTCTTTACGGACATTCTGGCTAAAAAAAATGAAACAAACGAAGAAAATTTGAACACTTGCATTTTAAGTTTTTCAAAATAGAGCAATTTGATAGACCCTATAAAAATCTACAAACAATCAAATTCAAATACAAACACATATATACAAATACCTTTTGGTCATTGCAGGAATACAGAGATATGTCAATGGATAATATATTCATTTTAAAAAATATTTAAATTTACGAAATTTAAAAGTAGAAAATATTAATTCCTAAATACGTTAAATACTTCCAGTTAACACACCCCCAAAATCACTTGTAAAGATAGATAGCTTTTACTTGAATTGGGATTGTTTGAATCCTCCCCCCAACTCCTATCCCTTTATCCCTGGTGTACATAGTGTTCATGCCAAAACATCTTGAGAATATCACATCTCATGCTCTAAAAAAAGCTTGTCCAATTTTTTTTCAATCTCCCCTTTTTTTAATCTCATGCTTTGAGTTCAAATTAAAGAATGTACTTATTGGGGTTAGGTTATATTTGGTTCTGGGCAGCCCCGAAGGCATCTGCTCCTTAATTTTTAAGCCCTCACAGGGATTATGCACAGGGAAAAATCCAATCTCCCCCTAATCCTTATTTCAAATTAGGAACTTTGTCGGAAAGCAACATAATTTGTTTCGTTATCATGCACCTAACATAGTAACAGCAATAAAAGTATATTTTATTACTTGATGTGCTAGGCAGAGCCATTATGTCCATTCTTTATGAATAGTTGCATATGATTGTGCACGACCAAGTGATAACCTGGCTAATTTTTTTCATGCCTTGCCGAGCCGTATATATATCTATGTACATATTGCTCACAATTTTAGACAATTTCCATTTGTGGGGATTTAGGCTAAAAAATAATCCCCCTTTTTTTTTTTTTTAGGTCTGATATCAAACATGATAAGGTCAATATTCCTGCTTCCCATATATCATATTTACAAAGTAGAACAATGTATTGGTGTCCATCCGTATGAAGCTTCATTAGATTCTAATAACCACTAGACCAATTAGTTTATATTTTTCAGGTAATGTACCTATTTACGTATTATAAAAAGGTTTTGTGTCCGGCTGAAGGAAAGTAAAGATCACCCCCTTCAAAATAAATTTCATGTCATAGTATTCAAATGGTTCTATGCAGGTTTAGAGAATTGTTAAAAGGAGGGATGGGAAAGGGCCTTCAACGTTCTAAAACTAGGAAAATGCCCAAATTTGCATGACCACTTGAAGACCATTATGGGGAGTCAATGTTGCACCACTATTGTTTTACAACAGAATATTCAGTGACAAAGGGATGGGTTAATAAAGGATAAATTTACTTAACCCTTTACAGTCGGGCCCCTTGCCGCACCTTAATCAGTCGGGGGGGGGGGGCGTTCAACGCCCCCCCTTATTATCTCAGTTCCAATTAGAGCTAGAGGGCTAAATTTTTTTGTGCAAGTCCCCTGTTTGATAATGAATTTCCGACCTTTTATAAGTCTAAGTCAATTTTCGCTTCCTTCACCCTTTTATTTAACAACCTTTGTTTTTAGGTCCTTTTTTACTTAAAAATTTCAAACGGCTGTAATTTTCTTATTTTTGAAGCCAGGAGAAAAATTTTTTTCCAGAAAATGTTTATCTTTATGTAAATTTTACATTAGAAATATCAAAATATAAATTTCAGCGGCCGCAGCTGTACTTGGCAGCTGCCAGCCGCCGCAGTCGGCGGTCGGCAGGAAAACGGCGGCGGATCAACGCCCCCCCCCCGACCGTTAAGGGTTAATTGAGTTATCCGAAGGAAGCTTTATACAGGTCACAGAATGGTTTAGGGCAATTTTATGCCCTCCTACAAATGCTAATGCACCCCAACGAAATCTTTATAACGGAATAGCATAAATCTAAATCATATTTTTTTAAGTTTATCAATTATGGTTGCAGAAAAATTGCTTCCAAGTAAGCTATCCCTGTATTCCTGAGTATTCGAAAGAAGCAAATCATTGAAACTTTAATCATATAGGTTAGGACACAATAGATGCATTTTTAAGAACCCGGTATTAGTGTCTTAGAAATTATCTTAGTGACGTAACTAAAAACGAGGGATTAGAGGGGAGGTGGGAAAGGTAACCCCTAAAAAAGAGATGGATAATAGAGGTGATTGATAATTGATAATTGATAAAGAAAATGTAGGAAATAATTTATACTCTCTGTACTTTCTACCATAGATTAATTAATTTGTATTTTCTAGACAAGGATAACAACATCCATAAAAACGAAGCACAAAAATCAGAAGGTAGAACAAACGCACAATAGCTAGAGTGTCAGAACTTAATAAGCAGAATATTAATTTTGAAGTCTAAATGAAATTGCACATAAATTTGTTGCAAAATTGCGTAAATATAGCATACAGTAAAAGGACATACTTCCGTGCAAAATTTGAAATCAATAGTATAATTCTAATATGTCTAATAAATGTTGTCAAAAAAAGGTTGAAAAAAGTCCGCATATTTGATTAAATTTTTCTTAAAATCCGCATATTATGTTGATATAAACTATAATATATTATCACTAGCAGTAACATCACTAGAAGCTTTTAGGGTGGTAAGGGGGAAAGTTCATTCTTCCAATTTTCAATTTAAGTTTTAAAACAAAAAAGTAAAATTGCGGAGATGGTACTTTTTTTCTAGGTGTTATTTTTTTTGGAGAGTGGAGAGCCCTCTTCCTAAATAGTTATAAACTTCTCTATACCTATAATAAGCTTCACTGTAAAGAAGAACCCTTTAGGTTCAGCGGTTAACAAGATCCGTTGCTACAGTCAAAAAAAGCTTAGCTTACTAATTTATATAATAGGATATAATAAAGTCTCTTTATTTGTTTGTTTGTCTTTTCCTTTTAAAATCTAGAAAAATAAATTGGTTTATTAAATTGGACTCTCTCCTCCTCAAGTGCCCCAAGAGGCCTCTAAGGCGTAGCCGCTAGTAATAGGATACAGTAACAAAATGCTAATCCTTATATCAAAGTAAAAGAATGTTTGTGTGTGTGTGTCTATTTATATGGAAGGATCTTCCTAACTAATATGCTTCTCCTTTGCAGGGACATAGGTCATAGGTCGTGGGAAGGTTTATAACTATTTTAGGATAGGGTACCTGCACCCTCACGCGCTTAGAAAAAAAACCACCAACATTTTTTAAATTTTTTTCTTTTAAAACTAAATTGTCCTTTTAAGTATATCTGTCAGACAGACAGACAATAAATATATGGAGCAGATCTGTATAAATATAAGGTATCTTGACTAAAACTTACAGCTGGCTATCTAAAAAAGCAGTCGTGAAAATAACATTTCTCCAACAATAAGGTTTTTTAAGCATGACCGACAGTCAGACAGACAAAATAATGTATAGAGTAGATGCAGGGGGGGGGGAAGGGGTGATTACTTGAGGGCACCCTCAAATTTTGGAAGTCGTTAAGTAGATGCACATATATCTTGGGTATAGTCCCTTTCATGACAATGCCTCTTAAGGGACGTTTCTTGGTATTTTCACAGTAGATTTTATCCTATTTCTAGCCACTGCGGGGGGAGGGGGCTCTATCCATGCGGGGCCATTTTCCTAACCCTGCAGGGCAATCACCTAACCTAACCTAAAATAATCCATCAAAAGCTACTGTAAAAAAAATACATTAAAACACCTCTTAAAAGACCTTTTCACTTAAAATTTCAGTTGTCTTTCTTCAATAGCAGCCAAAAAACACACAAAGCATGTTTTAAATGGACGTACTGACTTTCTGTTAACAATGATAGAGTTGCTTTCTAAATTATACCTAACTGTCATAGGAATCATCATGAAGAGTTTGAAATTGATAGGATAATTCTAACATGTCTTGTTTAATAATCTAAAATCAATTAATAATTTTATCTAATTTCAATTTCAATTTATCTATGAAATAAATGTAAAGCTGTACAGGTTAAGGCTACTATCTGACTCAATACATTTCTTTTTCTCCTCTTTTTAGCAACCGAATGAAAGTAATTCTTTTCAATTCCAGATAATTATAAGAATTGGTAACATTTGCTTAGATATTTATTTTATAAAAACATAGCAAAAAAATAATAACCGTATTATAATACAGGTATTAAATATTTATATACAAACAATAAAATTGAATATGAATAAAAATTAAGGATAGATCAATCAAATAATAATTATGTACAGTGTCAAAGGACTAAACAATCTTGTGAGAGGTAATATAACTTATGCATTTTAAAAAGATATTTGTTAAATAGACTGATTATTTAAAGACATATTTGTTAAATATGTTGCTCTACTGGATATCATTACCCTTGTTAGAATGTACCATTCATAAAGAAGGTTATTTTTTAATGGCAAAACTGTTTAAGCTAGCTTTTTTAACAATTACGTTCAAATTCCGTTAAATTTATTGATATAAATAATCTAATAATTGATTGTTTTGTTTTTATTCGTAATTGTCTTTTTTATATATACATTATTATGCTTAATTAAAAATTTCTGATAAACATCTCATTATATTTAAAGAAAAATTAGCTGTCTCTAAATTTAATATAGAAATAAAATTATTATGGAAAATCAATTGATTCTTCATGGTAACAGTTATAAGTTATAAAATAAAGACGAATTTATAGATGTAATCTTGAAAAGATAGCTTTAATTTAAAATGATAAATATGCGTTATTTTTACCAAAAACTAGACAAACCCCTTTTTTGTTGTTGTTGATAGCAATATCTTATTTCTTTACTCTCGTTTATATATAGTTTTAACCTAATATCTTTTGATTTAATTGTTATTGGTTTGAAATTTTGACTAAAAAGCTGGCTTAAAAAATAGCTCATATGTGATAAAATATATAGCATTTTGCGCTAACTTATGAGATGTTTATACAATAAGTATAATTATAAAAGCAAATATTTGAAAATTATTTAAAATCATTCAATGTTTAATGTAAGATTAAGCCAATTATTAATCACGAAATTACATATAGTTTTTTTATTATTTTGCTAAATAATCTATAAAATATTTACACATTGTAAGTCAACTCTTGAGTTATGTAAGAAGTACAATATCAGATGATAGATCTTGTTTCAATTTTGAAAGATAATTTTATAAAAAAAATAAAAAAAAGTTGATTTTGTTTTTTAAAAGTGAGCAAAAATAATGTAGAATTTTTAGAAATATTTTTAATATTTTTTAAAAGCACAAAAAACCTTGATTTCAGGCCTATATTAACAATTCTTAAAAATCCTAGTAGTATCGACACATCCTATTTTTTTTACGTCACTAAGATAATTTCTAAGACACTAATACCGGGTTCATTTTTAAAGCGCAGCAATTCTTTAATTTACTTGACATAACTTCAGTCGGTCTATGATCATGCTTGTTATGTAATGTGATGAAAAATTGTGCTTAAGAAAAATAAGAAAAACATAACTCCATCTAATTTTTTTTTATATACAATAATGGCTTAAGGCGTTTTAATTTTTATGGTATGATAAATCTTAATGGACATTTTTGACCTTGTAAGGTTATTGTACTTGCATATAAGTGCACATTTTGTATAATTCAAATGTGCTGTTTGTTAAAAATAAGAGTTATTCTTCTGTAATGGTTATTTCTAATGTGTCCTTAGTATATGGGGGGGGGGGGGAGGAATTTTAAATGTAGTATTGTTCTGCAAATAGCTGTGCTAGCAGAGATAAAATAACTCAAGACAGATTAGGTTAGCTGGTGTCATGCGGGGATAGCTTCTCTGAAAACATTTATGGTAGTCACAGAAGTAAGAGTATAGCAGTATGGTATATATATAAAGCTGGTTTTCTGCTATTGTTTCAAATCTAAACTAATTTTTTGGTCTACCTAAAGGATAGTTCATTAACTTTCAAGGAAATGAATTTCAATTGCACCTGCAAAAAAATCCATCAAAAACATTTTGATAATTGAAAAGGAGAAATGAAAAATTGAGTGCTAATTGCAATCATGTAAAAAGGTCAATTGTTGCTCAGAAAATGCATTGATTCATTTCGTTCTGCTTTTTATATTCTCAAAGTGGCAGGATGGAGGGGTGAGGGGAGGGAGATTGGCTCGGGGTGCTGTGCTAATTAATTAATTAAATGAAAAGAAATTCGCACGCATCATGTGTACAATTAAATGAAAAGACGTGACTACAAAATTGCAAAATAGTTGCAATAAAATAAAACAACAAGCAAAACAATAAACATTATCGAATAAGTAGGGAAAGTGGCCGGTGTAGTGCAATCCATGAAATTGAACACTTTTTTATGCTTAGTCCCAATGGAGTGCACTAACCCAACGGGCTTGTAACTTATGTGCCCTAACCTTGCGGGGCTACCATTTACACATAATCTCAGATAACCTGACCTAAAGTAAACATGATATAATTGGCTTTCATTCTCAGGGTATAATTTTTTATCAATATTTCTTAAAACCAATAAAAAATCGGGAAAGATATTTATCTCAAAATTGCTTTATTACACTCTAAATTTGAATTAATAGAACACAAAGACAAATCAAATGGAAAACAATTATTGTCTTCTGGTGTGAATTCTTTGATTTTCCTAAATCCTATCTATTACTGCGTAATCTTTGGTGAAGTTTTAATTAATATTTCCTAAATTTTGTAATTTTGTAGTCTATGGCGTTATATTCTTCAAAGTGTCCTATCTAGAACTGTTTAATCTATGGTGTAATGCTAATAAGAAGAACCTCAGTTGACTTTTAAGAGCTGTAAGATGTTGGCATGGCCTGTTTACGACCTCTCTGCTATACACACATGCTATACACACATACACGTAGTAAATAGTTTAAAGTAACATTTTTATTCAAATACTACATCAACAGTTTATATTTAAAAGTATGACAACATCTATAAGAAACGAACCCAAAAAATATGAATGGTACATACATGTATTTCTAGAAAGTAAAAAAAATCACAAACTCTTTTAAACGAAAACAATTATTGGTCTGTTGTAAAATGACCAAAGATCTACGGGCCACGAATGTAATTTTATGCTCAATTTTTCTAGGAATCATATAATTTGATGCTCAATTATAAACAGAATCTACACAGAAAATTTCAGCCGTCTATCTTAGAGAGCAGCCGTCAAATTTACGTTTCTCCCATTCTCATTCTTATATGCTGACGGCCATTTCAAATTATAGAGAAGTTTCTTTACTAATACTTGTTTCTAGGCACAGTATATTTAATGTTTTTTACTTATATCCGCGGAAAGTTGTTTATAATACGATGCGAGAAATAACTATTCATAGTATTTTTTGTAGTTTTCCTCTATCAATAACAACTATCTCATTTTGTCCCCAAAATAATAACATACCATCACGGACAACTAGTTAACCAGAAAACATACAAAAATAACAATTTCAATTTTTGTTGCATGAACTGAGAACGTAATTTTTTGCATCCATATCTACCCATCCCTTTTAAAGCTACTTAACCGCAAAAGTCCATTGTGTACGGTGCCCCCCCCCCTTTCTATCTAATGCAATTTTGACAAAATAATAATATTTGGAAAAAAAGAAAAAAATTCTAAAATCAGTACCTTTATTTTTAATCTTGGAAAAAAATGTAAAAGGATTTAATTTAAAATTGTAGTGACACAATAAATGCAGTTAAGACATTAGACAAATTTTCATTTGTCCCCGGGCTACCCAAGGGCTATAGGGGTTACAATTCAATAAATGCCTTGGGGACCCTCTTACTGCTTCAGGATGACTTAAAAAAACCTTTTTTTGTTTCATTCTTTTTTGTATTATAACCAGAATAGAGTTTTTTTTTTACTTTTTGGTGTTTGTATGTATTATATACTAAACTAAAATTGTTTTAAACTTTGCCAGGACCTTCATGAGAAGCTTAATTGTAAAGGAGAACCATATCGGGCTATATCATAGACATCCAGTTACTTTGTTGTAAGGATAAAAATATACTTTGATTGCTTACGAACTCTAAAGGCACTTCACTGAAAAGATCACAATTTTCAGAGCTTTTTAGATATGATGGGCTAGGTTTTCATATAACTGCTTAAAAATAATGAAAATTTTTCAATTATATTTTAGATTTTTTTTTAGTCCAATGTTGACAGAATGACGAAAACCAAAATTGAATGCACCATTTTGAGGACATCAAAAAATCTAATTTGTTGGTTAGAATTGACCCTAAGGCTGACATCATACAGTTGGGATTTATAAAGACTTTGTGATAATTATAAATAGAATAGTTGGTACAATTTTATTTTTAAATAATCAAAATTTTAAGTTTTTAGTATAATATAAACCCAATTAAACAAAAATTTCCGAAGTTCGAATTTAAAAAGTTTTATATAACACAACTTTCAGATTTAGTTACTTGGCTCGTTTTATTTAAATGGAGTATAAGACACTTAACCTGAAAAGCCCAACTCAATCGAACCTTCATTTTTTCAAGATACATTATATAAGATTCCCTATTGATACATTTCACAGGATTAACAATAAGTCCTTGCTAGTCCTAACTGTGCTGGCTTCATTACAGTCTCTTTTGTCAACTCAAGATTAACAATAAGTCCTTGCTAGTCCTAACTGTGCTGGCTTCATTACAGTCTCTTTTGTCAACACAAGATTAACAATAAGTCCTTGCTAGTCCTAACTGTGCTGGCTTCATTACAGTCTCTTTTGTCAACTCAAGATTAACAATAAGTCCTTGCTAGTCCTAACTGTGCTGGCTTCATTACAGTCTCTTTTGTCAACACAAGATTTACAATAAGTCCTTGCTAGTCCTAACTGTGCTGGCTTCATTACAGTCTCTTTTGTCAACACAAGATTTACAATAAGTCCTTGCTAGTCCTAACTGTGCTGGCTTCATTACAGTCTCTTTTGTCAACACAAGATTGGAATCGTGAAGTAATTTGAAAATGAGGAGTTTGTGGTTAGGTGTGACACACGTTGTTCTTCATGTAGTAGTATTTCAATAAATAATATTTTATATTTTATTTAATAGGTATTATACATAATTTTTTGTTTTGAATTATAGAGCTCAGCAACGGCTAAACTGATTGTGTTCATCTTTCTAAATAAGCTTACTATCAATCCTGTGATTATTTCAGCTATATAATGTAGTAGTTGATTATTCAGGTCACAAGAATGGGAACCTTTCACAATATACGTCTAAGGGTGGGGTTAGAGGGGTGTTTACCCCCCTCAAAATAAAAAAATACAGTATCTTAACCCCTACCCAATCCTATTAAACCACCTAATATTACTCCTTGAAAATAAAAAGCTTGGACGTCCCTGCCCCTCACAAAAAATCAAATTTTGTTTCAAATGGATCCAGAACCCAAAAGATAGAAATCCCATTTTTATAAATGTAATAAAATGATTAAATCTAAAAAAAACCTGAAAGATATTTTCTTGTATTCATTCGAATCCAGTGGATAGGAACCGGTTCTCATCCATACGAAAAAACTATGTCTAGCATCGTATTATATCCAGCTTTCTACGAATATAAAAATGTACAATCATAAGATTAAAACCAGTTTTTTTAGCCCGTGCCTACGGCACCTAGGGGCTAAAAAACTGGTTTTAATCCTATAATTGTACATTCTATATCCGCGGAAAGCCGTTTATAATACGATGCGAGAAATAATTATTCAAAAATCAAATGTTTAGGATTTATTATAGTAGAGGAAATGATATTCAAATATTCGTGAGTGTTTCAATCTTCTATAAAGGTATATTTATCATTTTTGGGAATGGACAGACTAAAAAAACTATAGAGAAGCTCCGCTACAAGGGAAAGGAAATGGAAGGGGGAAGTGTTTCCAAATTTTAATTACATGATCATGGAATTGATAGGACATTGTTGAGTCTAAGCTCTGTGGCCAACCAGGAGAACATGCCAAAAAATGTTCAGATTCCTGTGAGTCCATGTCTTAAAATCAACTAAAGAATTAACCCTTACATTTCAAAAAACCAAACTCATTTTATTGGCTATTCTACTTTAAACAATTAATATAATATATTATAAAAAACAGCAACGAAAGAGGAGATCATTGATTGCAAAATGAATCTTCCCCAAAAACTTAATTAACTCGTTCTACCATCGAATAGCTTAAAATCGTTGGGAAAAAAAAATTAGAGCAGATTTAAATTTGGCAAAGTTACATTCAGTTTGAAATTTTCATCTAAAAAGAAGAAATTCTTAACAATACTAATTTAGGGGAGGGGTGGAGATATTTATTGTTCATTGATCTATCCCTATATCCTTTATTAATAGAACCCAAAGTTTTATATTTGTGACCTGGACTAAGAATAGACATGCAAACAGCAGGGATAAAGGTTTCTTTTCTTGTGTAGATTGTTGTGTATGGAGTATGACCTATACAATACATGCATACATCAACCAGACACACAAAAATACCTTATCCACATAACAGTGGATTTTAAACTATTCAGCTATTTATGGATAACATGTCTAATTTAAAACATTTACTTCAAGTATGGCTTCAAACCTGATTGATATCCGATAATTTAGAACCGGTTTTCAGTCTTACTGAAAAATCATGTAGAGCATTGTATTACAGACAATTTTTCACGAATATTAAAATAAAAATCACAAAACTGGTTTAAATCTTAAAATTCTTTATTTTTATATCCGCGATAATATGTCTATTATACAATGTGATAAATGGCTATTATATAAGATGGCAATAGTGCAGTTGTCTGCTAATTTGAAAATGAAAAATTGTGGAATAATATCATTTAATAAAATTAAAACAATGAATTAATAATGACAGGATTGGAAATAATTGCTATCATGATGCATAGAAAAAATAATTAAATAGTAAAAACTTGAATGTTAATTTTTTTTGGAAAAAAACATAAAAATAATAGAATTTTGTTTTGGATATTAAAACTTGAAAAAATCTATTAACTTTTCTTTGAATTTTATTATAGTAAGATTTGTATTAGTAATGATGATTTTCAACTTTTTCAATTCTCATTCTCGTGGAATTTATTAGTTTTCAGTGTGTGTAACTTATATTTATTGGTTTAAAAAACACAACTAATACTTTTTATTTGAATGTCATTAGTATGATTTGAACTTTGGGGCAAGGACGTTAAATTTTTCCTATAGTGGGATGGGATGGTTTTTTTTCATTTCTCCTAATTATTTATGTTGATATCTAGTTTGTAATAAAAGGCCCTTTTGCAACAGTAACAAGGATAAAATTCAAAAAATGGCAGACAAATTTTAATTTCTATTGTTGAACTAAAACACCCACCCTTCAAAAACCTTTCCCAGCATTTTTAAAGAGGTTAGGCCTCTTACAAAACATCCAATACAAATTATGTACGTCTTTAACAATAACTATTCTTTTAAATAAATTAAAAATTCTTTTAGATTGATATAGTGAAAAAATAGATAAAATAAGTCTTCTATCCATTTCTTTTCTTTAGAATTTCGCCTGTTTTTCGGTAAATATTCGGAAGAGAGGGATAAAATGTACTTGTTTTTTATTCTGCCATTGCCCCCTCCCCCAGCGGGGAAATTTCTCAATACATTTGATTATATTCTATGTTGTTGCTTTGATATAGTTTATGCATTAATTAATGTTGGACCATTACTTAAGTATAAATGTAAAAAACCGTGTTGTCTATCTAAAATCTCACCCTCTACCCCCACCCCCCCCCCCCCCCCCGCAAGACAAAACATAATCTGGACATAATATGCAGTGTAAAGTGATAAAAAGACATTACTTTGGTGTTGAGCATGTGGGGGCAGATTATGCCCTTCATACATGGCTGATAATCCTTATTAACACCAGGGGATTTAGTGCCTCCAGCCAATTTACACGAGACATACAGTTTACAATTAGATTTCAGTATCATAGTATTCAGTAAATGGACAGTTAATCTGCACACCTTTCTTCCCGAAAATGTATGATATAGAAAATTGAAAAATTCACATAAAAATTTGAAGGATTTATTGATTATTTAGAAAATCTCATTATAAACATTGAAAATATAATTTGGCAGATTTTCTATTATAATATTTCTATAATTAAATTCATATTTATATGTTTACCCCAAGTGTATGCTCTTGAAGCTCTACCTACACAAATAAGTTTCTAACCCCATAGGTATCTCATCAACCTAACTTACTGAAAGAATTATCTAAATGTCCAACTAAATTTCATATATACATTGATTATATTTGTGCAAAGACAAAACTTCACCCCCTGGTAAACAAGAAAATTAGAGCATTCAAACATGAAACTATCAAACTGGCAAATTAACCTCTCTCTCTCTTATTTAGAGAAAATTATTCTGCAAACAAATGCATGTTTGACATACGGTGTTTTAACATTACAAAAAATATAACAAAACAGGTAATAAAAATTATTTACATTGTTTGAACAATGATTTGATAAAAAAAATGATGAGGAACGTCAAAATCTTTGTATTGTAATCACTAATTCAATAATAGTTATTTATCGAAACAGCTTTCCACGGATATAAAAATGTACAATCATAAGATTGTTCACGGGCTAAAAAACTATTTTTAATCTTATGATTGTACATTTTTTATATTCTGGAATTAATAAGAGACTATACATAATTTTTCAGTACAGTTGAGAATCGGTTCTAATACACTGGGTTCTAATCGGATTAATACTGATACTGGAAAAGAATTTTCCCCTCTTTTGTGTTATATATAAAAATGTAAAACATTGATGAATTGTGTGAATACTTTGGCATGCAACACTTGGCAAAAAATGACTTTTCTCGGTAAAGAAAATTTGCAACTGAACTGACAAATTGCAGAGTCACATTTACAATTATATCATTTTAAATTTTACAACCTAGATTAAAAATGTTTTTAATTTTTAATTGAAATTAATTCCCATAAAATATATAGAGAGAGATAGTGATAGAAAGAGAGAGAAAGGGAATGTGAGAGAGAGAGGGTAAGAGAAAGGAAGAAAGAAAGAAAGAGAGATAAAAAAAAGAAAGACAATGTTAGGATCTCCCCTCTAAACATTTATACAAAAGAGAGAGAAAAAGAGAGAGAGAGAGAGAGAGAGAGAGAGAGAGAGAGAGAGAGAGAGAGAGAGAGAGAGTGAGAGAGAGAGAGAGAGAGAGAGGAAGAGAGAGTGTGTGAGAGAGAGAGAGAAAAAAGAGATAATTGACATTTTAATTATAAAATGTAACAAGTTTTTTTTATGGATATGAATAAGTCATTACTTGGAAAACTGATAAAGTATTTAAAATATTTTATTTCAACATTTACAACCTCGAGTTAGATCTTAATATGACATTCAGAATTACATATCATTTACAATTTTTCTGAAAATTTATTTAGATTATCATCTTACACGTCCAAGACGGGGGGGGGGGGGGACGAAAGGAGTGTATACCTCCTGAAACCCCACATTTAATACATTAGATTACCCCCCCCCCTAAACCTTTCAAAACCCCACAAAATAAAAGCATGGACGTCCTTGTTTTCATAATCAAGCAAGAGATATACTTGGGATGTATGATGTCTTTTTCTAATGGAAATAACATAATAACAACAGTAACAAAAGGAAAAAAAAGTTAAAAAAAACTCTATTCAAAAGTATATAAAAAATTATGGTTTTAAAATTCAAATCTATGGATGACTACATCCATGTTAAAACAATTTTAAGTTGCAGTGCTTACCAGTGTATAACACGGATCTAGAAATCTAAATCTAGATCAAATTTAATTTGTGCACAGTACCCCGCAGTACCCCGCGAGTGCAAATTAAAAATATGCATATAATCATTTACTTCTCATTTTTAGTCCAATACAAATCTTGACAGCTTTTAACAGAAAAAAATGGTGAGCCAAAAATGAGAACAATTATTCTGTTCACGTAGAAATATATTATACATACATATATATATATACTAAAGCTTCTAATTTTGTGTCCATTTAAATTTACAAATTAGTTTATTTAAAAAAATGATTATTAAAAAATCGTAATTAAAAAACAAAAACAAAAAAAATTCTTAATAAAAATTCCAGAAGGTCCTAAAACAATTTAGGACAATTTTATTTTTTTTGGAATTTCATTTTAATATCTTAAAAAATGTATAAACTGTTCTCCTACTTTAATTATGTTATAAGCTAAAGTTTTCATTAGTTTTTTTGTTAGATCATTTTAAAGGATACCCTGATTTGATTCCCATCTTTAAAAAAAACTACCCTCCATCTTGTTTTGGAGCTCCCAAATTTGGCCAGATTTGAAATGTTTTATCTGTTAAAGTCATTAACTAATTTGTCCTGTAACACGTTCACAAATAATTAAGACATGGACCGTGGGGGAGGGGGTGACTGTGTCAACATTGTTAGGAATTTTTGGGTGGGCGATTTAATGATTTTGTGTGAATTATGTTGAAAATTTAGGAACTTTGTTATCTGTTAATGATAGCTAAATAGATCTTTTCATTAGTACCACAGCTACTCATCAACTTTGTAATGGTTAGTTTTTTTTATTTGTATAACCTTTATTTCTACTGGGTAGTTTTTCTAAAATTGTGTCGTTTTCTTTCTCTAAAAGTACCTTGTAGATTCTAAAATGTAGAACTCAGAAAACACTCAATAATTCAAAATATGGGAGGGGGTAGTTGTTCTTTTTATTGCTATTATTTAAGTTAGGTTATATTTGGCATTGGTTAGCCCCGCAGGGTAAGGGCAAAGCAGGTATATGTAGGAATAAGAAAAAATACTCCCCTTCCTTTTTTAAACTCATTTTAAAACTAAGGGGAAAAGGGAACAGTGCTCGGCAGGCACTATGAGGGAAAGCACCAAAATAGTGAATAGTGAATCTTAACACTTCTTAAATAAAAAGTAGATTTTCTAAACTTGAATATAAAAATCAGATCCAAATATTCTTTGAAATATTAATGGTGCTTCCTGTTTTTTTTAGCTGCGCTACTTAACTCCAAATTAACATAAAACAGACAGCTTTGGAAGTTTGAGAATATTTGCATGTTAACTAAACAGACTCCCGTGTCATCTACAGTTACAAATTTACATTTTTTTGATGTTTGCGCCTAAAAAAATAGTGCCAGATAATAATCTATTTACGGACAATTTAAAAAGTACACAAAACGCTAGTTAGGAGTGTGCTACTTACATAGATATAGGCAGGTGTAAAAAAACCTAACATGACTTCTTTATTTATATGATTTCTATTGATAGGTAAATCATACTTAACCCCACACTCAAATCTATTTAAGCTTAAGAATTTAATCTTTTTACTTACCTTTAATGAGGTAGGTTATTTAAAGATTTATTAATTGTATTTTTAAAGCAGTTTACTTATGGCTAAATATCTGACTGCCACCAAAATAAAATAAAAAATTTGAGGGTGCTTAAGAAAAGAGGCCTTTTGTTATGTTTTTCCACTCAAGCCAATAAAACTGCTTGCTAAGGATATTGGCCACTCTTAAACATGTCAAGTGGCAGATCCTATAGAAATTCAGTGAAACAAGGATAGATAAATGGATGATAAATTAAACTTGTAAATCTTCCATTATATATTTTTTGAGCCCAATAAACAATATCGGGTATAGTCCCTTTCGTAACATCGCACCGTATGGGGCGATTCTTCGTGTTTTTCACAATAGCTTTTCTCCTATTTCTAGCACCTGCGGGGGGCTCTAACCCTGCGGGGCCAATTACCTAACCCTGTGGGGCAATCACCTAACCCAATATAACCTAACCTAACCTAAAATAACCTATAAAAGCCATTTTAAAAATACGACGAGTCGCCCCTTATGGGGCGATGTTACGAAGGGGACTATTCCCAAAATATCTTTAATTTTTTGATAAGAAAATTGTTTTTTTTTTAATTTTTTTCTATTGAGCTCTGTATCTCAATTCACACCTCAAAATAAAATTATTTTCTAACTAAAATTAGATTGGCTACTTTCAAAGTTATTTTGTCCATAATCTAATTAATTCTACAGTAGTTTTAGGTGTGTTTGTTTTGTGTCTATCCAACATAATCTCGGAAACTGCTGAAACCTTTAATATTCTATTTTTAAGGAAGCTTAGTAACTGTCCACGTTTTTAAAGGTTACTTTCAAAGATTACTGTCGGTGGTTTCCCTCAAACTGCGTATCGATCGGTGAAACCACCCACCTTATTTTAAAAGGGCACTTAAAAGAAAATTGCCATAAAAAATTTGACATTATGAAATTGATAACAATTAGACTTGAACGGCTATATAGAAAAACAGCGTTTTGATTTTTTACTCTTATTTAAATTTTGGCTTCTGTGAACTCTTTTTTATTTTACGTCATAAAAGTTTTAATAAAATTATAAAAAAATCAAATAAAATGTAAAGGTCAGTTAGTGACCAAGCAGACCTAAAATTGGCTCAAAATTTTAGTTTTTTTTTTTATAAAAAGCTAACAAACAAAATCTTGAAAATTCTGGCAGCCCCCTCAAAAAAACCAATGAACGTTGATTCCGCCCTTCCCCGACACTTTAGTTCCCCATAAATATTATCAAATTTAAAAGCAGCGGAAGAGGGTAAGGGGGGGGGGGGAGGGTATCCACCTCCTCAAATTATCTATCTCAGACATTTTTAATGCTAAACTGGTGAAAGATCTAAAAGAGATAATTCAAACTCTTAGCCAAAGTCTCAGCACACACACACACACGCACACACTCACACGCACACAACCACACAGACACACACAGAAAAAGACACGCCACTGAATATTCAAACAAAATCACACAAACATAGAAAAAAAACACACTTCCCATAAATGTGTTGTGTTCGTTCTCTTATCAAAAATCGAGTTTCATTTGTAGATGTTAAGATTATTTTAGCTTATCATATTTGGAGGGTGGATAGTTTTTGGTGCGACTCTCAGTTTAATCTTAGTAATTTTTTTCCCGTGGATTAAGGGACAATCATTAAAAAAATAGCATATACTATGTTTTATATTTAAAATGATTTGATTAGAAAAGAAACACCTATAAAAATATTAATTAGAAAGATATTTTTTATTTTGAAAAGTACTGTTCAATAATTTATTATGTTGCTTTTGCATAGATAAATGTTAAATGTAGCTCTATTTTTTTTAAAGACAAAGCTTTATTGCTTAAAGTGAAATTACATAATCTAATGGTTAAGAAATATGAAAAAAGAAAATCAGCAACAAATCATTGAAAGTGAAATGGGCGTGTTAAGAATTAATAATAATCTAATTACAATATGAAGTTGATATCTTATTAAACCGATTAAAAAGAAATCTTTGATTAAACTTTGCGCTCTTTTTTCCCACTCGCTCACACACACACGCATATCCAGCGCAAAT
The DNA here is from genome assembly GCF_053477335.1 of Acartia tonsa. Classification (NCBI taxonomy): domain Eukaryota; kingdom Metazoa; phylum Arthropoda; class Copepoda; order Calanoida; family Acartiidae; genus Acartia; species Acartia tonsa. The sequence continues at coordinate 13,062,699 of NC_137262.1, read as the reverse complement.
CATCTTAATCTTGCAAAAATGCACCTTGCAAATTGGATAAAAAAATGCATGCAAAAATGGGCTTTATCGGCTGACAGGACCTGGCTACATATTCATTGGTTGGTTGGCTATCCCCCCCCCCTCCCCAAATAAGTCTACCTGTGGGATTTTGTGTGTGTGTATTTTTTTGTGTTTGTGAGTAAGTGTACTGCATCAGCGACAGATATAAGGCATCTGTGTGCATTTTTTTTTGTAAATAATATAATTTCGAAAAGATATTATCAATAATATTGACAAAAAAAGTATTCTTCAATTGATTAGTTATAAATAATTTAGTTCAACCATGCATTAAATCAATTTAGAGGATTAAAATTTTTCTTCAGGACCCATATACCTGTCCAAAGTCTTGCATAGATTAAAAAGCCGCCAATCTTTTGAATACTTTTTTCTCCCCCCACAAATCAATTGCTCCGGTAGGCATTTTTTCTCTCAAATGTAACAATCAGTTACCCTTTTTTACTGCCGATAGATAAGATAACATTTAGGATATATTATGGCGAAAAAATGCTTTGCCATCAATTGTTATTTTACTGCTTCTGATTTTTTTTCTGCAAAAATGCGACTTATGTGAAAAACTTACCTAAAAAATAACAAAATAAAATTAAAAATTTAAAAATTTATTTTAACATGATATAATAATCTTTCTTATTCTTTAAAATATGATTTTATAAATGGCTTTCAATGTGTTCCTAAAAATAGTTTGTCTTTAAAATAATATAAACAAATTTCTCGTATTCATTCGAATCCGGTGGATAGGAACCGGTTCTCATCCATACGAAAAAAACTATGTCTAGCACCGAATTATATCCAGCTTTCTACAAATATAAAATGTACAATCATAAGATTAAAACCATTTTTTTAGCCGGTGCCTCCGGCACCTCGGGGCTAAAAAAACTAGTTTTAATCTCATAATTGTACATTCTATATCCGCGGAAAGCCGTTTATAATACGATACGAGAAATAACTATTCTTATTCTTTAAAATATGATTTTATAAATGGCTTTCAATGTGTTCCTAAAAATAGTTTGTCTTTTAAATAATGTAAACAAATTTAGTAAAGCTATCTATAATACAAAGTAGAACGATGTCTGTCTGTTTGTTTGTAGCGAAGGATCTCGCTAACCGCTGAACCGATCGGGTTCTCCTTAACAGGGTAGATTCTCATATGTCCTGGGAAGATTTTTAACTATTTTGGGGGAGGGTACTACCACCCTCCCAAAAGAAATGACAAAAAAATTGAAAATTTTCTTAAAATCTGGGAGACTTTGACGTAACATTAAGAGGTATCCGTAACATAAATAATTATCGTAAACTTTAACAAACAAAAACATATAAAGTGCCATTAGAGGCCTCTAGGGGCGTAGCCGCTAGTATTTTAAAATAGTATTATATATATTTTTAAAAATCAAATAACAAATAAAATTAGAAAAAAGAAATCGGTGTGACAATCATTTAGAAATTTAGATTAAGCTTTATGAAAATATAAAAATAATTTAGAAAACAATTAATATTTCAATTATGGTTTTTACAAGCATAATCAAAAGTGTACTTTATAATAAGCATAACAAGTTGGTAACATCCATAAAAGCGAAGACTAACAAATGAACTGAAATATTCACAAAAAAGTAATGATGTACAGGATACTGACGTACATTATGACGTTTAATCATAGGGATTCTTAACTTGTAAAACTATGCCCATCCTTCTTAGGTTTCATCATCACAAGCTAATGTAAAAAATAATTTGTTTGAAAATCTAAAAAATTGAATAGACTTTTTTTGAGATACTGCTTTAAATTTACAATCAGAATCATTCGTTAATGACTTGACGTACAGACGTACGAGCAGATCTTTAATATAGAAAATCTTTGCATTAAATAAATTAAAACATAACAAAGCAAGTGAATTATGGTAGGCAGGCTGAATTAATCTAGTCTCAATGTAATTTCATGGAGGTCCACAGGATTTAAATGATTTGCAGACCTTAAAATATGCAGATTCATTTGGAGTATGTTCTTCATACTACACCATAGGTTGGGTTCTTAAAAATATTGAATGGCAAAAATGGCTAAGGAAAGCTGTGCTACAATATTTTGTATAATTTCTTCTTTAAGTTTCAAAAAAGTTGAAAAAAATTATAAAAAAGCCATGACTATAAAATTTATTACAATATTTACATATTTTTTTTGGATTAAATTAGAATTTTTTTATTTATACTTAGAAACCCACCTTAGTTTTCATAATACAAATGATAAAAACATTCATGCCTCTAATAAAATTAATAGTCAAAATGCCTTAACCTTTAATTTTTATCAGTAAAAAAAAAAAATTAGAATTACAATATACAGAGTTACAATATATAAATTTACCTATTAGATCAGACTTTTAAAGTAGTTTCCCTACAGAAAAAGTACGTCTAAAAAACAGAATTTCTTTTGATAATCTAAAATATGGTTTAAAGTACAAATATGCCATAAAAGATAATCCTATGGGGATAAAAATAACTGTAGGCTCAAAAAGTCATGGATAGTAAATCCAAATTTTTGACATGCGTGTTTTGTGTGTATGTGTGTGTCTGTCTTTGTTGTGATTTTTTAAAAACAAGGATGACAACATCCATAAAAGCAAAGCTCTGAAACGGTAGGACAAACAGACATTAACACTTGTATAGTGAGTATCAGAACTGAATAATAAAAATATAAATGAATAAGAGTCAAAGCAAAATTGTAAGTAAATTTGTTGAAAAACTTCTTGATACAGAATAATGTTTACGGACATATTTATATTTTTAGGACTTGATTATAGAGTTGCTTTGCTTATAATATAGTACTTTGTTGTCCCAGGAATCAAAATACCAAAAATCAGAACAATCCGATAATTAGATCACTTAAAAATTTGTTGATAAAAAAGTAAAAAATCAACTTGTTTAAAATGGATGTAAGAACATTCTGGTTACGATTAAAGAGTTTCTATGCTTTCTAAATCATATCTAACTACTAGAGGAATCACCATGCAAAGTTTGAAATCGATAGGACAATTCTAACATGCCCAAATTAACGAAAAAAGCAATCCGTTACGGACGGACGGAAGGACATAGTGTCGTACGGACGGACGAACCGACCCTAATTATAGAAAAGCTTCGCTCTTAAAAAGTGCAGATACTATATTATTGTATCATCTATCCTTATTACATTTTGCCATATTTGGGTCAAGTTTAGACTCCTAGCTGAAAATTAAAAAAGTTGATTTCCCTGATGCTTATAGGTGGCTGACGCACGACTGCCGAGCCCTGGAAAATAGTATGTGAGTGTATATCTAGTTATAGGCATAGGATTCCCAGTGTAATATGTAATGTTCATATCATCACAATCTTGTAGATGTCAACAAAAATCCATCCTCCTTATTTACCAGGGATCATGGGGGATAAGACATTGGAAGTCTAAACCGATGTACATCTCCAATGATGATAAACCAATTTACCCCTTTTGTAGATTAAAATTATTGATAGAAAAGTTCGGACACTACTAGATTGTAAGCAACCAATCACAATTTAATATGAATGACATAATGTGGTTATAAAACTTTGGGTACCAATGTAATTTACAGTCCAATATCCCCTCCCTCCCTGTTATATTCAAACACTGATAAACATTGAAATAGCGAGATTTGAGGATTCTTTTGGATTTTATCATTAACAACTAATGTTTTAAGCCAACAAGGATGACAATTTCCATGTAAAGAAGCTCCATAAGGCAGACAATCGGACAAACACGCATGAGGGGCAGCGCTTTTGCATTAAAGTAACGTATTTGTTTATAAAAGTTGCCTTTTTACAGGATCGATGCTTGACAAAGATGAACTTCTTTAAATAGTTGCTTCACTTACAACATTTTGCCTAAACATCCTAAGAATCACCATTCCAAAATTAAGCTGATAAGATAATTATATAATGTAGGAAATTGGCCTTTAAAGTTTTTTTGACTCAATAATAAAAAATGTTGACTTAATAAAGTAATTAAAGTTTGCTTTAATGTCTACTAGCGGCAACGCCCCCTAGAAGCCTCTAGGGGCACTTGAGGAGGGAAAATTTTCTTTCAGGGGGGAGTTCCCCCTCCCCATTTTTTAGTTAAGTTTTAAAAAATTAAATGTTTTTTTTTGAGGGGGGGGGGGTAATTTTTTTCTAGGGGCGATTTCTCTTGGGAGGGTGGTGGTACTCTCCCCTAAAATAGTTATATACCTTCCCGAGACCTATGATAAGCTACCCTTTTAAGGAGAGCCCGATCGGTTCAGTGGTTAGGTCTTTCACTACAGACAAAAAAAAGCTTACTGTACTTTATATAATAGGATAAATATGGCAATTCCACCTGATTTCGAATCACAATATTGCACACAAAATTATTAAATTTGAGCATCGCGTTGATGAATATAATTAATTATTTTATTTAATGTCATTTACATGTGAGGTGGAATAGGGGTGGGGGGGGGGGGGGGGGTGGCAAGATTAAATCTATCACTCTCACTTTATCCAGGGAGAGGTATATGGAATCTGAAGAAATCTATTTTGCCTTAAAATATAAATGACAGTTGTCTGGGGATAGGCATATAAAAAATACAGGAACAAACCCTTTTTTGGTGGCCCCTAGGTGCTCAAGACCTAAACTAATAATAAAGGGTTGAATCCTATGCAGTGGCGTGCACAGGGTTTTAACATGATGGATGTAAACCAATGGGTGAAAAAGGGGGAAGGTAGGCTTTTCCAAATATAATTTTAAAAAGGGAGTTGACACGCACGCCAAAGGTCCTATAATTCTATTTTAGATAATTCATACAAAAATATACGAGACATGAGTTTCAAGCATGGTTCCAGCTGAAACTATTGGATTCGGAGCTATCTTGCAAGTAAAATATGTTTTTCTTTTACAGGTGCCACATCCATGCTGTTATCGGGCAAGGAATTAGACCTATTCAAGATTTTTGCATCCTAAAAAGGGAGAATAATTTTTTACAGGGAAAAACTTGACTTTAATCTGGTGTGGTGAGAAGCTTCTAGCCCGTACAATAGACCAACTAAAATAGACCTTTCACACGAATTCTCATGCAAGTAATGAAAAATCTATTCAGGATTCTAAGTTAGCGATTAGAGCTATTCGTTCAAACGAACGAATTACCATAGTTTTTAAAGAGCTTTTCGTTTAGAAATTAAGCTGTGAAAGGTTGCCTTTCATGCTTTTTATTTACATAAAATAGCCTAAAACCTTACTTGACTATTATGAAGCTTCGTTACTAGTTTTAAAAGATGTAACATTTGGAACCATTCCAAAAAGAATAATTTTTTTTAGATATACTATTAAGGTATTTAGTGATTTAAAACTGTTTAATCTAATAAGTCTTTAAAAGTTTTGCCTAACTGCTGTAAAAGGTGCGACCCTTATCATTTCAATCTAATCTAGAATCCTATAAAAATCTACCCCAAAAACATTTAAATCAATTTGAATATCAGACTAAGAGTCCAATTATACAAATGGCGAGGGGGGCCAAAAGTGGTGGAGGGGGAGAAAAAAGAAATAGGACACTACGAAATAGTGTAATGGATGGTTAAATTGAAATTAGAAAAGGGGAGGGGAAAAAAGAAAAGAGAAAAAGGGAAAGATATGCAAATATGTGAACCGTAAAACTAGAGCTTTGATAATAGGCTCAGGCAAATACGCATATTCTGCGTACATCATTCAACAAGGACGAACCAAAACTTTCCAACGCAAAATCAATTACGCACTTTGTGCGTACAGGATACAAGTAGTACTAAATTACATAAAAACAGAACATTTTACACCACAAATAATCTAATAATTTGTATAGCATTAATTCAGGTTAGTTCTAAAAGTATCAATACTTAGAGAATAATGGACCTAGAAGTCTTCAAGTTCATGTGTATTTGATTGATTCTTTTTAAGTCAACTTAAGACAAAACTCTTTAAAGTAAATTGATTTAAATTGAAAATTAAAAATTAGCGTGAACATGAATTTGTTGCAAAATAATATTTGGAGTGAAACATCTCGCCTTGAGATTTCTTTACTTATGAATATTCATATAAATGTTGTAAGTATAATATTCTGATACAGGGTGGGGCATAGTTTAATTTCTAACACCAAAAGGAGTGATATAAACATGTTCGTCTGTATGTCTGGGTATTATGCTCATTTTAAATATGTTTTATATCTTTGATATGTACTATTCAAGCAAGCTTTAAAGTAGTTCTAATTTTGTTTTGGTGTCATACCCCATTTGATTAATTAATACCGATCGAGATTTTAACAAAAGTATTTTGTCACTGGTAAACAGCTAAAAAAAAAAAATTTTTAATTATTTCCCAAATCTTGATGCAATAAAAGACACTGGCAGAAAACTAAGACACCCTGTATCTAAATGTATAATTGTGAGTCAGTGTATTCCAACAACCTACAAAACTACTTTACTATAGAATACATCACACACACTCACACACATATGCAAACACACACACACACATACACACACACACTTGAGAATAGAAAAAAAAACTTTTGACACCTATATTGCGAATTTAGAATTTAGATTTAACTTGTCAATTCTGGTGTAGCCACGGGGAATGAAATGTAAAGGAAAATCATTAATATTCACCAAATGTAATTCTTTGCCTTTTTAGGAGCAAATCTTCTCTATAATATGTATCAAGTAAAAGTTTTTTTTTTGGGGTAGAAAAAGCCTTTATATAGCTTCAATATGACTTGAACGTATAAAATGAAGATGTATAGACCACCAAGTATTTGACTTTATCCAAATTTTTCTTAATATTTTTTTATTTTGGTGCTTCGCTACAAAAAGATGTCTTCATCCTTGTTTATTTTTGTACTCAAGGATGTTAGTAGGATAGCATTTATAATTTATAGTCCAAGATATTTAAATTTAAAGAACCATTAATATTTGTAATATGAAATTAAGACTACGTCGTATTTTATATAACTAAACTTCCAGACATCCTACTTTAAAGTTATGAAATGTTCATACAATACAACAAAAAATTCTTATATATTTTTAGCCTAAGAATTGTAGAAAACCTAATAAATTAAATGAAAAAATTTGAGAAAATAAGAATGATTTTGTTCATAAGCAGCGTAACAAAATTAAGCTTTATGTCTAAAATAATAAAAATAACAATATATTTCCATACAGAAATTATAGGACTATTGTTTAGTAATATATTACTAAGATATAAGATACTAAGATAAATTAAATGCAGTTAAATTTCATTTCAATGGACCGCAATTTTTTAACAGTTAGAAATTTAGCTGTTTTAGATGGATATGAAATTTGCTAATTTGCAGGAATGGGTTTTAAAACAAATAGGCCTACTTAGGGCCAATCATATTATTGAATCTACGTATGCTAAATATGCCTACAACAGGCCAAAGGAATCTCGTTTTAATTCAGAAATTAAAAGATAGATAAATTGTATTTAATTATCATAAGAATTTTAAATAAAAAAACTATTGCAAACCCAATTCTGAAGAAATTTTATTGATGATTCTTAAAATGATTTTTTTTAACTTAAAATCTTAATTATATAAATATCTGTATTTTCTTGCATTTTTTTGAAATGAATTGTTTGTTGTACCCAATTCTGTATGAAATCTACATATTAGTCATATTACATACAAATTGTTTTATGCAGTACATACATAACATATGAATATTTATTATATCTTTATAAAAGTAAAAAATATTAAAATTATAACATTTTGTTTTCCTGAATATTAAGCACAAAATGTCTTCGTATAAACAAGGATGATAACAATTAAAAGTATAGGATAGTCAAAAAGACTAGATAACCCGAAAATCATCGACAAGTAAAACCAAAAAATAAATTCTAAGCAACTAAACGAAAGTACGTTAACGGCTTTTTATCGGCCTTCTGGCGACTGCTAAATCCTGGCAAATAACATTTCAAATATACTTTCCAAGAGTACTTATTTTTATTTTCAAAATAAGGACAAATTTGCTTTAACATCAACAAAGGCATTCTTAAACATTTTCAGAAAAATTATTATGGTAAAAAGTGCGTGTCAAATGCCACATAAACAAGAAATTGAAAAGACGAAGTCAAATTTTAGGACTAGGGTAGATAAAGGGGAGGATGTAATATAAAAAGCAGGGAGGGAGGGGACATTAAGCTATTTATTACACTAGTCCCCAAAGTTTTACAATAACGTTTTCTCATTCGTTGGCTTAACACCTTTGGGGGACTTTTAATGAATTTGAATGGCTGATTTTTAAAGTTGAGTGTTCAATCGTTTCAACCATTAATTTATATATACATTATACATAGAGGGTAATTTTGTGTGTCATCCTTGGGGATGTACATCACTTTATCGGCCATTGTCTTATCCCTTTAGATTCCTGATAAAAGGACAGAAAAAAGGCGTCGCACAACGGAACAAAAATATTTTGAAAAGAAAAAGTTCACACCAACTAAATTCAAATTTTGGGTCAAAAGTTTGTCTGTCCCCCCTTCCTCCAACTAAACAACCTAGCTTCACTTTTGGATAAAGGACATTTATTCTGTTAAACTAATTGATTAAATCATGCAATATGTGTATATTTTTTCAACTTTCTCGCATATTTAATCTTTTTTATTGGATTTTTTTATATGCAAAATTTAGTATTTTGACTATTATAGTATTTATGTTTTTTTCTCATTTATATTCTAACGTCTTTTATTCGCTTGAATTTTCAATTTTTTATGAATGGATCTAATTTATCACATAGTTTGTTTATTGTACCAATAGATTCAGATAGCATAAAACCTGCCCATGTCCCTGCTTGGCTAAAGCTATCAAGATTTCATGTCCCAAAATATGTTTTGAAAATTGAATTTATTATGCTTTTCATGCCTACCAGGATTATATATATTATGTCATAATTTGATGAATAAGGCTACTTAATCCCACAACCTTTCCCAGGCTGCCTTAACTTGTCTGCGAAACGTTTAGTTACATTTTTATGCTTATAAGAATGAAATGCCTTTTTGGGTATTTTATTACTATATTTTTTTTATAAATTGCCTATATATTTATATTTGAAAAAACCTTTGAAAAGTATATTTAAAAACAATCTTAAATCCAATTTTATAAAGTAGTAGGGAAGTAGTAGGGAAGATCCACATGGTTGCCAGGATTTTATCAAATTCCAGTCTTCGGATTGTTTAAGGTTTTTTTTCAATTTTCAATTACAGAGCCCCTAGAAGCTAGGGCCAAAAATTCCCTTTTGTAATATGTATTCATTGGAATTCTTAAAATTTGATATTTAAAGTTTCCTCATAAAAATCTAGTAATAATCTTCCCCTTTTCAAAAGAGAAAGGGAATAAAGGAAAAATATATAAGGGGGATAATGAATAATGTTTTAAACTCGTTCTGCCGTTCGCAAGCTTGAGAACCTAAAGATTGCTAAGATTGTACAAAGTTACTGCTTTTCCATCAATTATTAAAAAAAGGCTTAATGAATGATTTTGTTTATCATAATTGGGGTGTACATTAATTCTTAATTCATTGTTCTATCCCTATAACGCTTACTATCTATTTGCTGACTCTAAACGACACTAAACCTAGTCAAAATCAGAAATAAAAATATAATTCATAACATAAAATTTATAAAGAGAAAATAGAAAGAGATGTGTAATTGTTTTTCTCGTATTCATTCGAATCCTGTGAAAAAAACTAGTTTTAATCTTATAATTGTACATTCTATATCCGCGGAAAGCCGTTTATAATACGATACGAGAAATAACTATTCTCGTATTCATTCGAATCCGGTGGTTAGGAACCGGTTCTCATCCATACGAAAAAACTATGTCTAGCATCGTATTATATCCAGCTTTCTACGAATATAGAAATGTACAATCATAAGATTAAAACCAGTTTTTTTAGCCGGCGCCTTCGGCACCACTGGGCTAAAAAACTAGTTTTAATCTCATAATTGTACTTTCTATATCCGCGGAAAGCCGTTTATAATACGATACGAGAAATAACTATTCTCGTATTCATTCGAATCCGGTGGATAGGAACCGGTTCTCATCCATACGAAAAAACTATGTCTAGCATCGTATTATATCCAGCTTTCTACGAATATAGAAATGTACAATCATAAGATTAAAACTAGTTTTTTTAGCCGGTGACTTCGTCACCTCGGGGCTAAAAAAATTAGTTTTAATCTCATAATTGTACATTCTATATCCGCGGAAAGCCGTTTATAATACGATGCGAGAAATAACTATTAAACATTATTATCAAGAAAAGAAAGTCAAAATAAAGTGTAAGTATAATAAATTATCTGAACCATCAGGCTGTTCTTACTATTTTTCATAGGTTCAAATTTAATTTTCCCTGAAACCTAATCCCTTTATTCATGAATGGATGGTTATTCTCCCTCCTCCCTGTTAATCTTGATATATGCCATCAAACCCAAAATAAATCCAATTAAGTCAAAGTCCAGTCTCTTTTTCTGGATCAATGCATCAAACCAACACAGAAATATGCTCAAACAAAAAACGTTCATTTATGAAATATATTTTTTTTCTTGCTTACTTTAAAGAACTATTCTGCCTCATAATTATTTCGCCAGTTTTCGAGCTTAAAGCGTTCAATCTTATGTCGATAAAATGGCAGCCAAAAAACAAGATAAAAGAAACGAGTTTTTATGACAAAATAATCTTTTTTTTTAGTAGAAATGTTAAAACATTGCAGTTAATCTTAAGAAAATAACTGGTAACCAAAAAAGTACTTTTTAAGTAAGGTTAATATAACCCATAAATAAACAAAAGATAAAACATTTTTAAATTTTTAATGGTATACTTTGATTTGAACAAGAATATTTATCTATATTATATAATAAGATTGTTTTGTCGAAAGCTTTTTTTTAATGATGATAAATTTTTGAGAGACGAATTAATAATTGATTTAAAAATTATTTTTCAATGAATATTTTTAGGAGGTGGCCATAAGTTTAAAACCCAGAAAAGTACAATTCTTAAAATATTTGCGAATATCTAAAATGAATTTAAAAATTGACCTAATTAAAGATAGAATTCATATAGATTGATCATTTACAAAGTTAAAACAAAAAGAGATAAATTTGATTTTAAACTTTTAAGGATTAGGATACATTTTTAAGAATTAGACCCTGAAAGGCTTGCCCTGCCCATTCAAAAAAAAGACTGGATTTTTTAATTGGACTTTATCATAGCTGTAAAAATACCTCTTATTTACAAATTTTAAATATTTTGTTTCCTGATAAAATGACATCATAAAATGTTAACAATGTAATCAACTGGTGTTTTTTTATGTTTCAAATTTTAACCTGTTTTTAACATATTTATTGCTAACAAGAGGCTCCGCACTTAGCCTATAGAGGTCTTGATTTATCCTAAGGTCAAAAACGAGAAGTTTTATCAATCAAGGGGTAGGTATTGCAATATTTTCTTAAGGGGGGGGGGGGGGTTATTTCGACCGAAACCTTTAATTTTAGTTTTAAAAAGATTTCCAAAGAAGGATAATTTTTTTCAAGTGGCAATTTGTTTTTGAAGGGTGGATTGTTGGTTGTACCCCCAAAATGGTTATAAATTTTCCAAAAGAACTATGTCAATTAAAACTATAAAGGAGAACTCTGTAGGCTCAGCGGTTAGCGAGATCTTTCGGTACAAACAAACAGATACACAGACAGGCACAGACCCCGTTACTTTTTTGGAGGGATAAAACCATTTCTCTACAAAATTGTCTCTGATATTTGTATTTTAAATTATTTATATTCAATTTGTTAAAATAATTTATTGATAAAAAAGAAATATTTATAAAAACCTAAATCGATTAATCCCAACACTGCCACATTAAGTGAACTCGTGATGAGATAGAGAATAAGAATACTCCATACAATCACACACACACAAACACACATACACACACACACAACATATTTTAAATTCATTAAATTATTGGCTTCTTAAAGATATGGTCAGAAACAGGAACTTGTATTCAGAAAAATGAATTCAATATTTTTTTCAATTTTGAAAGTTAAAAATTTGTATGTTTGCTTCCTATTTAAAATTTATTAAACATCGAGAAATATTGAACAAAGGTTTTTAGGAATGCATCATTTTATTATAGATATGTTACTTAAAGCTGCCATGTCTGGCTCGTGACTTTTATATTTACAGTAGGGGCTTAAAGATTGGTTGCCTATATAAACGTGCGAAGGGGCAGTGTTAGGGATGTCAAAACCTCCTTTATATTTGCATTTGGTAGTTCTGCCTTTCCAATTTATTTTGCACCCCTTTAAGGTTCAAACACTACATTTTTTCATTCTATTTTTTTCTTCAGAAAACTTTCCCCTGTCCCTCGTCTAGCTTAGTGATAGCCTGATATCTAGTTGCCGAAAGTGTACGCAGTTTCCTGAGTGTTTCCTCATCCTAGCTCAATATTTACTACTAGCTACAAATCTTCAAACTTCCCTTAAAAAAATCAAAATTTGAATGTGTAAACGATTTATACAATATACATTATAAATTTGAATTTTTTAAATTTTGATTTTTTTTTTTTGAAGTTTGAAGCTTTTTTAGCTAGTAGTAAATATTGAGCTAGGATGAGGAAACACTCAGGAAACTGCGTACACTTTCGGCAACTAGATATCAGGCTATCAGCTTAGTTGGTAGGTCAATTTTGTAGAACAAATCAGAATGATGTGTTTATGTGTGTGAATGAGTGAAATAAATTAATATTAAAATTTAAATTGAAAGGTATGTAATTACTATTTATTAACTTTGAAAATGTGTATAACAGTAGCAGAATGGCTGATTATCTATTATCGCAAAATGTTTACATTTTTTTGAAGAGAACCTCAAAAAATTCCAATTTAAACCGAAATTTTGTATTGGGCTTCCTCACACCCCAAAGAGCCATTTGTAAATAAATGAAATTAAAAAAATATTAGAGGTGAAGAACTAACTAGTATACAAAGACAAACATCTTAATTTCTAAAAATTGGGCTACTTTAGATGAATTCCATTTATGTTGATATAAATTTAGCCGGCACTGAGCTATTACCTCTCTCTCTCTCCCATGTTATCTAGCTGTCAGTCTCTCTCTCTCTCTCTCTCTCTCTCTCTCTCTCTCTCTCTCTCTCTCTCTCTCTCTCTCATGTTATCTAGCTGTCAGTCTCTCTCTCTCTCTCTCTCTCTCTCTCTCTCTCTCTCTCTCTCTCTCTCTCTCTCTCTCTCTCTCTCTCTCTCTCTCTCTCTCTCTCTCTCTCTCTCTCTCTCTCTCCATGTTATCTAGCTGTCAGTCGGCCTACTAATAATAAATATACACCAGAGATTTATCTTAAAACTACCATTCAAACAGAATAGAAGGAAGAAAAGCCTTTTATCTCATGGAAAAAGGGAATAAAAAAGTTAGACAATACAATATATTAGAAAATATATGTTTTTCTGTGCAAATAGATCTCGCACACCGATGAAATTTGATTTCTTATTTTGACGACAAACTTTATTGTTTTTTTTTTATATATATTATTTATCTTATTCAATAAAAATTAATACTAAAACTTGTTTTTGCTTCAGCAAAAAACATTAACCTTGTTAAATATATCAACCCTAGCAGGGCTTTTCAGAACCTAACCGAAACTAAACTTACCTAAAAAAGCATATGAAATTAAGAATTCATTATTATAATTGCATAATTTGGTATATACATATAAGGATCTTGTACATGCTGATTAAAATATCGAAGGAAACAGGACTATTTTCATTAACTGCCCCATTGTCGCCTTGATATATATGCAATTATTATTATAGTTCTTATGTTTGTGGACAAGGTCTAGTTTATCCCTTTCTACCTGGAGTCTTGCCAATTGTTAGCAACAAGACATGGAAAATTGCAAAACACTGTAATTTTAAATTTTAAATGCAAATATTATAGACACAGCATAAAGCTTAAAATATCAACAGGTCCACAAAATTCAGGCTAAAATTAATAGGTGAAGGAAACTCAACTTATGAATTAACCAATCAAAATTTAATAAAAGTCAACAATAAGTAAAGGTTATTATACAACTTGAAGACTAGTGTAATAAACTTTTCAATGTCTCCTCCCTCCCAGTATCCTTAAAAGATTCTTTCCAATAAATTCTGAATTAAGATTCGAGAATCTATTGAAATTTTTAAAATTTACATTTCTTTCCATATTTCTTTTTAAAACTCTCAATTAAACTTCTACTCTGCTTATATTTTCAAACAGCTTCGCTACAAATGAACGCATTCGTCCTTGTTTTTATTCCGCCTGTTACTCAATCAAATTAATCTTTTGCAATCATAATTTCTACTACTTATCTTAGTTGAATTCAAAAATCTTTTAAAACATTTAATTGTTATTACTCAGTCTATTAAAACTGATAAAAGCGATGTCTTTTTGATTATAGTTAAAGTCTCCAAAGAAAATCTCGATTATAACTCATTTGAAAACTTAAAATTTGACTTGTAATACAAAAAATATTGATTTTATTATTGAATGTGTAAATATGTAATCAAAAGCATTAAAACATAATCGTGATATAAAATTATAGTATAACGTTCTTCTCAAGCTAAATTGATGCAAAAATCTAGATGGACTGATAGAGCAATTCAAACTTATCTGCACTCGCAAAAAAATGAGAGAAAATGACATCGGAATGCTATACAAATGCCGTGGTAGAAAATTCCAACGCCAGCTTAAAAAAATGTTCCTATTTTGACTGAGGACTTCTGCAAATATTTTTTTGCACAAAGTCTGCACTACATATGTATATCTGCGTATATATCTGCATAAGAAATATGTACATATATAATACATATGCCTAGATGCGGTATCAGAGACTAATCTACATGTGTGTGTGTGTGCGTCTGTCTGCGTGTGTGTGCGTCTGTCTGTGTGTGTGTGTGTGTGTCTGTCTGTGTGTTTGTGCGTGCATTAGTTGTGCGTATGTAGTTGAAAAAAGCGCACAGCCCAGAAAAAAGACGGCCTCCCACTGACTTTGGTATTTTTAGGCCAGCTACGATTCTCTCTCTTTTTTTCACTCTCTTTTCTCACTCTATCTCCTTTTCTATCTCTCTTTCCCAAGCTTTTAAGAGCCTACAACCCGTTAAATATAAAATGCTTATTGAAAATTTACATATCTCCATCATAAATTTAAAATAAGATTAAGGATTTTGAGTTAGTTTTCTTAACCCAAAGGAATTTCACCATAAATCAAAATTGATTAAAATAATAAAATCAAATTGGATTATTGATTTAAATTATGCTTTATGTTAAATTTAGAATTAATCATTAATCTTAGAAAAAGAAAAAAACTTTATATTTTAAAGAGATTATCTAAACCGTTTTTAATCCAATTTAAAATATGAATTTTTGAGCACCTAGACCATATTTTGATTTAATTTCAAAGATTAAAAACCAAACTTAATGATAAATAAAAATCACCCAATTCCTGCTAAATATTTGAAAGAACAAACCAAACAAAACCAACTGTATACAACCGCAGATATTACATGACTTAGTAAATGAGCTATTAGGAATGTATTTTTTGAGGACTTTATTATGATTAGATGTTTCCTATATTGTGTTCTTATACAGGGATAAAGGTATGGGTAATATCACAATTATTTATTTATATATTTTTATCTGCTTTTGATTTAATTGATTACCCCAAAATATTGTTATGTAGAGGAATTTAAAAACATTGAATTTTGATATTATTTTCATTTAATCCTTAAAATAACAAGGAACTGTGTCTTTGTGTCTATCTATCTGTACCGAAAGATCTCACTAACCGCTGTACCGATATTATTCTCATTTACAGTGTAGCTTTTCATAGGTCCTGGAAATTTTTTAATTTTTTTGGGGGGGGGAGAGTACGACCAACCTACCAAGAGAATTTTACTTTAAAAAACTAAAATTGAAAGTAAGGTGGGTCGACTAAGTTTTTATCCCTAGTATTTTTAAAGTGAAGTAATTAAACCATTTCCGAATGATCAATATATCAGCTATTGCTAAGAGACAAAAGTAAGGAATTTTTAACAAATATAATTTACCATGGAATATCCCTTAATCCCTGAACCATTTACTGATATGACTGCTCACAATCAAACAACACATAATCAGTAAAGTTCCGGAATTTTTTAACTTCCCACTTCCTTTCCATGAACAATTCTCAAATTTTGAATTATTCTGTTGTTGAGTTAGTGAACGTTGATGCAGATAGAAAAAGTAGATAGATAGATAGTGGATAGTCAGAAATACATGATTTAATGTGTTAAAACTACTGTTTAACAGACAAAATAAGTAAAAAAAAATATTAATTTTTTTGACACTTAAAAATCTGCTATCATTAAAAAAACTTAAATCTTTAAACAAAGGAAAAATCTAAATCTCACAACGTCTAACTGTTGTAATAACTTGGGGGCTAGCCTTTAAAAATTTGGTCTCGCATGCATCTGTTTGAATATGTCATATATTGTGAGCCCCGGGCCACAAACTATTAATGAGCTTCAATTTGTCAAATTTTCTCCATTCCACAAAATTGATTCCTCACAATCTCAGATTTAGAATACGCCAGGGGTGGCCAGCCGCAACTAAAAAAATGCAACCTGCTACAACGCAATTTAAAGTCCGGTCAGCCTAAGATCTAAATGACTCCTAAATTGATTGAGTTCCTAATGTTGGGAAAGTTTCACGTTGGTCCAGGAATGGTTTTAGGCTATTTTTTTGCCTTTGTATATCACTACGAATATAAAGCTCCAAGATGCTATGAGCTCATCCGCTAGTTTTTATATATTGTGCAAGTGGAATAAGTATCAAAAAAGCGGATAGCCAGCCTTGTACTATAATATAAGAGATTTGTACTGCTTGTAAAACCTATAGCCTTGTAATTAACTAATTACTGACATATTACAGTTTTAAGATTTGTTTATTTTTAAATTTTCCCATTTAGTAGCTAACTTATTTGAATTGTATCATAATCTGCACAAACTCTCTCAAATAGACCTAAATTTCAAAGATAAAATTGGCTTTAAAGTGTGTTTCTGATAAGGAGACAATAAAATGTGATAGGTAAATAGACTCAACACAATTCTTTCCAGTATGGCTTCGAAACCGTTTGATATCCGCTGGATTAGAACCGGTTCTTAGCTATACTGAAAAATTATGTATAGCATAGAATTATAGACAATTTTCCACGAATATTAATGATAATGATATTATTAAAGCAAGTATTGTTAGCCCGGGCCTTCTGCCCCTCAGGGCTAACAAAACTGCTTTAATTCATGTTATTTATTTCAATATCCGCGGAATTCTGTCTATAATACGATTCGATAAATAACTATTATACACTTTTTTATTTGTATTGATATCTTGTAAAGGCTCTATATATTTTCTTCATTATCCTATTATCAGACATTTCCAATGAGACAACTGGGTAATTCTATTGATTATAATCCCATTGCAGTAAGATAAAGGGTAGCGCAGTTGACAAGAAAGTGAAATAGGTACATAACTCAGGAATACAAAGGAATAAGAAAATGGCCGATAATGTGTTTTGCATTCCCAATAATTATACACAAAATTACTACTTCTTTACATTAAAATAAATGTTTGAAATTTTTGGACAATCATCTCAATGGATCAACCTGTCAAAATGCAATAAAAGTCCCCAAAGTAGTTGAGCCAACAAATGAAAAAAACTTTATTTTAAACTTTGTGGACTAGTGTAATAAACAGCTCAATGTCACCGCCCTCCCTGAAATAACTAGCTATTTAACTGTTATACACAATATTAATTTAAAAATTAGAAAAATTAAATCTTATTCGATACTTAAGATCTCTAAAAGAACCGAAGATAATTATTCATTTAAAGCCAAGGTTTTGAGTAGTAACTTTGAAGGAGAATTTTTTAGATTACCTATTGGTCATATTTTGTTTTAGGGGTTCAATTTTTAAATTTATTTATTCTAAAAACAACTTTAAGTATTTTAACTTGTATATATAAATTTAAGTCATGTCTATGAGCAAGTAAGGAAATGTCTAATCAATTTGTCAAAAGCCAGTTTACCCAAAATTTAATGCTGCAAAGTTATGAAATTATGATAGAAAAATGTCTGAAATATAATTTCCATATTTTCTGGAGGCATTAACGTTTTTTTTTGCAAAATTTAAGCCATTTTTTGTTGTTGCCATATAAAAAATAAAGTACATTTTGGAAAATTGTGAGAGTCTTTACAAAATCTTTTTGTGCACCATACATAAAATATTTAAGAAAAACAAACAGAATGTATCAAATAAATGATTATATTTTGATAATGAGCAGCTTTTAACGTTTATAATACATATTTAAATGCATTTTCATACATTCTCACATTTCATTGAACCAAAAACATGAATTATGTCTTAATAATGATGGTAATTACTGAATATTTTAGAAAATAAAACAAATATGTTGTTAAAAGAGGATTTTAAAGGAGGATGTTCAAAATATTTTTGTTATTTCTATCTTTTAAAGAAAAAACGTAGAATTTACTTTAAAAATTGATGAAAAATCTACGAAATAAAAAATATTTCGAAGCAAAAAACAAAAAAGGTGACAATATTTATTTGACAAATGCCAGATCTTACCAGAAAACAAATAAATACAGTGTATGGGGATTAGATTTATCTTTCCTTTGCATACAGATAGCTCTTTCTTGGTTTGGGGGGGGGGGGTTGGTTAAGGTATGGGGGTGCCCCAAGGAGGGTGGAGTGACACTAGAATAAAATAAATTATCTTTTATGTCGGTTAACCAAAATAGGTATTGATACGCGACCAACTTTGGTAAATAGCGACAAAAGGGAGATTTAGAGTGTGATTTAAAATTAATGATTGAAAAAATATTTTAGACAAATTATTTGACCTATTTTTAAAGTATTTTTATTGTTTTTTTTTTCAATGTTTATTTAAAATATTCTGACACTCTTTTTTATTTTTGAAAAAAAAAGTTTTGCAATACAAAAACATTTGAAAGGCATAAAATTAAGATTATTTCCCTTGCTATTTTTAAGGCACATTGCCTTAAAGTACGGCCCATGTTCAAATGTTGAAAATGCTATTTTTATTTTATACCCGTGTAAAATTTATTTTTTGTGTATTTGAACTGTACATTAACATGGGCCTTTGTATAAGTTGGGCCTAGCCTAAAGTCAAAGATCTAATTTTTTGAATACATACCACAAAAACGGCAGATTTATTTTGCTAAAATCGTTATTTTTGTTATCTAATTGTATCAAATTTTTATATGAATATAAAGAAATTTAATAAAAAAAGGAAACCAGAAATATGAAACACGCTAAGTAAACAAAAAGTAAACAAGAATGGCAACTTTCACAAGTAGTGAATCACAGATATGAAATAAATGAAAAACTAATTACAGATACGAATGAAAAACATAGATTCTAAGTTGATGAACTTTCGCAAAATATATCAGATATAATGAACATATTGATGAACTAATAGACATACAAAAGAACAAAGTTATAGAGTATCTTCACTACTAAAATAGAAACACCCTAAATGTTTAGGCATCAAACATTATTAGTTGGTATATGAATGTGATTTGTTCAAGAGTAGGCTTAAATTTTCTATGTTAAGTTATCAACAAAAAATGCGCAATTTTTCAAATCAAATTCGATGATTTATTTTATAAAGTACAGCATTTTCGCTAGTTAAAACGACAATTTTTGCGACAAAATGTTTAGTTAGTCTTCGCAAAACTGAATATTGTTACCTAAGCTGTTGAAAATAAATTTAATTATTTATAAATTTAGAAATCAAACATTTTCCCCCGTTTCTGTTAATTAATACAGCTGGTTTTTTTTTTCAGTTGTGTATGTAATTTCAAATTAACTAACTTACTACATATTCCTTGGCTTAGAATTAGGCACATGCCTTTTGATGGAGTACTTTGCAAAAAATCTGCTACTTAGTATAGTTAGTAAGCTAGAAACCTTCTGCGCGTGCCAGGGAAACATGGATTGGTAATTGCAACGGAAAACATATTTCCACAAAGAATTCATATTATTAATTACAAATGCCAAAGCCAACGAATGAAAACCCGCAAAAAAAACGCGCGTTTTCTCTTATTGCTCGCTCCCTGTACGGGCCTTTGATAATCCGTTTTAAGAATGGAATCGATTGATGTTTAGGAGCTATTGACCTATCATTTTAGTATCTAACAAATAAACCAAAATACTTATAATATTAATATTAATAATAATAAAGAAGTAGCGACCGGCTTAAAAAATAGAAATCAACTAATAAAATGATAATCCTAACATACTTCGAATCATATGCGAATAAATTCTTTAGCAATAAAACCAACTGAAAATATTGAAGTTTCCAATTAAGTTGAAATATTTATTGTTATTTTTTTGGCAATCAGTTAATGAACAAGGAAAACGGTAGAAAAAAATGTAAAAATACCAAAAACAGTAATAATAGAAATAATCTTTAAACTAATCATAGTTTCCAATTCACATTCATTATACCCTTTAAACAAGGATGTCAACATTCAAGATGGCGTAACAAAACCATTTTTAAGAAAAAATGGTACCAACATAAACATTACTAGCCTTTGTGAGAAACTTTAACCCAACCGGGCTCTAATGAACCTTACACATCCTAACTGTAAGATAAAGATGAAAAAAGGGAAAAAATGCAAAATTATTTTTTTTTAACATATGAAAATGTATAAATCCAAAGCTAAAATTAGACTTCAAAATTATCCGCCATTAAAATTAAACTAATTTTGTAATGAAAAATGGATAATTGTAAAGTAGCTGCGCTACTTTCCCCCCTCCCATATGTAAACACAAATATTTGAGCCCCCATACCCCTTTATTCACAATGATGAGGCCTAATGATTGGCTAAACGCCTCGTATTTAAGATAGCTTAAGTCTAAGTTGTATCTTATTAATGACTTGGTAGCGCCAAAAGCTTGTACTTGCCAGCCAAAAAAGGAAATACGGATGTTTAAAAAAGGTTCACAACGACTACCACTACCAGTATCACTTTTATTCCACCAGCTTAAATTATTCAGAATCTCACATTCCTTAAACTGGATGTTCCTACAAATTTACCTAATGCAGTAACTAAAACAGCCAAAATAAAACAACTCTTTAAAATAAAAATCCTCTAAAAACTTACGACATTTAATTAGAAAAATGCCATGTACCTATTTAATGCTATATTTGCCATAAAAAACGATATTTCTTTACAATGTTAGCAATAGTCACTTTGATTCTATGCAATTTAGTCGCTCGCCATAGACTATTAAAGTATCAAATGTTTCCCCGAGCTATTATAAAATTTACTGGTTTGTAAAAGTCCCAAATAAATTTTGAAGGAATGCTCAAAATGTCTAATAGACATATTTATGTATGGATGTACATATATGTGGTAAAGAATTTTGTCTTTTGGAATTATTCAATAATCAAATATTATGCATTTTTAACACCTATTCTAAAGCCACCAAAATTTTGTAAAAATACGGATGACAACTTCCATAAGTAGTAAAGCTCACAAATAATAATAACAGGCGGACGGACAAATTAAATTATAAAAAAATATATGAACATTGGTCATTGAAAAAATAATTAAAACTTTAGACATATATCTTTGATAGGAGAAAATAACCTTATAACCAAATTATTTTACATGGACATTTGATGTTAAATGATATCTTCTCTCATAAAAAATAACTAGAAGAATATACAAAATTGAGATGATATAAAATATCAGACTTAGATTTATTTAAAACTTTTAAAAATATCAATTGAATGGTCACAAGGGAGGTAACTACAGACTTTATCCTGAGTATATTTTAAAGCTCTAAATATAAATATAATATATCATTGTAGACTAATAAATCTTCCAGTGTTAAATAAAAGATATGAAATTGATCTAAATTGTTTGCACACAAAGGCTCAAGATTTATTGATTTGTTCAAATAAAAAATCAAGGATGACAACATCCATAAAAGCGAAGCTCTGAAACGGTAGGACAAACGGACATTAACACTTGTAAGTGTGTCAGAACTGAATAATCAGAATATATGTAAATATATAAGAGTCGAAGCAAAATTGTAAGTAAATTTGTTGAAAAATTGCTTGATGCAGGATACTATTTTTAGGACTTGATTATAGAGTCGCTACGTTTTCTAAATTGTAACTATATTTTACAGGGACGCACGTACGGACGGACATACGGACGGACCGACCCTAATTATAGAAAAGCTTCGCTTTTAAAAATAAATTTTGGGTCAACTCCAGAAACTAAATGATTATAATATTAAATTCTTTGTTCGGATTTTTTATTCATTTCAAAAGGACATTCCCTATACTTAATCTAAATGTATTAATTTAAAATAAAATGTTTCTATTTTACAATATTAGTTTGTGCTAATCAACATTCACATGTTTAATTTTTGCATTATGCTGATCTAGTCCTTCAAATGACTTGTCGGTAAAATGGTCAAAAATCGACATAATTTTTTCTTTATTTGAAGAAAAACTGCTTTACGTTTTGACGTCACTTTTTCTATGTTGGTATGTTAATCAAATATTAAAAAATTTCAGTTACAACTAAATCAAAAATCTAAAATATTTTTCAAAAGTCACAGAAAAGGAAAGATATAGGAGGGAAGGAAGGGGGGGTTTGGCTGTCAAATTGAATTATATATTGATGGCATTCAAGAATTAATAGAATTGTTAGGTAAGGGGACTTCTCAGCCCTTCCCCACCCCTCCCCTCTCACTGGCCAATCTTAGTTAAAAATTCTTTTATTGAAAAAATGTATTTTTTACTCCATTGAATTTTTGAACATTTTAAATAATTAATCATCCAAAAATGAGAAATGTACACTTACCCTTTTTGTTATTAATTCAAGTATGATTAAAAAGTAACAGTCCTTAAGGTCAAATTTTAAAATGACATTTAAGGGACCTTCAGAAAAAAATAAAAATAATATTTAAAATGATTTTTTTTGAAAAAAATTCACAATTTTGATTTGATAACCAAAAAAGAATTGCTTAAAAAATATGGATAAAACATGCTTTTCTAATGCGTGAAATTTTGCATTTGATAGCTGGTAAATATTGGGGGTAAGGACGTAATTTATCTCCATTTTCCTCTTTCTCTCTGGGTATATCAGTCTACCTGTCCAATGAACCTTAGACAACACCTAAGGCTCGGCAGCTGCATATAAGCCTCTAATAATCCGCATAAAAATAAATAAACAAATAATTGATGTTCTTCGCCACGCCAATTATGATAAACAAAATTGCCCGTTTTGTATGCTTAATTTATTGGTTGAAAAGTTTGGACAATTGAAGTTTCAACCATTCAATTACAGTTTTTTAAAGGTACAATTGTATTAAGGCAATGAATGAAAAGACTTGCTTATAAAACTGTGGGTTCAATTCCAATGTCCTCTCCCTTTCTGGGTTGAACTTGAGGGCTTATGCGCAGCTTAGGCGCGGCTGGCGAGTCCTGCCAACACCCTCCTCCAAGTTGAAATTCCAGTGCTTTGATTCAAACATATGTTTACTTCAATTTATCTCCCCGTCACGAGCTTTGTATACAAAAATGATATTTAATTCTCCAACAATAGGAATTCTTAATCCTTTTTGGTTGAGAAGCTTCTCTTTCGTTCACATTGTGCTGATATTTGTGATTCAATTAAAAGCCACCTAAAGCAGCAACAACTAACTTAGATATTTTAAAAGAAAAACAATAAAATACTATGGAGTGAGAATATAGAAAATAATTAACCCTTAACGGTCGGGGGGGGGGGGGGGGCGTTGAACGCCCCCCATCCGGTTTTTTCTATCTCATTTTCTGTGTGTGAAAGATAAAGAGCCCAAACTGCGTGACTTTTTAAGTTTGGGTATGACACATAACCGAGAGTTGGAATTTTTTGAATATCTCCATCCTGGCGGGCACAGGATGCCAGCAAACCTGGCAGGGTCATCCAGGTAAAGAGCAAAAATATTTTTTTGACTTAAAAAAAGCATTTTATCTTACCAAAATACTAAAATATCCTCTAGTAGTACATCCTCATATTAAATACAGGTGTTCAAGTCAATTTCAGGTTCCAGGTATGATCCTGCAGGTCCTGATCCTCAAGGTCTCCAGAAATCTTTAAATGGCTCCTGTGGCCTCAATTTTTGACTTAGAGACTTCAAATTTAAAACTTAAGCTTTTCTTACATGTCTACATAACGTATTAAAATTTCATAAAGATCCGCCGCCGTTTTCCCGCCGACCGCCGACTGCGGCGGCTGGCAGCTGCCAAGTACAGCTGCGGCCGCTGAAATTTATATTTTGATATTTGAAATATAAAATTTACATAAAGAGAAACATTTTCTGCAAAAAAATTTTATTCTAGCTTAAAAAATAAAAAAATTACAGCCGTTTGAAATTTTTAAGTAAAAAAGGACATAAAAACAAAGGTTGTTAAATAAAAGGGTGAAGGAAGCGAAAATTGACCTTGACTTACTTAAGGTCGGAAATTCATCATAACACAGGGGACTTACACAAAAATTTTTAGCCCTCTAGCTCTAATAGGAACTGAGATAACATGGGGGGGCGTTGAACGCCCCCCCCCCCCCCCCCCGACTGATTAAGGTGCGGCAAGGGGCCCGACTGTAAAGGGTTAAGGAATAGTAATTGCGCTGCGGAAAAAGAAAACTTAACAAGCAAAAGTTTAATATTACATAAATAAAAAGTAAAAAAATACTTTGCTTAAGTTTCTAATAATATTATCATCCTTGTTTTCTATACTATGGGGAAGAGGACATTATATGGGTATGATAATATCAATACCTAGAATTACGAGTATCAAAAATCTGCCAAATCATTGTCGCAACTTTTTTTCCGAAATTTTTTATTTAAAAAGTACAAAATAAAATTCTAAAATAGGTCATAAGCATATCTTAATTTTTAACATTATGTTTATATGGCCCTTTTAGTTCCCAAACCCTAAACGGACAACTAACCCTAACTCTTGTTAAAAAGGTAGTAATGAAAGAAATCCAGGGGGCCTAAAAATGGCAAATTAGCATAAACTATCCAATTGTTAATACTCAGCGCAGCCTTGAGCTGACAAAAATTAGTTAACACAAGAATGTATTTTTAACAATTATAAACGAGGAATGCTCAAACTTTTTGCCAATTTGTCCCCACTAAAGGATTTTGCATTAAAATAAAATGTTTTCCTTTGTGTACCGTGCTTACTTATATTATGGCAAAAAGTTTTGTAATTGGCTTCCTAAATATTTGTCACTTTTGTCATTGCCTAGTTGTTATGGGTTATGGTAAAAAATGCTAATTTTACTGTTTTAACTTAGCTGAAATATATTTTTTTAAAACAAGAAAAATATTTGGTTAAGGCTTTTTGAAGATTTTTACAAGAAATGAAAAAATAACTTCAATTCAATTCAATCATTTCCTAACCTATTTCCTGCTTTAATTAAAACAACATTTGAAATTTCTTCCTTTCCATGGAAAATATTTTATTGTAATACATTTCTTACTATAACCAAAATATTTAGATGTTAGGTCGACCTCATTCATCCCTTTTTATTGTGCCCCGTAAGGCATTAAGGGGCGTAGCCGTTAATTGTTTGAAAAGTGACTTTAATTTGTTCGATTGAAATGTTATGAATACTTTTCATTATAATAACCATGAAAAAAAACTAAATCAAGCAAAAAAATTAAATTCTAAAAGTATGACATTTATAAACATTTTCAATCAAATGGAATAAAGTTGTTATAAATAGCTTTTCATTTTAAATAAAATGTCTTGACACTTCCCTAAGGGCTCGGCAGCCGACCATATTCAAATAAACTAAAGAGCAAATTATTGAAAAAGAACGGCTTTTACGTAAATAATAACTGTTTATTAAAGATATGGAGTTCTGAATCAATAACATTCTCGATGTGTTAAAGATTTCTGGATAGGTGTGGTTGCGACCGCGGATTGTTGAAAACGGTGCTGCGGAACTCATCTGCGGCTCTCCTGCCTTGCAGAATATTGACATTTCTACACCCAAATTGCAATTAATAATCATTTTAAATGAATGTCATGTTAAAGGTTTTAATTGCAGGAAAATGATATTGCAAAAAAAATGATTGAGTTATTTTTAATACTTACAATATATTTAATACTTCTAAGCATTCCCAGAATTTTAAAACTTACCTAAAAAAATAAAATTTTATAAGATCATGTGAATATGATGTTAATCGAAATAAAAAATTTAAATTTATATCCACAAGAAGCAAAAAATACTTTTCCTGAATGAACCGATGTAAAGTAAAAGCATATGTTGACTATTAATAAGCTGTAATCGGAAGAGGATCTTTAGCATGTATTGCAATTAAATCACTGAATATACATAAAACTTTATCAGATGATTTAGGCTTTTCAGTTTTTTAAATCCGTCAATAAATATAAATGTTAAAGTTCATATACTAAAACTGAATAAAATATGGACTGACATATCTTAATTTTAAAAAAGGTATACAACTACTGGATCAAAATAATTACTAAGAAAAAATGAATATTATTCATTAATTTTGCATATAATTAGCTCCTAGGTGAGGCAAAATTTGTCTTCCTTTGATTATAATTGCAGTAGCCTAGTACAGCCTATATTTAAGCGACTAGACACTATTTGAACCATGTAATTCTTAATTAGTCCTGTATTTTAAGTAGCAAAGTTTCTCTACAATAAATGCCTGTCGTGTAATCCAGGACTTTGCAGACGGCCATTAGCCGCCACTTTCAGGATGCTTAAACAATATACTGATTGGATACTTAAATAAGGTTTAGACTCTCAGATGAAATTTAAAGCTATAAAACGTCGATTTCCTAGCGGCCTACAGAAGGCATGCGCCAGGGTGCTAAGCAGTCGAAGTTATGCACATGGGCCTTATGTACTGTAAAAATTTCAAAACCTAAGAACTTAGGTCAGTATTAAATTGTCTGTATACTTCTAAAATGATCATTCTTGTTATTAAAAAGCTAAATACTAAAGTATATAACACGGCATTTAATTTTGCAAAAATGCAAAGTAATAAACAAATTAAAATATATCAATATATATTTTTTTACTAGTATTGGCTGTCTGCATATTAAATATCTTGAGTACAATTAGATCGGTTGTATTTTTTCTAAAAAAGGGGTTAAGGCCTAATTTTACAGCGCTGTAGAGATATCATGTGTATGAATCTATACTAAGTATGCCTACCTAGTTAGAGAACACAGGGGAAAAGGATGTGTCATCAAAAAAATGAATAACTATTTTTTTTTGTGTAGTAAGTTAGTCTGTCATTGTAATATTTAGAAGGGAATAAAAAAAAATCAAAGAGTATTTTTTTCAGGCGTGCCTTGTTTTTCCCACCCCCAACCAATTATATTTAATAACCCCTCATCCTTTCGCGGTTTTAACCTTCTCCACAGAAAAAATGATTATTCGTTCTTTCTGATCTACCTTATTTGTGTTCCTTGTCTTTTTTTAAAAAGCGAAGCTTTTCTATAATTAGAGTCGGTCCGTCCGTACGTCCGTCCGTCCGTCCGTCCGTCCGTCCGTCCGTCCGTCCGTACGTCCGTCCGAGATAGATAGCTTTTGTTCGTTAATTTAGGCATGTTAGAATTGTCCTATCGATTTCAAACTTTGCATGATGATTCCTGTAGTAGTTGGGTACGATCTAGAAAGCGTAGCAACTCTATAATCATTACCAGAATGTCCGTACGTCCATTTTAAACATGTTGATTTTTCTCCTTTTTTAACAACAAATTTTCAAGTGTTCTAATTATCCGTTTGATCTGATTTTTGGTATATTGATTCCTGGGACAACAAAGAACAATATTATAAGCGAAGCAACTCTATAATCAAGTCAAAAAATTTAAGTATGTCCATAAACATTATCCTGCTTCAAGCAGCTTTTCAACAAATTTACTTACAATTTTGCTTTGGCTCTTATACTTTTAAATTCTGATTATTCAGTTCAGATACTATAGAAGTGTTAATGTCCGTTTGTCCTACAGTTTCAGTGCTTCGCTTTTATGGATGTTGTCATCCTTGTTTATTATTAATTATGTTTTAATTTTTACCATGACAATCCGTTATCCCTGATTTTAAGAGCAGCCAAAAAAGGTTTTGACCTGTATAAATATATTGGTTTAATTATAGACTACGCCAGTAATACATAATTAACTATCACTACAATTATCATAGCACTAAAATATTTTAGCTCCTGCTATATAGGTGTGTGTGTATGTGTGTGTGTGTGTGTGTGTGTGTGTGTGTGTGTGTGTGTGTGTGTGTGTGTGTGTGTGTATTAGATTGAAGCTGCCTACCTATAATTATATCGGGCCTGATCAACAATATATTATTTATTATCTTACAAAATTGGTTTAGTGGTTTAAAAAATTAGGTTTCAGAAGGATTTGATTAATTAGTGATAAAAAGTAGTTTTTATAACACTTTAATTTTAGTGTAGCATAATCTAAAAACAAAATATATTGGTTAAGATACTCAATTATTCTGTAATATTAATGCTACAATATAATTAAGCCATGATAGTTAGTATGTACTGTATATTTTTCATAATAAAGCTTTGGAATTTCAAACATACTGTCAATTAATTAAAAGTGCTTCATCTAAAAATCCTAATCCTAAAATTTTAAAAGGCTAATAAGAAATGCAAAATTTTTTTGCACAAAAGCTTAATGCTTAAAAAAGTCATGGGTGCTTACAAGTCAAATATTTCATTTTAACGCGTAGAAATTGTAATTAGCCCTTATCATAAAAAAATACGTATAATCCTTTACTTTCTAAGCAAAGAATCAAAACCCCAGTTTCCCATCTTTTTCAGGCAAAATGCAGGGAGCTATTAAGCCCTCCGAGAGGGGGGGGGGGCAGTCTTTACTAGCACTTTGCTTTGCTGAACTTAAATCTAAGATTACAATTGCAAATTGTTTTTTAACCTACTTCTAATAAATTTTAAATATATATATTAGATCATATTTTTTTATTTCATCGTTTGTAAAGTGACACTATGAAAAAATAGCCTTTTCTTTATATAGTTTAAAGAAAAGAGGGAGGGGGGGGGTGCTCATTTGCTCTCCACATGAAATACAGGATTCTACCATGGCCGGATGTGCTTAAGTTTGGGTAAATGAAGTTATCCTGACGCAGTTGTCACATAATTTCAATTTTGTTGCAATCTCCCAACAAAATAATATGGCACATCAACATGAAAAAATAAGATAATGCCGAAAAGTGCTCATGTAAGAAAAAAGTTAAATTAGGATTAGATATGATTGAAATAAAAACTAATTCAAGATATTTTTCTACAATATTTCATTGTTATTTTCAAAATCTTAAATGATCTAAGCTTGTAATTGCTCCTCAATACTTTCATAAATTATTGCGCCGTATATATGTATTCTTTTTACAAATTTTACTTTTATTTGATCCTTTTTACAAAGGGGGCAAAATTGGCTTCGCCAAAATGACAATG
This sequence comes from Acartia tonsa, assembly GCF_053477335.1. Classification (NCBI taxonomy): domain Eukaryota; kingdom Metazoa; phylum Arthropoda; class Copepoda; order Calanoida; family Acartiidae; genus Acartia; species Acartia tonsa. The sequence continues at coordinate 13,032,993 of NC_137262.1, read as the reverse complement.
GCACTTGCACTTTACACATTTTTTATGCTTTCTTTATCTAAACTCAAATCAGAACCATTCTTTTCTCCTCTCTGCCTAATGTTTAATTTTATTTTTATGAACCACTTCTGTAGGGTTGTCATATAACAGCTAAATTACAAAGTTATATTAAGCAAATACAACTTATAAATGTTGCAATACAGTTTTGGGAGGCATAGGTTTATTTTTGTAAAAATTATAAATTCTGGTGGTTTATTTGAATAAATCAGAAGGAATCTAGATTTTTATGCAGTACTTAAATTAGCGGGTACAACACTAGAGGCCTCTAGGTTTATCTTGCGAGGGTGGGGGTACCCTTCCCCAAAAACAGTCATAAACCTTCCCTGGACCTATGAGAAACTACATTGTAAATGAGAACCTAATTTTGCACAGACAAATAAACAAATAGACATCCTTCTACTTTTAATTAAGGTTAAAACAAACAAAAAACTTCAGAAGATACCTCTTTGATCAATTTATAGAACTTATTTTAGGATTAAATATAAAAAGATTTTTGCAGATTTTATACTATATTGTGATGGCACCACAGTGCCACTTTGAGTAATGCATTTTATGGATCTCTATTTAGATGAGTATAACTTTATGCACCCTCTGTCACATCAACATGATTGAGTATAATAAGCATGGCTCGGCATTCGCGCATCTTCTGCTATTATAAATTGCAAAAAGTTGATTTCCCTTATGCTTACATGCGGTTGACGCGCGGCTGCCGAGCTCTGATAAAAAGTTGTTTAATCAATAATGTAAAAATTACAAAGTTTTTATTTTATTTAAACATTATATGTTAAAATTCAGCTATTTTAATTCATTATTTTCTTATAGTTTACTGATTACATGATATTTTGCTTTAGAATTTGCTAAAAAAAACAGGGAATTCTTTAAAAATAAGAACATAAAAAAATCAAGAAAGGTAAAAGCTTAAAAATAAACTATGAAAACGGAGAATAAAAAGAAAGATTGATATTACACCAGAAGAAAAACTATTGAACCTCTGTCTATCATATACGACCTTTAATAAAAAGAAAGCAAAATTTTTTTTGAAGAATACTTGTTTTTCTACTGGAAAAATATGTCTGTTTTTTTTCCGGAAGGAAAGGTTTCAGACTCGTGCTGTTGACATTGTGTTGACTATTTTAATAATTTTACACAATCGTTTATACACGATATGCACCATGCAAAACTATTATGCACACCTAGTCTATACTATGCACCATGCACTAAACTAATGTGCACATTGTTTATACATTGCTGCATGATATCATCTTATTTTAAATAGTAATGAATCTTGCTAATTAATAAAAAGATTGAATTCTTTATTTTAGGGAAGCTTTATATAGATCACCTGGATTGTGTTATTTTATTTCATTTTTAAAATAAAACCTTTGGTGTTGTTTAATTATATTCTCTGCCCCTTGGAATAAGGAACCCCTAGATGCTGGGGTGCAGCAGCTAGTATTTGATAAAAAGTGGGATTTTTGATTCTTAATAACCAATTAGGTAACATGATTAATTATCAAAATTGGTGATTTAATAAGGAATACCTTATATTTAAGGAACAATCAAAGTAAAATGAGATAAGTAGCTTTTGAGATATTTTTAACATTTAAAAACCATTTAATCCTTAAAACTTATTGATGTATAAATCATTATTTAAAAAAAAATATCAATCAATCAATTGATTCCTAAAAATATTTGTTCTCCTCAATTTTAAAAACACTCTGAATGAATTTAGAATTGATTGCACCCTGAGCCCCCTGAGAATGCTTTTCTACATTACATTTTACACGCTAATTCAATCATAAATATTCATTACTTGCGCAGCTACTCTACAACAACATCTGTTCGTCCATCTTACTCTTTTAATTTTCTCAGCGGTAGCAGGTCAATCTTAAGATTGCTATTTTATATACTTGTGTTACAAGCTGTTACAAAAAATCAAAGTTTTTGACACACAAAGCGAGTACTATATGAATAATAAAATACTGTTCATTGCAGTTTTTATGTTTTATGACCGTTTTCGGTCTTGTTTTCCAATAAAAAATATGTTTAGCTTGTTATTTTTGGAATAAAATTGTCCCATAATGCATTGAAATCTTGTCATTCAAGGCCTGTCAATAGTAGTTTTGGATTTGAAAAGAAGTACAATTATCAAAAGCATTTTTAATGTGAAAATATATCAAATTTATTTCTAAAAATAAAAACACTACATACATGTAATGAAAAGAACAAATAAATTCTATTTTATTCGCTAAAAAATGTGTTGTTTGTTTAGTAAATTTATTTACAAGGAAGCAAACAAATGAAACCTTTTTAAAAGTGTTTTAGAATTTTTAAACATACAAAAATTTAATTTACATGATTTAAATTTGAGCTGTATTTAGCATTTTAAAGAGCAAACTATGGGTAAAATCGTCACAATAATATATGCTACGTGAAAAGGTGTCAGAGACATAGGTACATATAATATGAATAAAGAGTAATTTATGGTTAAAAATTCAGAGATCAAAGCTAATGCCAAATAACTACTTAGTGTAATCTTTTATATTTCCAGTATTGCCCTGTATCCTATTTATATCCTCTGGATTAAAACCGGTTCTAAGCCATTCTAAAAATCATACACCTCTGAAATTAAACCTAAAGTTTTATCCGCGGAAAACTGCCTATATTATTTCTCTAACCATGCAATACAGTTTTCTTTATCCAAGTCAAATGAAAAAGATTAGGGAAAAAATATTCCAAAATAAAAAGAAAAAAATACACGAACTTACAAAATTTTCAGAGGAAGAATCCCAAATTCGTGAAATAGCAGAACATTGTGTCTTTAAATATATACCATAACACATTCATGCGATTTTTATCATTTCTAAATGTGACTTTTATTATTATTACTATTGTGCAAAGCATAAAACACAATGAATTTTGGCAAGTATATATACATACTTTTGTTGAACTCTTGCTAAGGTATCATACATAAGATACCATTTGATGAAACTTGATCTTATTCAAAGATTAGATAGTTTTAATATCAACTTGTAACAAAGTAGAATTTCATGCTTTTAGCAAAATATAAGATTTTAATAGTCCTTGAAAAAAAAACAAGGAGTTGTAGTGAAAACACATAATAATTCTCGTTAAAAATGATATGATTTTTAAATAGCTTTTTTTAATTCACTATAAAAAAAAGATTAACCAGAGTTTAAAAACCAATTAATTAATGAGATATTGTGTTAATGAAAATTTGGTTAGCAGCATAAATTTACAGTCCAATGTCCCTTCTATTTCTCAGGTATCATGATAATTCTAATTTTTTAGGGCGGGATTAGGTTAGTTAAAAACATCCTAAAAGCTTGCCAAAAAAGCTTCCCTGAAAATTACAGTCAATTTGATACTGCAATCAGATATGTTGAGCTATAGAATTTTACATTATGCTTTAAGTGAAGAATTCAAATTTAAAATTGAAATAAAACTCTATATCTTTCCTATTCATGTTCAAAGGTGAACCTTAGACTTAGCTGTTCAAACTACGCCCTTATTCGCCAGTATAATGTAATAATTTAGCTGTGTATATGATGTTCGTGCTTCTCTAAATCAAATTAACCCTAAACAGACGTCACTCCTCACCTCTCCTCCTTCCTTCTTACCTTTCTTCAGGGAAATAATGATAGGACAATATACGTTAAAATCAACTTTACGCCCATATTGGCCTCTAGGAGCATATTGAATAAGGAGTAGGGAAGTTAGCACCTTATTTTCAAACGTAAAAAAAAGGAGGTGCAGTAGTTAGTGAGATCTATACGTACATACAAAGAAAACCCTACAATTTTATATAATAAGAAAATTTATAAATATGGGGTTTGAAAGTGGGGGGGGGGGGGGGATGGTTGTAGATTAATTTAACACAACCTTTTACCCTGTCTATACAATTTCAAATTATGTATTTACAAATATAAAGAGAAAAAAAGTGTTTCTTTAAATTAGAAAAAAAATCAACGTTTGGTAAAGAATATCAGTTAAAATTTTTAATTTGACTTGTGTTATTTTTTTTCTCTGAATTATATTTTAATCATCCTTGTTTAAATGAGAAGCTGCTCTATAATTTGCAAAATTTGAGAGGCACAAATATAGAACTGATAGATGGCAATATGTTTTTGCTTATTATTATTTTGTTTACTGGATGCTAATTTGCTAAATTATATGGACATGAGCTAAATATACAACGTTGTTTCTTTATTTAAACCATTAACATGTGCACGTTTGTACACACATACATACACACACACACACACACACACACACACACACACACACACATACACATACACATTACACATATATTTTGTAATTGGAATGTGTATATTTATATGTCTATAAGCTTTTTGTAAATACTTAATTGTAGCAATGCTACACTACAAGTTTGATAGTCTTATGCTTTGAAACATAAGGGAAATGGCAGGGGAGAGGGGGGGGGGGTAAAGGTATTAGTTCATCTGCCAATAAAAATAGATTAAATATTTGTTATCTTTTGCTTTGATGCTTTTAATGTTTTCAACCTTGTTAACTTTTTGGTTTAAAAAGAAACATTTTTTGGCGTATTTTGTGTTTATACGCGAATCATGATAGCACCTTTTTGCCTGAATGCCCCCACCCTGATCTTGACTTTTCACACTATTTTAAAATAAAAGCTGCTCTATAATACATATATTCATCATTCACTAAAAATATTTTGTAAAAAATAGTTTAGAATATTTTTGAAAAATTTGTTTCGTAGGTACTTGATATCATAGTTGAAAATATTAATCCTATTAAATAAAGTAGTAAGCTTTTTTTCTGTAGCGAAGTATCTCTTTAACCGCTGAACCAATATGTTCTCTTTTAAGGTGAAGGTTCTTATAGGTTCAGGAAAGGTTTTAACTATTATCTCAGGCCTCCAAAGAAAAATCGCCCACAAAATAATTACTTTCCAATTTTTTTCTTTAAAAGACTATGGGGTCATTTACCTTAAGTGCCCCTAGTGACAACTATGGACATAGCTGCTGGTATAAATATACAGCACATTTTAAAAAGTAATTCAAACTCTAACTTTTATGAATAAGGTTATCCTTGTTTTTTTTCAACCCCAAGTAAAAACAAAAACTTTTATTACATGACAAACATTTAAACCTGAAATCGTGTTATATCATCTTTCTATAAATTTTCTCCGCAATTTTTCCCCCTTGACCTTGACCTAAGTTGTCCTTATTGTAGCTAAAGTTATTAAATTTTAAAAATCTTAAGTTAATTTCTAGAAATACAGGCGACGCTATTTAACTAAAACAACCTTTTATAGACAGTTTATTAATTTAAGTCACCCCCTACAACGATTCACCCCAAGAAGTTAGAAAACCAAATCTTAGTTTTAGCTAGATGTAATAATAAATAACTAATGAATATAATCTATTTCACAGCAAGTAGTGTAACAGATATTTGGACGGGTAGTGCGGGGTAATTTTGACTATGAAACCGTTGATTAACTTTTAAATTTGAGATTTTATTTTGTGTTTTATCAGGGATATTACAATAGAAGATGATCTACATCAGAAATGTCAAATCCCCCTACAATTGTAATCTAATCTAGGGCAAAACGAGCTTATAAAGTTTTGGGGGAAGAATCATTTATAGCCCATTAATCTACAGACAAATCACCATTGTATCCTAATGATTAAAATATTTTTATTGGATAAATTTACCCTAGGTCACCCTATGTAAAAAAATATTCATTTCTCATCCGGCTAAAACAAAAGTGAACTGTCTTATATTTTGAGAAAGACGTTAATATATTGACTTTTATTCAGATGAAGTCAGTTAAGGAAAAAAGAGTAATGAACAATCTCACCATGAAAAAATGAAGCAAGGATGATTACGTCCGAAGGTTGAAAAGCTTTTGGTTACAAAGGATTGAATTGAAAGACACTAGAGGGAAACACAGAATGGGTAAGGGTAAAGACCCAAAATTGATTGCTCTTTATATCCTTTTAAGAAAATTACAGATAAAATTAAGGACAGACCAACGTGCAAAACAAAAGAGAAGCTTCGCTGCCAGAAAAAAAACACTTCACGGGACGTCCACCAAACTTAGATCTTTAAGGATTGTGAATTAGGCGTCTCTACATTTCAACAAAAAGTTTAATTTATTTAGCTAAAGTTTATGTTTTATTTAATCTAAGAAACATTATGATTTTACTAAAAAAATCTTACCAAGAAGCTGATTTTATTTCTTCATAACATAGAATAAAATTAAAAGATGTATTTATTGACAATAATGCTACTTAGGATGATTTTTTTGTGGTGTTTTGCAGGGGCACCTTGTAGGGAACTCGTTTGTATGCCTGTAAGCAATGTATATAGTTTTGTAAAACACAAGGATAAAATATTTATAAGTAGCGCACCAAGTTTATTCACTAAGTTTATTGGGTTTGTATTTCTATCTATCATGAATTAACTGTCTTTTTTTGTTTTTTTTTGATTTCTTTGAAACTTGGAATCAAAGTAAATTGTATTGCTTAAAGAATAAGTGCTCTAATACAAACAATAATGTGGTTTTCGTGAAAAAAGTTGAACATACTAACTGTAAAAGGGGGATAATAGAGCAGTCTCGCTACGTCTGCGCAGGGCAACTAGTTCTAAACTATCCCAAAAATAAAAATATCTGCACAAAAACTGCATTTTTACTCTAGTCCTGCCAAAACATTTATCAATACTTAACATGCCATCTAAATTTATATAGGGTTTAATAGCCATTTTATGTATCTAGGCTTCGCAGCCGCGGATAAGCCGCCAACTAAAACACATTTTGGTGCCTAATTAACTGCTTGCATAAAAACTGAATTTACAAAAAAAATCTAGCAAGCGAATATTGACCTTAACAAATATATGATTTTTTCTCAATAAAAATATTAAAATTGTAAATTACTAAAGCAATAAGTATATTAAATTTTAACACATGAATGCGCATACAACAGAATGTTATTGGGATTAGGTACATAGACATTTTAAAAATGTTTTACCCTGAGATTCGTTAATAAGACTATAGATGCTTAGATGATTTGAATCCCCAATGATGACAAAATTATTAGTCTAGAAACAACCAAAATTCAACCCAAAGTTTTTAAATCAACGAATACGATATTGAGGTTATAAAACTTTGGGTACCTGTGTACTTTAAAGTACAATGTCCCCGTCCACCCTGCTTTTATATTAAGTTTTCTATATTGACGATCTTTTAAGCTTGAATTAAATTATATTCTTTTGTCTCCCTCGCCCCTGAAAAATTGCACATCACGCAAATATGAATTTGACTTTGTTTTTAAGGTTGACCTGGTTATTACACTTTTTATACAGTGAGGCAACTCTTCAATTGAAGACAAATTATTAGACTAACAAGGATAATAGCAAGCACGGCTCGACAGCTGTAAGCCGCAGAGAAATCGAGGTTTTTAAGCCAGCTGGATGTTTAAACCTTTTAAACATAGAATTCTTCCGTATTTCTTACTATTTTATGTTAAGTGTGGCAGTTATGCACCTAGAGTCCTTTTGAGGCACTTTAGTTGTTTCAATTTTCAATTTTCAGCTTTTGATTTTCAATTCTAGCTACATTCCCCCAAAATAGGCATTAAATTTTCCTGGACCTATAAGAAGCTTTACTGTAAAGCAATACATAGAAATATTCACATCCTGTTACTTTTATATAAGGATTATCCACACATTTTCGGATCAATAAGAAGCTAATCTCATTATTTAATGTGCTGAAATCCACACCACCCGTTCATAGTATTGTTCTTGTTAATTATATTCATACAAAACAATTATTTTTTTCTGTAAATTTCAATCTATTTTAATTTGTTATAAATTTACTTAATATTGCAGCGAAGATTTAATGTTTAGTTTCCAAAACTAATTATAATGTGTCCCTAGTACATCAAACAGAGCGTAAAATTTAATAAGAATGTATAACAAGCTAGCAACACTGATTATAGATCCTGTAATTATCAAACTTATGGCCGACAAATATATACATATATAATATACTCAGGGATATATAGGGATAAGACATTGGATAATAAATTGTTGTACACCCTATATTATGATACACAAATTTAACCCTTCACTAGATTAAATTCAGTGCTAGTTTATATCAACCAATCAAGATTTCATAAAAGTTCAAAAAAATTGTAACCCAACGAATTAGATAACAAGGTTATAAAAAACTATAAAGCAACGAAAAAGTTTAAAATTTACAGATTTTTCGCGGGTACCAATCCCTTGATATCAACCGAGTTTCTAAATAAAACATCAGTAGATTATGTTAATATGCTAATTTTATATGATAAAAAAATCATGTTTAACTCCATGATAAAGATATTATAATTTATTTCTATGGAGTCAAATGCTATGATTATAGATTGCTAAATAATATTTTATTTGTTATTGAATCTATGTGTTAAGTAATTACGCTATATCCTTATTAACGCGTTCAAGTTACTCATCCATACACATCAGAGTAAAAGTGATAATTACTAATTCTCAGTTAATTTTATCAATAATTTTCAAAGATTTTTAAAACTTTTAAAACTAAAACAAGAACAATAATGTTGTTTACATGGCAAGCAGTGTAGCATTTAAGCATATGTATATATCTATGATGGATTTTATTAATTTGATATTAGCTTATTGAGTAGATATATTTTTAAAATTGTTATCTCAACATGCCTAAATTAACAGTCAATTCTATCAGTTACGAACGTAAGAACCAGCCAACCTACCTTAGAAATGAATCACTTTATTAATATCAAAATAGTGTAATTTTCATTACAAAAATATTATTTATAATTTCTTAAACCTTTATCCCTGATTCCCGTAGGGCTTTTATCCCCCTAGGGTGCTCTCATCCACTTGGTAAATACATTTGATGTGGTTTAAAGTGATAAAATAATGCAAAAATGCTTCAACTTATTGCTTGTGATGCTGATAATTTTAATGGTTAATTTATGTTACATCATATCTCTTAATTTATTGCATTAATATTACAATTAATTTGTTTTAAAATTAACATTATTTATTTATCAAAGAATCTTTTATGTTAATAATTATTTTCAAGGTGTATGTTTTAGGCAATGCAACGACATTTCTTTAGATTACATTTCTTGAACAAAAAGATTTCTCAAATTTTCTCTTAGGATGGTTGAGCTACCATTTAATATAAAAAGATACAATAAATCTGCCCAGAAACTTTCCTAAAAAGGAAAACTTTTATTTTCAATTGGTTAGAATGATCTTTAAACGGACATTAATAGATCCTAGGATTTTTAGATTAAGATACATAGAAGAGTAATTTTTTTTTCCAAATAACCAATATATATGTATATACATATAGTGGAAATAGGCTTAAATGCAAGTAATCAAAGCCTTTGATTTCTTATTCTCAAAAGCGCTTATATTTTTTGTATCAATCAGGGAGAGGGGACACTGGTACCCAATATTTTATAATAATGCTCTCTCAACCGTTGGATCAAAAACTTTGGGTACTTTTATGAAATAAGGATTTATTGGTTGAAAATTGCAATATTTAAACTTTTCGACGAATAATTCAGCATGGCAGGTAATTTTGTTTATCATCATAGAGATTCCTGAAATCAATGCCTTTTCTAATCATGCAGCTTGCTAAGTTGCTACAGTGCAGAATACGAAACTTTATGTACAATTTTTGAATGGGTGATAATTATTGTGATTGTATCACATATGATTTTACACAAATCCTATTAATCTTTCTCTTCCTCAAGCTGCTTTAGCTTTCAGGTGTTGCAATAAATAATTACAAAAGGTTAAACTCAAGATTATCTGATTAGTGATAGAGTTATTAGCACCCGAAGAACAATTACTTTGTTAATTGTTTTACTTGCAGATTGTATTATAAAATAAAAATATTTTTTTCTTTGAATATAAAATTCTCTAGAAAAAAATGGACCAAAATTTTATTTGATCATTTGCAAAATAGTGTGAATTAAGAAACTTTCCCAGAATAGAAAATTAAATTTAGGTACACTTTAATCTTTATTTGAATTTGACTATGAATTAGAATATAATTGTCAACTTACATTTTTTACGAAGCAATTGTATAGTTAGGAGTTGAATGTAATTTTCCATTAAGTTTTTAAGCTTACCTTCATAAACTAAAAGTAAAAATATCTTTTTTACCGTGTATGAAAAATTCTAATATGATCACAAAATGATCCCTTCTAAACCATGCTTAACTCAAGTATTTTGGGGTTAAAAAATTGGTGTGTCCAAATTACATTCTAAAAATCCTGTCCAAGACCTTTTTAGCACACATTTTCTCCCCCAAACTATCTTTCTATCCACAAAATCTTCCCCCCTTTTACTCATCGAAGCCTTAAAACTACAACAAGCAACCCATCGCATGTCTAATCGATTCAAGTAAAAAAGTCGCAAACGCGTTTGACCTAGGCCACAAAAAACGTTGGCCTAGTATGTAATCTATGGGGCAATCTGACAGCTTGTACACTCTGATGGGTTGTGTGTGTGTGTGTGTGTGTGTGTGTGAGTGAGTGTGTGTGTGTGTGTGTGTGCACATACCTTTGAGTAAAATATGCATACAGCACACATTACGCACATGTGTGTGTGTGTGTATTTTTGGAGAGTATTTAGTGGACTAATTTGGATATTTTTGGTAATTTAGGACTTCCTTTTAATTCAATCTACAAAGTCGCAAAAAAAATCTGGTAATTATAGATATTAAATCGTTAATAAAGTTGTTCCTCTTAATTTAACTTTCCAAAACTTGTACATAAAATTGAAAAAAAAAATATAAAAATGTTTTGTGTATTAATATATAGTATTTTTGTTCAAATTTACTATGGAAATAGACTAATAAAATATAGAACAGCTACGCTCAAAAAGAGCTGGAAAATATTTGGCCTCATAGCTAACTGAAAGAAACGTTGAGTACATATAATCTCTTAATTTGCATGTACCCCAACCTTAAATATCAGAAGCGTAGCTACATTATAATTAAAGTCTGTACGTGCTTAAAATCTACTTATTAAATTGAGATTTTCTCAGCTGCTGTAAAAGATAAAATTCATTTTTAAAACTTGCTAAGGGAAAGATTAGACTTCCTTCAGTTGCAAAATACAGAACACTATGTGTACATATAAAAGGCTTTTAGTTTGCAACCCGTTGAAAATTAGGATTGCAATTTGATTTATTTTCAACCAGTGGTAGTTTGCGGTGTTCACACTTTGTAATCTATTTGGATTTAACTATTAGCAATTTCAGAGAATATAATTATACAATATATGAAAATATTGAATGTTAATTGATTATTTGTTGATTTTTACATTGATTCAAAAGTTTTATCCACCAAAAAGTTTTTCATCTCTATCAAATTTAAACATCTTCGACTAAAACTCTCAAATAATTTTGATAAGTTAGTTTGCTATACAAGAACCTTAAAATTTGCTGCTTTTTATAAATAGCTTAGTTTAAGGCCTATATGCTATATTAAAAGCCTACTAACGAAAGCCCACAAAATAAATAATATTTTCTTTAAATACCAAAAAATGCATTAAATTTATAGCTGATGTTAAGTCATAGACTTTCTTTTTTTTAGCAAATTTGAAAAACTGATTTTTTATTTTTTATATGATAAGAATACTTTGTATGTAAATTTGAGTTGGCATTAGATTGATATTTGAAGTGTCCGGTTACTCTAAAGGAGCTTGATTTAATTTTTAAGCTTGCGTAAATATTCATTTAAACTCGTTCCATCCGTCTCTTAGCCAATGTAACTATGTTAAAGTTGCAAAATTTTTGTACAGTCCCTTTCGTGACAACGACTCTTAAGTGGCGTTTCGTCATATTTTCACAGTAGCTTTTCTCCCATTCCAAGCCCCTGCGGGGAAATCACCTATCCTAACCTAGTCAAAAGCTACTGTAAAAATACGACGAAACGCCCATTAAGAGGCGTTGTCACGAAAGAGACTATAAGAGATCATAGTGCTGTATCTGGTAAATGACATCTAAAGTTAACCTTTTGGAATGCCTTGTCGTCCATTACCAAACAGACAGAAAATGTGCACTGTGTTTACAAATATCGCCAAAGAACGTACCATTTTCTTGCATTAATTTGTTTGAAACAACTTTTGTCTGTGCATGAGCGTGGTTAAAGTTTGTTCAACTTGAACTTGAAACGGACATTAAAAGGCAACCAAAAAGCATATTAATTAGAAAGGGGTATCGCAAATTCTTTGCTTTACACATTACACAATGCCATATCTAAAAAGATATGTGAATATGATTTAACAGCAAAATATCTATTTTCAACGAAAGTTTTTGTATATCTAGAATAAAAAGAAGAAAAGGAAAATTCGACGTAAAGTTGTTTTTTGTTCATTTTTCTCAAACATTGGTCCCAAATTCTTGTTGTTCTAGGAATCATATAAGACATTGCTGTAAAAATAGCTTAAAAATTGAATTGCTTATCATAGAAGTTCAGACTTTTTAGTAAGGTCATATAACGCATGCTTTGCTTTCCAAATTATACATACTTTTCGATAAAAATGACGACCGACGGACGGACAGACGGGCCCTAAATGCAAAAAGCGTCGCTTAGAATAAAATAAAAAGCACTTACTTGTAAATGTGGAGAGGAGGAAGGATGAGGAGAGGAGAGGAATCATGATGATGAGGAATGGTTGAAGAAAGGGTTGTAGGTTACAGTCTACACAATCATCACAAACCCATATTTCACAACATGGTTAACATAAGATTTTCCTGTAATTTCAATGTTTATGTTTTTTTCCTTATTCTTTTATCAAATAAATGTGATTTACCAATCAGTGCAAAAAAGTAGTCGATCTAAATAAATCATAAATAAAAATAGTTATTTATTGCATCGTATTATAGACAGCTTTCCGCGGATATTGAAATGAAAAATTTTAAGATATAAACAAATCTGTTTAGGCCCTGGGGCCAAAGGCTCTGGCTAACAAACAGTTATTATTTTTATGGCTTTTATTTTAATATTAGTGGAAAATTGTCTGTAATACGATGCTAGGCATGATTTTTCAGTATGGCTGAGAACCGTTTCTAATCCTGCTGATATTAACCGGTTTCAAAGCCATACTGGAAAATAATTTTTCTTATCTTCTTTCAACCAAATTCTTAAATCTAATAATAAATCTGTCTTAACCTCTTTTCGAGGAAGCTTTGTGTTTATCAAGATCAAAATTAATTTCCTTATTCCATAATTCCAGTCAAGAAAAAATGTCGTCTTTGTTTAACTTTCCTAAAGAGTCGCGGCATTTGAATATTGTTTATGTTTGGGTCTCTCCACGTTACTTTTGAATTATATGTGTGTGGATAAAGATTTGGAGAATTGAGTCAGGCCTATCATTGGTCTCAGAGTGCGTGAATAACCCTAGTATGCCAGGTGCTTAAACCATAAGAACTTCAGGTAGTTTTTTCTTCATTTTATAGATAAATTGTATGGCATATAGGACGGATTTATTAAGTTTTAAGGCTTTAGCCAGCTACATGTGAAACTTTATTATGATTCAAATATTATGTTTTAGTAATTTTTATGTGCTTATATTTATGCATTTAACAATGATCTATTAAACCAAATAATTTTCCTTTAAAGCCAAAGTACCCAAAGATTCTTTAACCGTAGAAAAAAAGATTTTTAAAAAGCAAATAATATTGTGTGGATATAAAAACTGGAATTTTGTATTAATTGATTTTGTAATTTCAGGACTTTGAAATAGTTTGTGTCAATAAATCTATACTCAAACCTGCTGTTGAACTTGATGGTTCCTGGTGTTGGGGGTTTTGCCTTGTAAGACTAAGATCTCTAGAACTTCCCGCAAATTCGGAAGTCACACTTAACCAAAGTGTTATGGTTTAGACAAAATCCATCAAAACTTTACTGAGAAAAGAAATTAAATGTGTACGTGCATTTTACAAACAAAATATCAATGTACATTTTAATTTCGGTTTTGAAATTAATTTGCTAAAGGACACGATGCATGAACTTCACTCACTTATTCCTCTCTAACTAAATCAAAATTTGAAATGAAGCTACTCTACTAGTCCAGGGATCAAAATTGATGTACTGTGCATCCCCAATGATACACAAAATTACCCCTTCTGTTGATTACAATTAGTGATTGAAACGTTTGAACACTCAACTAAATGAACTAACCGATCCAAATGTAATAAAAGTTCCCACAGCTGTTGAGGTTAAAACATTGGGGACTAGTGTAATAAACGGCCCAAAATCCCCTACCTCTTTAATATATGTACCTCCTACGCGCAAATATGCTAAAATATTTTTACAGGCTTCGCGATAATGAAGCATAATTACCCTTGTTTCACCTTTATAATGATTTCAATTTTACAACCGTTTTATTGTCAGCTACATTGAAATTAACTGCCGCCAATGGATAATTTCGGTGACAAAGGATCGTAAAATTGTTGCACTTTTGATTTATTACATTTTTTACCACTACGCGTGTCGTCGATGTATGTGGCTAGAGCTGGGATGAGATTGATGCACCAAGATTTTTAATAAAGGTAGACTTATTAATGACTAATATCTCAAACGCAAAAAATAGTAAAAATCCGAAGGTTAATATTTCACTTTTTAATTATCTTTAAATATTATATTACATGTTTTATATATTTAAAATAAAATATTAGAAAACAAGAAAAATCTTCATCAAATTTATATTTGTAAAAATTTTTCTTTGGCAACTGATAGGTTTCTCCAAAAAGCTTTTAGAGTTTATCTGTGTAGAAAACCTTAAAACCTGCACAGCAGACCATAGACTATGATTGGTTATTCATGTCGATCATTTCAACATTAAATGTCAGGCAAATTTTAAGGGTTAATGACCAAACAATGTTTTGTCGTTTATTATTTTTAGGAGTTGTTCAAAATTAGGTTCGCAAATTTTTAAAAAAAATAATATATTTTTTCTTTCTTTTGCGGCGCTGCAAATGTAAAACATGTCCTTCATTATTTTTTCAAAATATAATTTTCCTTAAAACCCAAAACCACCTCAAATAAGGCATATTTAAATAAAAAGACTCAATTATTATGTAAAAATGATGAGAAAAAGCATTGAAAAAGTTTAGTGAAGGTCTCTAGTCAAATAAAAAGCCAGTCATATCCAATTGATGATGATAATATTGGGGAAGGAGGCTGTGCTGAAACTTTTTTTTGTCAAGATTTTTGGGATAAAGCATCGAATAAAAACTTTACCTAATAAGGGTCCAAGTAATTGTGGGAGGTAAAATAACAAAATTTAAAAAATTATTCGTATCAAGCACATGTTTTTCTTTAATACCTAAATATCATATAACTCCGTAATTTTTCAAAAATGTTCTTCTTAAATTCTCTATACCTTTTAAAATGATAAAAACATCTATCATTGAGAAAATGTAATGGGGTCAAATTGCCCCCTTTTCCCCATTCTCTCTCAACACCCCCCCCACCTCCCCAATAGATCCATTTAATGAATTTCCCCCATCCTCCCATCCATTTCCCTATTTTTTTGTGACTATCAAATGCCTCCCAAATTTTCCTTTAGTCTGTATTGACCAATGTTTCTTCAATACTACCAATTAAATGTTTTACAGACAATAAATTCAAGTAACAAGAAGAGATAACTCATCATGAAACAAATATTTCTACCTTAAACATGTACTCTAATACAAATGTTACTTTATCCTTAACTAGCAGGTACGCCCCTAGAGGCCTCTAGGAACTTGAGAGAAAGGGGGAAGTCAGCCCTTCACTTTTAATATTATTTTTAAAAAGGAAAAAATGTTTTATTTTTTGGTTGGGGGAGGGCAATTTCTCTTGGGGGCGGTGTACATACCCTTCCCCAGAATATTTATAAACCTATATGAAGCTACACTGTAAAAGAGAGTCATTTCAGTTGAACGGTTAGGGAGATCCTTCGCTACAGACAGAAAAAAGCTTCCTCCTTTATATAATAGGATTTAAACAAACACACAGAAAACAATATATTTTGTCCCAATGTTGATAATCTTTCTTTTTCTTCTATGTAAGTTTTTCCAAACTGCTAAAATTTAAAATATTTATTTTCTTCATATTTGAAAGAACTATACTATTACACTGATATAAAGACAAGAGTCCATGCATAATAAAAAGATTCGTCCTTCCTAGAATTTTTCAACGGAGTTAGTCTCGGTCAAAAACTCGGGATAAAAAGCCAAGAGATGATTTAATATTATCATAGGGGAAGGCGGGAGGGACTAATCCTGCAATTTTTACAAATTTTCTCACAGAAAATTGAGATATGAAATGATTGGGATCATTTACTCTAATGATACAATTTTTCCTCGATAATAAAGTTAAAACATTAAACGGCAAAAAACTGAAATTGAAGTAGTGAAACAAGTAGTTATTTGAATGTTTAGATAATTGTAGTATTTTTTTGTACCTATCTAATTTTCAATTAAAAGTTGGAAAAAGTTATCATTTAGCAAAATTAAACAACTTAAAAGAAGAGGAAATATGAAAATATTAATTTAAGTGCAGTAAATTTTCTAAAAAATCTGCCATGAAAATATGAATTAAAGAAGAGCTGCACAAACAAAAAAAACTTGTATGAGCAAGAATGAGATAAACATTTATAAAACACATTTAGAACTAGATAGAGCCCAATTACTCCTTTTTTGCCAAACTAAATTCCACCCCATCCCTACAGTTTTTCAACAATTTCAAGTTTTTTTCCGCAGAAAACCATACGGGACACCAACTCTTTTTTTGTAGGGCTAAAATGATTCTTATTTAACCTATACTAATTAAGCGAAGCATGTCAAAAAGAACAAGAAACTGTGTGGAGGGGGGGGGGGGGTGGATGTATGGTCTATTTCTCAAAAATAGGATTTAGCCTGGAACTACAAGTGTATAATGACTAGGCCTAACCTATCTGTGTTTATCATAGATATGTCCAAGATTGTAATTAAGGCCAGGGATCAAGAGATTGGTTAACTGAGGATAAATTATTCTATCAAAAATCGTAAGAATCTAATTGCATCTTTTTAGCGCTGTAAAAAATTCCAGAAATATTATTTTATCCTGCATTTACTTATCCCTGTATCCCTAAATTAAAACCCATGTGCCACTCTCTCTATGTCACACAATCCAAAAAAAAGTCCCACTCCCCCTCCCCCCCTCTTCCTAAACACATCATTTCAATATATCATGGATATATCCTTGTACGCACTTGATTATAATTGCCACAAGGATTATTTTTAAGCACTGCTTCTTAATAATTAGATTATGTCCTTTTATGGCCAAGAAAAAATCTGGGAGTTTTAAATGCATAGGTTTTTTTCTATAATCTTATCTGAACTTGACTAGTTGAAATACTGGAAAGGGGTCAACAAAAAATTCTAGAATCTGACTATAAATACACACATACAGTCAGTTATCTTGTTACTTTATGATTTTGAAATTCTTAGTCCTAAAACCTTTTTATACTTGTTAAAACTACGTGGGCTTAAGATTAAAGTTTTAGTTGATGAAAATACTGGTTGGTTATCATCAAAAATGCAAAATGTATTGAAAAGGAAATAGAAAGGGAAATAAACCTAGATTGGTTGGTCAGGCATTTATATTAGAAGTTCGGAGATGCGGAAAATGTCAGGTGTGACGTCATAAAAATATGTCTAATCCATCTCTTTTTTAGTGGTTTCCTTTCATCTTATCTTTTAAGAGGTATTTTATCACGTCACACATGACACTTTTCGTATCTCCTTAGAAGTTCAAGTTATACAAAAATTGTATTTTAAATTATAGAAAAGCTCTACATAAATTCAATCAATTTCAATAAATCAAATTTAATATGAAGCTAGACAAATAAATAAATATATTATTAAATGTTTTATTTCATTATTATTACATACTAAAAAAATCTACGCAACAAATGAGAATTAAAATTGTATGAAAAATGTAACTTAATGAGCCAATCAGTGGATTCTATATTTATGATTGATAATAAGAAACAAAAAGCAAATTAGTTATAACTGTGGTATGTCTGTCTGTGTGTCTAGGTGTGTGTGTTTGTGTGTGTATGTGTGTGTGTGTAAGTGCGCGCATGTGTCTGTGTGTGCAATGCAAGTTCAAATAAATTATTAAAGTAATTTTTCTTAAATTTTTAATGCACAAAAGGTTTACTTTGAATAAAATTTCTCACATTTAAGTAATAAATCATTTACTTATAAGAATAATTATATGTTATATAAAATTGTTTGCAATTAGAATGGTGATACTTTGATTTATAGTATATGTCTTCATTTATTTGTTATTACAGTTTTTTTAGACAAATAGTGCTAAAAGTTTTAGTTTGTAGCGAAGCCACCAAACATTTTACCGTGTTAGTTAATTTGTCGGTATGTGGAACTATAATGCTACTTTATTTATATCAATTTTTGCATTTCAATTAAATAAGCTTTTAATCCAACGCTGTGTACTGGTAATATTCAAAGTTTAATATATTGTTAATTATTTTTAAAATAATTTTCGTTAACATATATTGGCTCCATCGAGCGAGGTGCATTTTTGTCCAGACAAAATACTTCCAACACTTCACGCTCACCATTATGGCACAAATTGTGTTGAAAACAATAAAATACGGGAAATTATTAGAATTTTGAGCGAGGCTCGGACACACAGGCCTATGTAACAGATTGATCGAGGCTCAATAGTCGGATACTTAAAAATTGACATTTTAATAAACTGTTGAATTATTTTCTTAAAACATTTCCATAGTTTATTATGAATTTATTTATGGAGAACAAAAAAATATAATTAACAAAATCTAATTAGTTTTACGATAGCTTTTTAACTTGCGTTAAAGTCTATAGAATAAAGATTTTAAGTCATAAATTTATCTAAAACTAAATTTTTTTAAGTATTGGCCTCAGACACTCGAATAATGTGATTCAAAATTTGTATTTTATCCATTTTTTGTTCATATTTTAAATTCCTAAATGTTATGTTTGGATAATACTTTGTCTAAAATGGCCTTCAAAAAAGGCACATTTTTACTTAAATTATTTGCACGTAGAGGAGCCGGGGAAAATAAAATTACCTACTATTAACTGAATTGGCCATATTTTAGTAATGACAAAATATGTTATGTTTTTATCAAATTTGGTTAGCTTTATTAAACTGGATCTTATTTGATTTTGTATGCTTATTTTAAACTAGCAGCTGCGCCCCTATAATCAAGAGTTTTGAACTTGTAGTGAAGGAAAGAAAAATAGCCTAAAACCTTACCATGACTAGAATTGAAAAAAAGAAATAGCCTAAAACAATCTCGAGATCTATTTGAAGCTTTCCGAAAATGGAGAACTAAATCAATTTATAAAATCGTACTACTTTATATAATAGGATGGTATTTTATAGCATTTTTAAGCTACTTAGAAAATTTAGGAGCTATTTAACAGTACTTTAAGAACGTTAAGCATAAATGAAAATTAATTTTTGTGTGTGTACGACGTACGCCTGCTTAATTTAAAATTCTGTCTTTAGTATTGGCGTTTGTCACGACTCAAACTTTTGGAATGTAACCCTTCAAAATAATTCACATTATACAGTTCATTTTTGGGTGTTTATGTTTTTTGGTTACATAAAATGAATAAATTAAACTCAGTTGTGTTAAGAAGATGATTTGGTTGTTTTTTTTACTGTAGATTAACACTTTTTCATAATTCTAACACCAACAATATAAGCCCTTAATTCTATAATATGTAAAGCTGTATATATATATATTGTATAAGTACTCCTAATATGTATAAAGTATAAATAAGTGATCGTGATAAGAAGAACAAGAACGTTTACAGAAAATTTTAGCGAAGCTTTTAGAAAAAGTTATTCTAACATGGCACAAATAGGCAAGTATAAATGATATGAGGACAAAATAAACACTCTTGATGGTAGAGTAAAAGTCAATTTCATACATAGTCATACAAGTACAATTCTGGACAAGTAAATATTACAGGCTAATATTACATGCCCAACAGACATACCAACAAGGATGACTTATAGAGAAGCTTTGCTTTGAGCAAACCCCAGCAATAAGGAAACTCCATATTATGGCCAATTAATATTCATGTTATAGTGGTGAGCCATTGTTTTACAATTAGCCAACGACAACCCTACACCACTGTAAAATGGGCATAAAAAGAATTTAGGAGTTTTTAAAGAAAACTGCAATGTTTTCTGTCAATAATTAGCTAATAGTATATTTGATTAACAAAATCAATATTTTTTTTAAATTCTGTTAATTGTGTACTGGATATAGTAATAGGTATTTAAAAATCATATTCTTGATAATAAGGATATTGTTAAATAATTAATTTTCATTCGTTACATTTAATGAACTGTAAGAATTTAGGGTATGCTAACAATAGAAGTACTTCATTCATCTTTTAATTTTTTATATTTCATCTCAGTTTTACCCTTATAATGCTTGTTATACGTAGTTTAAAACGACCCAGCTTATATTGCTTGATTCATTTCTACAACAGACAAAATGAATTGAAATTGATGGCTAAAATCAAAATATTTCTTTTTTTTTTAGAATAGTGTATTTTTTAAAAATAGGTTGAAAAACATATTAACTTTAAAATAGTTTAAATCATTCAAAATTTGTCTATTTAAATTTTTAGAAAAATTTATTAACAAATTTAATTTTAATTGAACTCTAAGCACTTTAGAATGTGTTTCAATTTAACTGTAAAGCTAAAAATATCCTAATTTTAGAAAAATCATTTCAAGTTTGTTTTATTTTGAGATCTATCAACTGCAATGTACAGTATACTTCCAAGCTTTAAGTAATTAATAAATAAAATTTAAGGTCCAGTGTATTTCGACCTAACCCTATTTTAATGCGCCCCTATTAATCATACTTAGCCATTCATTTAATAATGTACTTAATTTTAATTCTATTTTATTGTGCATATGACAATCTATTTCAATCTTAATTTCCAATCTTAATTTCAAAAATTTTCAATCCAAGCTTTAAGTAATTAAATGTGTTTCTATTAATTTAGTAAAATCTGTAAATGGCAATAGTACTTTGATAAAAAATATATTTTTTAAATCATGATAAAATTTAGCCTATTTACTTGTAGATAGTAAAGAGAATACGTCATATCAATAACGTAGTCGCCCCTAAAGGCTAGGAACGCAGTAATGTAACAACTATTGACAAAAGTGTTATAAATTCTTTTTTCATGCCAAGTCCATATATACTCAAGTTTCATCAATTAACCCTAATTGCCTTTTAACTTGCATTAAGATGGTGCTAAAAAGGGTTACTGGGAGGATTGGGGGGTAGCAAAAAGGTTGCAATAGAGAGGTGGGAGAATAAACGCTCCTTATATAAAGGTTGCAGGCAGGCAGGGGGGGTTTAAAGGTGATTATCCTAGGATTAGAAGCAGAGTCCTACTGTGGCAAAAATTGGCGGAAACTGGCACGAGGCACAAATAGGCCTAACTTTGCCATAGAGATCAAGCCTTTAACATATTTTTATAACAAGAACAGTTATGCACACGAGAAGCACAAAAACTGTTTGCTGAAATTTTTATTTTAGTTTATAAAGTCAAATAAATACTCAATATTACATTTAGGATCTAAATTTTCTAATTGATAAAATCCTATCCATTCCTAAACCTTGCCAGGCCTCATACTAAGCTATCCTGAAAATGTAGTTCTCGTATAAAAGTGCTTTTTGAAATCTTAAGTTTTTTCCTATATAAATGATATGATTTATGTTTAAAGACTGTTTAAAAGTGGTGCAGAAAGTAACTGGGGAAATCTTATTTTAATTACCACTTCCCTGCCCTGATTCCCCATCACTCCCTAAAATCCCCCCCACTCCCTCCCTCTTCCTTTAACACGCCCAAACTTTTTGTGGCTTCCATTTATGAAAAGAGATAGATAGAGAAACGGTTCAAAACAGGGCTCGGCAGCCGTTTGTAAGCTGAAAGGACGTTACATAACTTTTAAAAACCAACAGATATCTGAACCTGTTCCAAATATGGAAACCTGTTCATTAAATAAATTTTATAAGCTCCCAATGGGTCAGGTTTAAATTGGCAGCTAATGCCCGGCTGCCGAGCCCTGGTTAAAAAATGCATTTAAGTAGATATTCATGCTTTAACTCCATCTCAACAATATAAGTAGGTCATTATGAATACATACATATTAAACATATTACTGAAGATCAAAAATCAAATGAGAAAACCTAACCTAGTCCTCAAAAAAATAGAGCTGCACTATTGATGCCTCTATACTTAACATATGTCCCACTCTTATTATTAAGATTGAATAGCTAAAATAATAAATCTCACTTATAGAATTACTAAAAATAAAGATCTTATCTTACCCCCCTAAAAGCCTAATATTTTTTTTTGTCTTAGCCTATTAGCTATTAGGATTCTAACTCATAAAGTATTTGTAGTCCTATATGGTAGCATGCAACTTTGAAAGGACAGGGTCAAGGCAGCTCAAGAAAAGTTATGGAGGAAAAATATCTTTTTCTTTCGGTGACATATTCCTGTCACTTATGGGATTTAAGGTCAAGTGTCTTTGGACCAAACCCCATTATTATCCTCCCCTATTAATCATACTTAGCCATACATTTAATAATGAACTTATTTCTAATCCTATTATATTGTGCATATGACAATCTTTTTAAATCTTAATTTAAAAAATTTTCATTAAGTTGACAAAATAAATTAGAAAACAGACTTAAATAAAATTAACAAGAACATTTCTTTTCATAGGCAGCACAGCAATATCAAGCGTTACAGTATTTTTAAAGAACAGATATTCCAGTTACCTAACTAATTTAATGCATCCGCCAATAAACAAGGAATTAAAGTAGGATTTTTTCAGTTATAGAGTAGCCTCACTATCAATAACAAGGAAAATTGAAATAAAAATGGTGCTCTTAAATAAGTTAGAATACATAGATTTTAAATGCCTTTTCAAGTGTGAACCCATAGCAAATTCGACAATTTTCTTTATTTTAACTAGTGAACCATAATCCACCCCCCATGGAATAATTTTTTTAAAAAAATGTGGCATTAAAGTTCATATCTTTCCTATGTTGTAAAGGCCCTTTTTTCTAAAATAATCTTGAAGGGGGTGGATTGTGGTACAGATATACCTTGGGGGGAAATTACCGAATTCTTTCAGTCTAGAGGCGTGACAAAATCAATTAAATGAATGGGGACAGGATAATTAAAAATGTGGGTTGTCTAATGACCGCAATGACCACAATTCCTGTGGTTATATCTTCACCGATCTACAATATTTTTCAAGCCTTGTATTCTAGAGGGGACAAAAAGTGTTAAATGAGGTGCTCCAAGGTTCAATACAAGGTTCAGTTTTACTAAAAAAGTTTGTTAATAATGATTTACTTACGTTAAATAAATGCCTATACGATATCCAAATAGATATACATAGTATACCTTTTTTCCACATGGATCAACCTAAATCGTGGTTGGAAGTTTTATCAATTTTTGTGATTTTGACACCTTAAAGTTATTAAATTGACAATAATCAATTAAGAAACTGATAATGAACTGAACCTTTTCTAGAATTTATCAAGTAAAAAGTGCCTCCCAATTGTAGGACAAGTAGCTAAATCCAGCCCACACTGTAAAAAATATTTTGATTTATTACTTTTCTATCTAAATCACAAAATGCAAGTAGTAAAAGTACACTATAAAGTTTCAAAATTAAACTCTTAGTTACAGCCAGAAAACTCCAAATAGTACCATAAATTACACATATCAAGAAAACAAAAACCGTAATAGAAAAAAGACAATTATTTTTGGAACATTTTTTACAGTGCAAAATTGACTACAGGCAATAATTTTAAATGTGATCGTTTAGAAACTTAATTAGCCAGAATAAAACATTACATTATTTCTTAACTGGATATAAAACAGCAGTCTTATAATAGTCCTACAGGAATTCAAATGAAAAAGTTAGGCATAAAAAAGAAGTTATTTATCGTATCGTATTATAGCTTTCCGTAGATATTAAAATGAAAAATTATAATATTAAAATCGGGGCTAACCAAACAGGTATATTTTTTTGTAATGCACAAATTGTCAGTAATACAATACTACACATGATTTTTCAGCATGGCTGAAAACTGGTTCTAATCCAGTATATATTAACCGGTTTCGAAGCCATACTGGAAAACTAAATTAAATTTCTGAAAAATATGACTTATGTAACTAAGGATTTTGAATGTATTACTCCAACAATTTTAATCTGCATTCTAAAATAGTTTTTTTTTATCGCATCGTTTTATAGACAGCTTTCCGCGGATATAAAAATGAAAAATTAAAAGATTTAAGCTAGTTTTACTGGCTCCGAGTGGTCAAAGGCCCGGGCTAACAAAACTGGTAGAAATTTTATGATTTTTAATTTTAACATTATTGGTAGAAAATTTTCCGTAATACGATGCTATACATAAATGATTTTTCAGTATGGCTGAGATCCGCTTCTAATCCAGCGGATATTAATCGGTTTCGAAGCAATATTTAAAAAAAGTTTTTTGTTAATTCAAACTGGTAAGGGGAAGGGGGTACTATACCATCCATCCATTGTTCCATCTCTGTATCCCTGACAATAATAATAAATTAAGAATCTATCCGTCTAGTCTAAAAATGCACAAAAATATCAACATGGTAAATGATATAATTAATAATAAAGTTGCTACAAACTAATTCAAAGAAACTGATATACTTGATTAATCATTTCAAAACTCTCATTGGGATATTCAATCATTTTTAGAGCTGTGCACTTCACACGAAATAGGGATAATGCGTCTCAAAAAAAATTTGTCTCAATCTCTTCTGATATACCTTTTTAAGCATTTCTAAGCATCATGTTATTGTCTAAAATGATTAGAAATATTTCTTTTTTGACAGGTGAAAAAGTATTGGGTAAAACTGTCTTCATTTAGTTGTTTTATCCCTAACATTTTTTTTTGCCAAGTCGGCTAGTCAAGAAAATAAAATGAAAAAACTGATTTTCTTACAACTGTTAAGATATGATTATGCAATATAAGTTTGAAATATCTTACATGTGCAGCTATTCTAAAACATTCCATATATGTATGTCTTTGCAATTCTTTTCTGCAAGAAAAAGAAACTAATATCATTAATTAAGAATTACTGTTTAATTAACAAAATTTAATTGCTAAAAAAAAGTTTTTTGACCTTGTTATTTTCAATTTAATATGTACTTTACTAAAGATTTATTGGACTGGTAAACTCAGGGTTATAGGGGATGGGATAATGAACGGTAAATTGATGTACCTTTCCAATTAGAATTTACAAAATTAACCTTTAAACAGATAAAAATTATTGTTTGACAACCCAATAAGGCTAATGAATGGTGGGATGAGTTTACTAGAATTTAGTGCAGTCTATATTCCAGTGTGCCCTCCCTTCCTCCCTGGCTGAACTGTTTATTAATTAAGTAAAAGAGTTAAGGTGTGCGCAGTAACATTAATGGTTACCATTGTAGGCGCTATACATTAATTATTTCTCTTTTTAAAACTAAATTGTGTTCATCTAATATAACTAAATTAGCTATTCAAAGTGCAATGCTAAAAACATGAAAAAAATGAATTCTATAAAAATGTTAGGTATTAAACCTTTAACAGCAAAAAAATAATAAGCAAAATTGGTTCTAACTGTATAATATGCCCAATAAAAAACAAGATAGTATTTTTTTTACTTTTTCTAGTATCAATCTGTAAATAGTTTTACTATTCTTAATGGAAATTTACCAATGCCTTGCAATTGTCCAATTAATATTAACAAGCAATTTTTGTCAAAATTGGTTTTGGTAATTTTGTGAGAATACTCCCCCCCCCCCTCCCCCTCCAAAATGTTCCTATTGGTGTGGTGGAACTATCAGTCACCGCCAACGCAAATCAAATTGAAATTAACAGGAAGCTGGAGCTATATCAGTCTATATAGCCAGTACATACACACACGGGTCGGCAAAAAAAAACATAATTGAAAATTTCCCGCGAAAAAAAATTGAAATTATTGCGCGGCATTTTTTTTGTGTGCAAAGTTTGCATTTTTTGGTATAAACAAAGATAATTTGCAATTTTAAATTTAGTGAATCATTGCGTATAATCTATTGCAAATATAAGATAAAAAAAGTTTGTTTTACAGCAAACTCAATAATTTGCATTTCTGCTTTTAATGCTTTTAGACACAGATAGGATAGGTTAGGTTAAGTAAGTTCCACAGCAGTAGAAAGAATCCATCTAAGATAAAAAAAATCAACCAAATTCTTTACACAAAACTGATCAAAACTCAAATATTAGCAGGAAAACGAAGGAGTGTATAAATTTTGTTTAGAATTGCAGAAGTAATACTCATATTTCCTGTCTTCCTCATGTGTCGCGTTGAAAGCATTTCCTACTCTTTTAATCTAAGCAAATTTACCAATGTTTTGTGTAAAGGTTGGCATCAGAATTGATTCTTTATATTTAAGCCCAACTAATTGGGATTTAAAAATAAGGAAAAACTAACCTTCCTCTAACTTTACCTAAATTAAGAAAGAAATCATTCTTAGACAAAAACTATTTCTACATATTTTATCAATCAAGAGGCCAGTACCTTAATTCATTAGAATACCTTTTAAAGTTCCAAAAATGTGAATAGTTTACAAAATTTAGATATATTATTTGTTTTAATTTAAGGATTTTGCAGTTCGAGACAGAACTGAAAAACGGTGAGACACTAATTAATCAAAAAGGAAGGGGCTGCTTCTTACACTAGCCCCCAAAGTTTTATACTAACGGTTTCTTTTTCGTTAGCCTAACAACTTAAGGTAGTAATGAATTTTGATTTGTTGGTTCATTATGTAGTGTAATAAGGGGTAATTTTCTGTATCATCATTGGGGATGTACATCAATTTATCGAACAATGTCTTATCTCTTTAGATCCCTGCTAATTAATAGTTTAGTCAGACTGTAGTGTCGGATATGACTGGCTAATTTTCTTCATAAATTCTATACTCCTGCGACATCATGAAATTCAAAATAATTTAATTTCCTAAACAATGTACTGTTCATTTTATTATATTATATGGAGCTTCAAATTCGTCCCAGGATGGTTTTAGGCTATTTTATTTTCAGATTAAAATCTTGGGATGGTTTCAGGCTATTTTTCTGCCCTTTCATACCCTTTCTAATATAGAGCTTCTAGATGCTAAGGGCGCGAACGCTAGTTTCATATAAAATACATTCAAATGTATTTTATTATTCATTCTAATTTTAAATAAAGCCAAATTCAAATTTTAGTAATCATTATTTCAAACCAAAACATAACAAGATCAATTATGTTCATAAAAAGCATAGACATTAACCAATATTAACATTGTAAATAACAGAATAGTTAATGCCAGTAACAGTATAACCAATTGAGCATTTAGTATAGTTAGAGTGAGATATTTTTTTGGGCGCGTATCATAAAAATAACACTGAACAGAAATTAAAGTAGAAATGATATTGGTCTAGATTCTCTAAAAACTCTCCTTAAATCCAATTTTAATTATTTTAAGGACTATTTTCTGTAAACCTCAATCTAAAATATTTGTTAATTTTGGAATAAGATAATACAGAAAATTTATGTGTTTCCTAAATATATATCAAACAGAGGAAGTGAAGCTTTTCCGTTGTTCCAAGAAATTGATATGTGCACTTAGTGAACATAATTCTTGGTTAGTTTTTATATTGGGGTACAAAATTCTAAAACTAATTTTTGAGAAACCTTTTAAATGACATCAAAGAAATTGAGATAAATTAGTTCCTTTTAGGCAAGAAAATTTATCATGAGTAGTAGGAGTGCCTTGTCCATAAAAGCTTAAGATAAACCAATAAATAATGGATCTTAAGACAAAAGTTGTTTAATTAAAGTGCCAGTTGTCATATCTAGGCTAAAATTGTAGTAAATTTTGTAATGAAGTTTTTTGCCTATTTTTTTTACCTAAAAATCATTTTAAAATTTTTTATATATTCTAAGTTGAAAGTACAGAGATAAGTAGAATGTATTTTCAGATAACTGAGCCCCTGAAAAGAAGTACGAAAAAGATGTAAAACAAACACAAAATGTCATTTACAGTAATTTTTATATCTTGTGTCACGCTAAGCCATGCCCCCCCCCCCTCAACTATCCCATCCCCCCCTGTCCCCTAAAATTTTCAATCAAGGTTCAAAATGATGTTTGGATTGGTAAAGGAATTTGATCTTTTGATCTTTTAGAAACAAGCACTTCAGAAATTAACAGAAATTAGCCCCTCTCAGCTTACAGTCCAAGTGCCTAAAGGTTTATAATTTAAAATGTTAAGAACACGAACAACAAACTTTTTTCCCTTGAAAACTTTTATTTTAGAGGTATTTTAACTTTAAAAGAAACATTAAATTAATGAAATACTGGTATATTCTTACATTTCACATGAAAATATTATGTTTTTCCTTTTCAGATTAAAACCAAGTTTTTCAGTACAAAAGCGTAATCTAAATGGACAAAACTCCGTATCAGATATTTGATATATCCATCCATCTAATCATTTTGTCTTCTTTTCAAATCAGAGAACCAATTTATCATTTATCCTTCCCTATTCTTTACACTTTTATGCACTCTAAAAAAATGTTAACACTAAACTTTTTACAAAATTTTCCAACATGTCTTCGTATGCGCAACATAAAAACAATTTTTTAACCGTAGTAAAAACATGTATATCTCATGTTATATGGAAAGTGAATAAAGAATCATAGGATTAATCAATGTATTATTGCCTAAATAAAATTAATTAAACCTATGAATATCTTATTTTTCTAGTTATGCGGTATTTTTTTTTTACAGTGCTGCATAATATATTACAGATACTAAGATTTGAAAACCATTATATCTGTACAAAATATACATTTTTGGGCTCCTTTCCATTGTATTAAAAAACTTTAGGTATTTAAAAAGTCTATTAAAAATCATCCTTTACTTTTCTATATAATTAAGTATAGTAATCAAATCTAAGGAAAAATTGATGAATTTTTATGAATAAAATAGATTAATAATGACCCAAAATGATCTTTGCAGTATGGCTTCGAAACTGATTTATATTCGCTGCATTAGATCCGGGAATCAGGCCTTCCTGAAAAATCATGTATAACATCGTAATATAGTCAATTTTCCACGTTTATTAAACTAAAAATCATAAAATTAAACAAGTTTTGTTAGCCAGTGACTTCGATCCCTCGGGGCTAACTTTTTTTGGAAATATGTCTATAATACGATGCTATGAATAACCATTAAATGTTGACAACAAAACTATAACCTTAAATAATCTGAGATTATCTTACTCTAGAAAATTTGACTAAGATTTTATGATAATGAGGGATAATTTTAAGAAATAAAAAAAAATGAGAAAAGCCTTAATTTGTGGCTAATAAGGATAATTTTCACTAAGCCGCCATTGTTTTGTCTAATGGCTCAATCCCAGACATAGACACACAGATAGACAGACAGACATTAAGGCAAGAAAATCAACCAAAAAGCTTAGACAAAAAAGTGGCAAAAAAGCTTTGAAAATGAACTCCGGGCGATTGGGAAGTGTTTGCCCTAGAGGGAAGCTAACAAGATCTTATGAACCAGTCATTCTGTTACACTTTTTACAACTAAAAACTTTAATAAAAACAGCCTGACAGCTACAGGGTTACCCCCTTATTATCAGTCTAGCTTTTTAAATAGATTTTACTTGTGAATATGGTTTGCATTTCAGAAATACAGGGATAGGCTTATGGAAGAATATTTAATCTGTCTATCTATTCAGAAAATATAATGTATGAAAAATATATGGTTTAATCGAGGAATCTAAAGTGATAGGACAATGGCTGATAAAATGATATACATCCCCAATGAAGATACATAAAATTACCCCTTCTGTAGATTAAAATTATTGGTTGAAACGTTTGAACACTTAATTAACCAACCAATCAAAGTTCACTAAGTTGTTAAGCCAACAAATAAGAAAACGTTATTATAGGACCTTGGGGACTAGTGTAAAATCAGCTCATTTTTCCCTTTTTCTGGGTTTGATCTGTCTTATTATTAAAAAAATAGACTTCCATCTGTAAAAACTGTCCATATTTTAAAAGATAACCAAATGACAAATTTATTTATAGAGTATCTTCGCTACTTTGTATTAATAGATGCATACATATTACATATTACAAATGTGCCTTCAAATGCATAGGAATTCCTTAGAAAAACACTGCATGGTCGCAACTTATCCCCCCCAGGCCCTCTCCTCCCTGCCACGTATTCCCCCCCTGCCCAACCCTTAACATCTTCAAAGATAAATTAAAGGGCTCTGTATGAGTGTGTGTGTGTGCGTGTGTTTTTGTGTGGGTGTGTGTGGTGTATGGTAGAGGCACAAAAATGCATCTCAGGGTTAATAAAATAAGGAAAACATTTAAAATCAACAAAACAAAAAATAGCTTTTTGTTTTTAGTAAGATTATATTATTTTTTTTTTAAATTCTTACTCTCTGTAAATGGATGTAGACTAATCATGGATATATGACAGGAAAAAATTATTGTCAGCTTAGGTTGCTAACATGGAACTCGTTTATTGGTCAGTTCGTTCATCAAGTTGAAGGGGAGGAGATGGGTTAAAGGGAGTTGAAGGGGGTAATCGTTATTTTAGCATTATGCAAGTCTCGCTTTATTATAGAACATGAAAATCTGGTGTAAGATTCAATTAATAATATATTCACCATTTCTCAGTAAAATATATAAAGCTATGCATAATCGATTAATTAGAATTGAAGATGCATTATTAATGCATAAACCCGAATAAATAACTATGATAGCAGGCAGTGCAATACTGTGCAATACCTAACTAATTCTTTCAAATAACAACCTCAGATATTTTCAAACATTTCAATTTAAACAGTCAGAAGAATCAGATTATTGTTCTTATAAGTAACACTATGTTGCTCAATAGTTGAATATTTGGGATTTTTATTTTGAAATTTGGTACTTCCTTAAAATAATATCAATGAGGTGCTTTTCTACATACATAATACTCTTTTTGTTGTAATCATCCAATCTTTACTCATTTAAGCACCATGTCTTTTTATTTATAAACCAACTGAAGATTGTTTGACATGAAACACCGTGTATTTGACTTATCAAATAAAAATAACTTGTTTGATCACTCTATGCTATCCTATTATATAAAGTAGTAAGCTTTTTTTGTCTGTATCAAAAGATCTCTCTAACGGATGAACCGATATGGTTCTCTTTTACAATTAAGCTTTTTATAGGTTCAGATAGCTTAAGATTTCGATAACTACTTAACCATAAGCTGTTTAATATTTTAACCTAAGTTTTGTTTTGGGCTATTTTCCTATTTTAATTACGTATTCGAATACAGAGTTCCTAGATGATAGGAGCGCAGCCGCTAGTAATCTACATTTGAGCTAAAGGATTAACAATTTCAGCAATCTATGCTTTTAGTTGTTTTTAAAATTGGTCTTTGTTCAAGGAAGTAATTCTTTTATTATTATTCATATTTAAACTTTATTAATATTTTTTTTATTAGGTCCTATTAGTATTTATCTTGGTGCACTGAAATAATATTAGTGGCATGTTTACACAAACCTTTGAAACATATATTTAAAGGGACTCTCTTTTTAAGTAAAACAAATTAATCCAAAACCAATAATGAAAGAGATTTTAAGAAATATATTTTGACGGCTATCATCGCTGAACATTACTGTACGCCGCTAATCTAAACTTGCTTGCAGTCCTCTTGTTTAGAACCAGACCGCGGCAAGCGAATTTAGTCAATAGCGATGCACAGCTGTGTAATACAATCCGTAAGGTTGTAAGGCGATGTGTAAATTAAAAAATTTTAAAGGGCTTCGCGATCTCATGAATACAAAGATTTATACTTTCTGTTAAGATGTTTTTTAACAAGGAGGGTCCTTTTAATATTTGTAACTAGTTATAAACGTGTTAGTAAACTATTTCTCACGCAACTATATTCCTTCCTTTTAAAATAAACAAGGATAATCATGCACAGAGGAAAAAGTGCAATTATAATTAGAGAATATTTAAATTCTTTTGAAAATAATCAATTAATATTAAACAAACAAAACAATATTTTGTCTATATATTTTTTCATCAACATAAATAATTTTGTCTATATATTTTTTCATCAGTATAAATAATTTCTTGTTAATTTCTTTATTGACAACATCTCAAAATAATTTATTTATTATAATTTTTAAATGACTAATATTTTGGGGCACAAATTTTGTATTTATGTGCGTTTACACAACAAATCAAATTTATTGAATTTGAATTGTCTGGTATTTTATTTCAATGTCCAGACAACTAAAATGAAGAGTAGCTGCGCTACCCAAAATCTAAAATAGAGAAGTCATGAAATTAAGGCAGCTTCAACTCTAAAAGGCGTTTTGACTGACGACGTTAAAACAGTTAAAAATGAGTGTCTGGCTACTAGGCCTGTCTCACCCCTCCCCCTCATTCTTCCCCTTCTACTGTCCATTTTTGATAATTCCACATTAAATGTATAATATCCTTCCTTACCCTTTCTGTATAAAAATGGGTTGCCTAGACTTGTTTTTAAAGACATGCCTCCTTCTCCCTCCCTCACTGTCTCCCTCTCTCTCTCTCTGTCTCTCTCACTCACTCTCTCTCTCTCTCTGTTTCTGGACTAAAATATAAACTTGACTGCCAACAATGGATATGGAATACGTGGATATTGTAGAAGATTCTCGCCTACCCTGATAAAATGTTTCTCCCAGCTGGCTAATATAACCATACTTCCCACCATCTCTCCCATATTACTTTATCCCATCCAATCGCCTAACCAAGGAGGAATGTATTGACCAATATCCGAAGACTTTATTAACAACCTAAATTGACGATGAAGATTCCCCTTTTTCACAATATCCACGTGTTGTATATCCATTCTGCCAACATTTTGGTTTGCGTCTTTTTGAAGCTCTACAAAATAATAATCAGGCTATCCTTAGGTCCAATTCTTAAAATATTTGCAGTTTAAAAGTTGTAACAAGCGCACCTACTCTATAACTATGGGTTGTATGGTCAATAACACAAATATTTAGAGCATAATTGTTTCAGATACAAGAATCTCATGATCAAAAAATGAATTGAAATGGCTTCATGACTAAATCTAATGTTGTTATTATGTAAACAATTTCACACAAACTTCTTTTTTCAGTTTCCATTCAAATTATTTCATTTTTTAAGTAACCGACCTAGTATCTATATATTATAAAAGCACACACACACACACACACTCATTTAAACATTGATTTTTTTGTTACCCTAATATGATAAGTATATGAAGACTAGACGCTGGGCAGACACACAAGGAGAAGGAATAAAAAGCATCTAGGCTAGTATTTATGAGAACTAAGGACAAAAACATGAGGTCTCTATACTGTTAGGGCTGGTAAGAAAATAAAGAGACAAAAAGCTTGTAGACAACGATGATTGGCCAATTTAAATTGTTACAAGAAATAGTTTCATAATAAAAAGGTGTCTTGTTAAGATGTTGTATCTGTATGATATCATACACAAAACATATATGTATGTTATAGTTTTAATAAAATAGAATTAGATTATTACATCATTATAAAAATTTAAGCTTTTTTTCAAGTTTAATTAAATGAAGTTTTGGCTTTAAAAAATAGTCAATTGGCTTTGTAAAAGATCTTCAAAATTTGAATAATATCATACTTGATTATTAAAACTTCTTTCATACATTATTTTGATAATTCAAGGAGTAAATGTATCAATATAATGTTGATGGTTCCACTAACTTATTGCCAATATTTAAAGAACACGCCTCTGATCTTTCATGTAAAATTAACCTCAAAAATTGGAATGTTTACATAAGTAGGGCTTTTTAGAAATTTAATGTTTTTTCATACGTAGAACTTTAGCTAGTTTTGCTTTAAATCAAGATTGACCATTCCAAAAAGCCATAAAAGTAGTAATATTAAATTAAAGTAAGTATAAATTGAAAAACTAAATTTATTACTTCCACCCCCCCCCCCTCCCACACATACACTTCCCTCATTCTAAATCCAAATCCGCAAAGGTTTAAAAGAAATTTATGATAATTTAGCGCATTAACTCAGCTGGAAACTTGGACTTGCAAGTTGTAACACTAAATCAGGGATAACAAGCAGCTAGCAGCCGCCACAAACCGCTAGAATGGCAAAAAACAGAAGCCACTGAGAAGTTAAGTTGCTGAGTCAGCAATGTCAAACAAAAAATCTTAATGCTAAGAGAATTACTAATGGGAAAATTTAATAATTTAATTCTAAAGATAATAAAAAAAAGCAATTTCAAACCAAATCCAATTTTGAAGTGCTTTTCAGTTAATTGATTTGCTTTGCAATTAAGAGACCTTATATCAGAATTTTATAAAACATAAGAAACTTAAAAATTGTCAAATTTTATTATGTGTTTAAATTTACATTCAAACAATTTTGACAAAAAAAAACATCTTCAGCCTTTTGTAGAAATGGCAACGCCCTTAAAGTCACTTTAAGTGCAGATGACGATCCCTGTTCCGAAATCAATCAGTCAGTCAAAACACGTAAATCTCATTTCAATTCAATTTAGCAAACTTCATGGTGAAGCAAGCTAAGCTATTTCACCCCTCAGTAAAAATCTCCTATAAATTGTTTCGTCCTCCCTCTATTTTAAACTGTTCCCACATAAGTGTTCAAACATCTTAGCAGATAAGAATAGAAAAGTATTATGTAATCCAACGAGATTTTCATGTAATCACTAGGTGAACCACACACACACACGAAGTCATAACCCCAGCGGGGCTTTCTATTCATTACTAAGACCAATAAACTCATTTGATCACTTCGCTTTTTTTTTTTAAGAAATGCCTTTTTTTGCAGATGTGAATTCACACCCCACATACGCCACCAAAATACACTTTTTGGTTAAGTTTGCGGTTAGAAAAACATCAATACACAAAATTTGTTATGAATTTAATATGCAAATAACCAATTTTAACAATCTGTTTTGGAAAACTAAATGGAATATCCGGCTTAAAAGTTACCAAAGTCATGTAGGAAAAGAAATCATTAAAATGTTTTATTAAAAATGTTACCATAAGTAAGATTTAATACCAGTTGAAATGCTGAAAATAGTTATGTTCTCTTAAACAGATAAACTTTTTAAAAGAACTTAAATAGAGAGTAGGCCTTTGAAGAGCAAAAAAAATTATAGAAAAAATTTCTTTTGTGAATTAGGAGCTCTTAATGTTCAAACACTAACCAACAATCGAAAGGATTTATATGGTAGAGGGACAAAGTGACTCAAAAATCAGCCATGTAACGTCATAAAAATGAGGGATAATCCATTTCTTTTTTAGGGGTTTTCCTTCCCACATCTCCTCTCATCTCCCTCTTTTTTATGACGTCACATGCTGATTTGTTAGTTACTTTGTCCCTCTACTTCATATGCATCTAAAGTCATAAACAATTACCAAATTAGGTATAGCTAAAATATAAAATTAATAACATGTTAATTTATTCCTGTATAAGTATGAAATAAAATCTGTTATCACTAATTGATATTTGGGTTCTGACCTTTCAAAATTGAGATGTTATAATATATTGTTTGTTGCCACGGCTTAATTCTCGGCTAATCTCATCATAATAAAAGGTATTAGAATAAACATGGCTAATCTTTTTAAAAAGTGTGTCTTATGAGCAGCGTAGCTAATATACAACTAGGATAGGTCCGTAGGTCTTAGTAAACTTTCTAAATTAGCCATCTTGTTTATTGACAGGTTCTTAAATTTAAAAGATAAATTGATAAACCTAGGGATGTAAAGGGAGAAAACAATGGCCGCTAAATTGACGTAAAGCCCCAATGATGACACAAAAATTTCAAATTCTGCAGATTGAAATTAGTGGTTAAAACGTTAGAACCCTCTACTTAATGAACAACCAATCAAAATTCACTAAAGTCCCCATAGTTCTCAAGCCAACGGAAAAGAAAACGTTATTATAAAACTTTGGGGACTAGTGTAATAAACAGCAAATTTTCCCTCTCATTCTCTCTCTGGCTTAACCTAAATAAGCTTTCTAATGAAAATATCATATTTAGAACACAGTATTCCCATCTTTTCTTTATTATCCTTGATTAAGAAGATGTAAATAATTGAAGCTTACTAATCAAATTTTCAAATATTACATATCAATGAATTATATTTCTATATCTAACTTCTTTATTCCCCTATCTCATGTAAAACTAGAAGGCCCTTTAAAGCGTTACAAGGTATAAGGCATTTG
The DNA here is from genome assembly GCF_053477335.1 of Acartia tonsa. Lineage (NCBI taxonomy): Eukaryota > Metazoa > Arthropoda > Copepoda > Calanoida > Acartiidae > Acartia > Acartia tonsa. The sequence continues at coordinate 12,996,419 of NC_137262.1, read as the reverse complement.
TTCTTAAAACATTTCTTTTTTTTAAAGTTTAGAAATATGTTCTTCTTTAGTAAACTTCACTCTAAGACTCCAGAAGGGGGAGGGAAAATAGCCTAAAACCAAAAAGATTTTTTTCCTGGAAAGCCAGCCCTAATATGATAAGTGAGATCTCAAATCATTTTATTTTGAATAATGAGAATACAAAAAAAGTCTAATTGGATTTTCGCCGACCAAAATGTTATTTACCGTTATGGTTCTCCTTCATAGATCCTGGTAAGGTTTAGAACTACTTTGAGGTAAAGTTTCAAAAACTTCGCAAGAAAAGTCGCCTCTAGAAAAAAAATGACCCAATCCCCCATAATTTTTTTTACAACTGTTTAAGCCTTTAATTCTCTGATTTTTTTCCAGGCTGATTGAATGATAGGTCGAGAATGTGCAAAATCATCGCAGCACTAATGGCCAGTTGTTAGTGTGAGCATTATTAGATAATGAGTTTCAAAAATACACTCACAGGCTTCAACAATATTAATGACAGCCTATGAGTAGTGAAAAGGGTAAAAGGGGGAGCTCTTTGCAGAAGTGAAACTTTTTTTCGTCTGTATCAAAGTTATTTTTTCGTCAAACAATTTTGATGTTAATCCTTAATGTCAATTGGTTGGATGAATGTATGAAAAAGTTGACGGACGAACATGTTTATCGCAGTAATAAACATTAATGATAGTATCTATTACTGCTATGTTAGCCGCGTGATCTTATTAAATAAAGTAAATTGCACAATAGCACTTCTTTGCTTTTAGTTGCAGGTATGTTTTTGATCTGCAAGCTATAGAATTTGAATGCTCGCATCCTTGTTAGAGTAATAGTTACAAAGAATGTTATATTAAAGAGCCACTCTGTAATATAGTTTTATGTTTGAGCAAGGTCTGATTAATAATGTGCATTTAGTATTAAATACCAAAGCCATATTGATTTTAATAAGTATCATAAAAAAATTTCATAGATGCTCGTTTCTTTAATGTAACCTCTTTCAGTTTCTTTAATCATGTCTCATTTACCAGTATTTCTTAGATTAAAAAATCAATTTTGAAATGTGACTTTTTCTAGCATTGAAATATTCAATATAAAGTGAAAAAAGACATTTAAAATTTGTTTTAACAACAATTATAACATAAACATAACTTCAAATTTTAATTTGCATAGTTTTTAAATAAAACCTTTGTGATGGAAACTAAATACTAGCCTATAAAGAAAGGCTCAACAGCCGCGCGCAAGAAACCTGTAATCCGTATGAGGATTGACAACTTTATATTTTAAAAATTGTCTTAATGCATAAACATGGTTGTAAATTTACAATCTCTCTGTTTAGGCAAATTTTAAAGGTACCAAGCGGGCTTACTTGCGACTGCTGATCTCCGCATTAAAGCTTAATCTATATTATTTTATATTACCACTTTAACCCTATGGGAACACTGATAAGGAAAGGTTGTGATCAAAGTTATATATCAGCATGAAACTATGGTCTGACCCTATTAGCTTGTTAACAGCTTTATGCATAAATAAATCTTCCAATAATTTTATATAATCTTAGATCATAATATTAAGCTTTTTTGTACTGTTTTGACTGAAAGAATTAAGAAACTTTTTTTCCATTTTACACAAATCTTATCTTATTTTTTGTACATTTTGATTTCATAACACATCCCAAAGGGTGAAGTGGAGTAATTTCAGGTATCTAAAGGGATAAGACAATGGCCAATAAATTAATCCCCAATCATGATACACAAAAATACTCCCTATGTACATTAATTAATAAGTAGTTGAAACATTTAATCACTCAATTTAATGAACCAACTAATTAAAATTCAATTAAAGTCCCCAAAGTTGTTAAGCTAACAAATAAGAAAATGTTCTCATAAAACTTTGAGGACTAGTGCAATAAACTACCAATATGCCCTCCCTCCCTAAGTTATTTAATTAAGATTTTTTCTAAATATAAGATTTTAATACAAAAAAGCTTCTAAGTTTAGTTTTCCCCTGCTCTATCCTAAATCAAACATTGATAGTATAACTTGTATGTGTTGAATGTTTGTTGATGTTATTAGAACCCCTGCCAGCATGTAACACATTTTAAGGATTTCATCATTTCATAGTGAGGTAAATAATATAACTTTTACAATCATAGGAATTCATTCTTATTAGCATAGACTAAAGAGAAAATACTATGTATATAATAGGCTATACTATTTTTAATCTAATTTAATATTCAAATTACTATACATTTGTACAAAAATTAGATACAAAACTTAAACTACAATTAAAAATCTTTCTATTTCTATTTTTAAATAAAAGTAAAATGAATTTGTTTAAAGCAGCTTTACATGACTTGTTGAAAATATTTTATTTGCAAAAATATCCCTAGTAATTTTGTGTCTAAATTATACACCTAAATAATATTTGGTGTACCTTTTCGGCGTTTGGTGAAGATTAGACCTTTTGTATTTCAATATAAAATACCTATTGTGGATGTTTCTGTGTTTGTATTATAATAGTTAAGAACATACTTGTTGAAATTATAATTCATGTCAATATCAAATATTTGAATTGAGTTATTTTACCTCAGATTTTTCCCTCCCTTTTTTGAGTTTAAATCTTTCAGTTTATGAAATTGAAACTTAGAATGTAAAATTAAAATATTTTATATTTAATCTCGTATATATTTTGACTGAAAAGGGTTGGATTCTCAGGCTAAAATAAAAGTTTTTTTACAAATTGTTAGATGCTACATACTAAAATTCAAATATCAAAACAGTCTGACAAATAAAAAACACGGCAAATCTGTAAATTTCAAGTTTTTAAAGAATGTATATATAAACGTGTACAAATTTGAAACGCCCTAAAAGGTGGAGATAAGCATAAATTTTGACTGGAAGACCTCGTGTTTGTGTGTGTTTGTACCATACCTATGGAATTTTTGTCCTAAAGCTACTCAAAAACTCGCAATGTCTAATATTTGAAAATATTTGCATTCCCAAAGAAATTTAGACATAAATGTTTTTTTCTCTTCCAATATCAATTGGATTTAAAAACTTTTACTTAATACATGATGTAAGGGCTACGCTAAGTAAAACCATTAAAAGGTTGTCCTGAAAATTACACCATGTTATTTAGCAGAGATGTCTTAACTATAAATTCAATAATAAATATTCAATAAGATTTTAAAAAGTTTCTCATGCTACTTTGTTAGGATACTATGGATACTAATTATGGATATGATTCTCCTTGTTTTTGCGTAACAATAATAAAATACAACTTTAAAGACATGTTTATCAGATGATAGGGAATGTTTGTTGATAATACCTGCACTATAGTTACCTAATTATAGGCCTTTTCTTAAGTTACATCTTTATTAAGATATTTTCAAATCCTATTATATAAAGTAGTAAGGTTTGTCTGTCTGAAGCTTAAGATCTCAGAAATGTCTAATATAATGATGTTTTGCTTTCTAAATGTCTAAGGTGTGGTTTTAGGCCATTTCCCCTTCTTCTTAAGACTAGGGGCGAAGAAACTTGTAGTACTTTACTGAATGAATATGCTTTTTAAGATATTCATGATTATATAAAATTAAGTTAAAAGAAAAAAAACTTTTAAAAATCTAAAAAGATATGCTTCTTTATAAAAATAGGTTTTTTTTCTTAAAGTTATTATCATAAAAACAAAAAACAGCTAAAAAATTCAAGAATTTCTTATGGTAAAGTTATATGCATGTTTTTTTATTTAAACTGTTGTGTAAAAATGTCTAAAGAATCTTAAGATGAAATTTAAACCCCCAGAAATGTGATAACTGATATGCTTTAGTTTTTAGCCACAAAGTTATGAGGAAGAGTTCCTCAAATTCTTTTCAATGTTATCTTAAAATCTTTTTCTTTATAAAAAGATAAAACTACATGGATGTATTTATATAAAAGCTGTTCAAATTTAAATTCCATGAAGATACCACATCCTTAAGTTTTTTCATCAATGGCTTTTTGTGTCAAATAACAAAAATATTTGCTTCAGTTAAAATATAGTCCATATAGAATTTTTTTGCGTTTAGTTTCATGTTTTTAATGAATCTCTCAGATACCAATTTTATCTTAGTTTTATTTTTAAATTCTGAGATGGTTTTAGTCTATATAAGGCAATTGAATGAAAAAACTAAATATTTATACAGGCAACAATTAAATAAAAACGATATGTCCTATATATTAAAATCTTGTAAAAAAAAACTCCGAAGAAATGTGTGAAAAAAAATATTTTTTTCTATTTTGTTAACTGATCAGATATACTTAGTATTTATAAGGCTGTAATAAATAGAAGAAACTAGCACCACCTACTTTTATTACCCCGGACTTAACAGAAACATGCATGTACCCATAAAACATATTTGAAGTCCTTTCCCTACTTAAAGCTTTTTTGACCGATAATATGATGAAAAGGTTATATTCTTTAAATCTACCATTGTCCTGCCTCTCCCCTCTGACCTAATAAATTCTAGCCACTAAACTTAAATCCTGCCAGGTTCTTTATGATATTCCTGAACCTAACTTAACTTTACACATAGAAGCTTTTAAAAGAAACTTAACGGGAGGGACCATTAGATGGCCGACTGGAAATAAAAGGGATTTATCGATAAAAAAAATATGACGTTTTTAAGGTTGATGTGTAATGAATAATGGGCAAGACAAGGGGCTGCTCCATAGTTGTTGTTTCTTTTAATAGCACCAGTTCCAATTTATCAATTTTAACGACCATTATTTAAACAAGATAGTGAAAATTATTTGCATAGGCCGCGGGTTCCAGCCCAGCCAATGCAATAATTATAAACATAATTTATCTTAACAACATATATTGTAAGTTATCAGCTGTCTAGCCACAATTTATTCTCAAAATGTATCCAGAGATATACCAACTTATCTGTGTTATACAAAAAGGTGTACCAGACTACTTTTTTGCACTTCGTCTCATATTTATCGTCACTTAAAAAATCACTTTTAGTTCATGGTAAATCACATTTTCAATGAATATAACCTAATTTTTGTGAAAATTAGACATATTCTTTCGAATAATATATGAGCAAGTTATTAATTTTAAAAGAAAAATATTTGCAAAAATTTTGGCAAATGCGGGAAAAAAAACATTAAACATTCCTTCTGTGTGGTGTTGTGCTCATATACTGACTGAAACTTGAATACAGGCGCTCAAAATCTTTATAGAATGCGGTGTTACTGCGGAATGTGTGAGTGTGTGAGCGGGCCTGTGTGTGTGTGTGTGTGTGCGTGTCCTGTGAATTTAGAATTCACGACGTTGGACGTCGTTCGATGGCTGCTTGATTTTGTGTGTGAGTGTGTGTGTGTTAATACGGAGTTGCTTTTAGAGTACTGTTGGTATGTAACTCCGTAATATACGGGGCGCAGCTATTAAGGCCTCCGAGACACACACACACAAATACGACGTATATGACACATACTATGGTGTGGTCAAATGACCGGAGTGTGACCTCTTGGCATCCGTTTCTTTCTTAACAAACTAGATTGTAAACATACATAGAATCGTAGCTCGAGACTTATCAGAAAATCAGACAAAACCATATTACAAATTAACTATTAAAAAAAATGAAAGTTCCATTTAAATATTCCTCAAAATTGTTGAATACGGTATGTTTAAAAATAATGGATACTCTATAAATCTCTAAAGACTTATTTATAGAGATTCTTCAACTACACTATTGTGTCTACTCGTTCAAAGAATCTTAATCCCAAAACCATCAACAGAACAAAAAAATGCTAAATAGTCAACATCTTAATATTGACGTACGATATTGCTGTTTGGTACTATAGAAATGCTTCGTCTTTTATTTGTAAATTAATGTCAAGGGATGATATAAATATGACTTAATTAATAGTCGTAGCTGTCAGTCACAGCTGAACAGACAGATTGACTCAAAATGTAGAGATGCCTCTCTCTTTAAAAACAACTATAGATGGAGCACATACACTCTAAAAACGTCAGCTTAAACAGAAAACTAAATAACATTTATAATCTTGAAGTTTTTAGTAGCACAGCAATTCTTAAGCATCATAATTGTTAATTGGCAGTTTTTAAAATTGAAATGAGGTATAGAAAGGTGTTATATTTATAAGTCCATTAAAGAATTTCCATATTTTTTTCTTTATTCTTGCTGCAAATTTAATACTCGACTTTTCGATATTAATTATATTTCTATAATGATTTATATTTAGCTTTACAATAAGTCTACCTATAGGAAAACAATCACGAAAAATGTGTCAAAATTTTTTTTTGAAATTTATATTTTTTAGAGTGTGCATAGCCCCTGAAGCTTACGTATCTAGTTTTAGTTACATCATATCACACACACACACACAAACAGACACACATACACACACACACACACACGCACACACACACACACACACACACACACACACAACCTAGTTTGGGCTGGTTAGTTTAAATCTGTAATGAGAGGCAAGATGCTATTTAAGTAAACAACACCTTTTAATTTGATTTGAATAAACAGGATTTCATAAAATTCCATTCATAAGTAAATATTTTATAAATAAAGTGGCATGTTGTTCAATTTAGCCAACAAGTTCTTGTAAAGGACGGTTCTATTTGAGCTGTGCTTTACTAACGATATTTAATCAATAACATAAGATACTTTGCTATTTTGATGCAAAATATTTCTAAACTACTTTGTGAATTATGCTAATTGGGGAAGCTTCGTTTCCGTTCTTCGTCGGTTTAATATAAAGTCTATCGGATCAAGTCAAGCAGAGTGTGCCAAAAACAACAAGTAAAACAGAGTGTGCCAATATTTTTTCAAGTAAAGCAGAGTATGCCAATAATCCCCCAAGTAAAATATAGTATGCCAATAGTTCATCAAGTTAAGCAGAGAATGCCAATATTTATCAAGTAAGGCATAGTATGGCAATATTTTAGGAAAAAAGTTGAATTAAGTCAAGCAGAGTGTGCCAAAAACAACAAGTAAAACAGAGTTCGCCAATATTTTGTCAAGAAAGGTCCGATTTATCCCCTAACGAGATAATAAATTTTTCTTGAAGATGAAATTAATAGAAACGTTTGTCTAACAAATATGATTTGTTAGTGACTTTAACGCAACTTAATAAAGTATCGTTTCAAACATTTATTTTCATCTTTCTATAATACAAAGTAGTATTATATAAAGTAGTAAACGTTTTTTATCTGTCCCGAAAGATCTCACTAACCGCTGAACCTATATTGTTCTCCTTTACAAGGAAGCTTCTTATAGGTCCTGGGAAGGTTTTTTGGGAGGGTGTCTTGACCCCCCTCCCCCTAAAAAAAAAATTTTTACTCTTTTGAAACTCAAATTTAAAATGGGATGGAGTCGACTTTTCCCACTCCTACCTTAAGTGCCCCTAGAGGCTTCTAGGGGGGCGTAGCCGCTAGTCTTAAACATCTTACCAAAAATTTAAAATGCAATCTTGATATAGGAATGAAGAACTTAAATATATTTTTTTTAAACTTATGCCTTCAGATTTTATTTTGAGTTTAAAATTGCGCCAAATTAGGAAGCTTTATTTGAAAATAAAATAAATAGTTTTTTATCTCAGTCTCGACTTCATGAGTTTGATTTCTGTTGATAATAATTTATATTATTAGAATTAATATTAATATCATTTTTATAATTTATATTTTTTACTGTTACATAAGCGTGATGAGATACATATTTAACTGGAAGGCATCAACTTAAAAATCAGGGTTCGGCAGCCGCTGACTGATCTGCAGCTGTGCATTGTTACAAGCGACAGCGGCTACGGATTCAGCTGAGCTTAAGATTTTGACGTCGCCTTTTGGGTATTTCCCACAATGTGCCTATTGAGCACTGACAAACCCTCCTTATTTTTAAAATAAATTGATGATATTGAGATGGTTAATTATTCCTTCTTCTAGATCTAACCTCTCCGGGGGTGGGGAGGGTTTAACCCTTGGGCCCTAAACATGCGGTGCCCTAACCCTACGGGGCCATCCAGTACTCAATATACCCTAACCTAAAGGAAAAAAAACCACTCCACATAATAAAAAAAATAAGTGAGGGATTTCTTTGCTCGACAAGGTGCTTTGAGGGAAAACGTCGCCCCTTGTTGCAACTTTAAATTTCATTATGTCTTGGTTGCAGTTGCTATTTCTTGCTAACATTTTTTTCTGTATATTATTTCAAATTTTGCGCTCGACGGCAATTTTTGGCGCCTTACTTTCACAAAGTCGAAAAGGCGGCTGCCTCGCGGCTGTCGGGTTCTGGTTTATAATGATGAAGATAATTTAATACATCATATCTAGATAAATAATCAAGTATTGTGTCAAAATAAAACAGTAAAAATAATAAATTTAAAAAAAACATCTAGAGATTAAAATACATTGTCATGCGAATTTTTAAAACAGTGGGCATTGAAAATGGCTTAACCTTTGAACAGGTACAACATTAAAAAAACATGACAAAAGTCATGCAGTCAAATGGTCCTCTGTCTTTAACATTAATAAAAAGAAAGCAGATCATTTTGGATCATATTAAAGAACCTAAACATGCTATATTTTGTGGTGTTGTTGTAACGCCAAATAATCAAGGATGGGGATGCCTCGAGTGTAACGGTTTCAAAACTCTTATGTTTCGTCATGAAAACTAATGGGCAGCAATGTTTTGTTTCCTATCAGTTGTAGCATCGTGTAATTAAGAAAATAACTAATGTTAGCTAAGCACTGTGGGCCTTATCTTACAATAGACGGATACATATAGAGAATCAGTTTTTACACTCAAAAAAAGGACTAATGTCCCATTATATGAAATAGGAAAGGTATTGTGTCTGTGTCCGTTAAGATTTCGCCAACCGCTGGAACAATTAAGTTGTCCATTTTAGGCAAGATTAGCATAGTTCGTTGGATGGTTTTATGCTTTTTTTTATTTTCGAATCTAATATTTGCGGTCTATTAACGCTTCGTCCCCATTAGATTAAATGCTAGGAGCGAAGCCATAAGTATTCATTAATAGCAAGGCAAAGTAAAGCTTCTTTAAGCAATTAATTTTATAGATTTTAATTCGTTAATCAATAAGTAATGTGTCCAAAAGTTTTCTTTAATAATACTACTGGCGCATTATTGATTAAATACTTTATAAAGAGAAGCAAAAGTAAAAAAATTCTTAATAATAAATTTTTGTTGAAAAACAAGTTATCTTTATTATTCAGTCAATTGTATGGGCCTACTAGTGCCTAGTAAGCATTGGGTAGTTTTTTTTCGTTGCCTTGATTGCTAAATGGTCAATTTTTAATAGATAATGTGCAATTTTTTACGTTTTTAATAACACTTTTTAGATTTTAATGGCGCAGTGTTGGAATAATTTAGAAAATGATTGGCAAAAAAAACTGTAAATTGTAATAAAACTTAAGGAAAACGAACTGAAAATGAATATAATTGGTTATTATTTTATTTGTGGGATTCCTTATTTTAGCAAGTTGGGACTTAAGTCCTAATGACAAAAATAGAATCTTGGAAATAATGTCGAAGTAGTTCAATTCAATTTGATACAGCCCCTAAGAGCCATTGAAATCGTATTTTATTCTGAACAGTCAGATAAGGAAGAACCCGCAGGACTGTGTAAAGTCCAGGTCAAGTCTTAGTGGGTTAATCATCTCCAAAATTTAAGTTGGGATCTTGTGCAGCTCACGGTAAAATGTTCCTGAGATAGATTTTCTCCAAAATTATTATCAACGTTAAACGACACTATATGCTCAACGACTTAACGTACTACCAGCATATCGTTATAAGTGGCATACCAAAGACCTATAAATAGCCAAGATCCATTGATGCACAGGAAGAGCGTGACTAAAGAAAAAACACTTAAAACAAGTATTCTTTCGCGCATTTATGTGCACTGCGAGAAAATCAAACATGATTGATTATTAACTATTCAAGTTTATTTGTAGGAATTTTTTCATAGATTACAATGATGTTCGAATAATTATTTTGAGTCTTTAGGCCGTTGGCAGCTTTTGGAGCTCATGTTTATGAGATAATTGATTCCAGGAACATTTTACAGTGTGTTCTTTTATAAGAACTTTTTTGAAAGCAATTTTACCCCACTTATAGTTATCAGAATTTAATGATTAATGGCTTATTTTCTTTGTTTTTTAAGGCAATTAGTAGAACACCAAAAAATATTTCAGTTTTTATTTAAAAATTCAAAATTCAAAACTTAGGTGTCAACATCTAAAAATGGTTTTAGCGCATTTTTCTTATGCCTAAATCTTCTACTCTTTGCAAGAAAAAAATTGGATTTCTGTAGTCGACTTTGGGGGGCCAGTACTCCCTCCCTGGTTGAGATATAACCTTCAAACTTTGATATGTTCTAGTACATGTCCCTAATAGTATCTGTATACATTTTTAGCTCTATATTTCAACTTTGAAGTGTTTAGCAGCCATTCTTGGAAAAGGTTGAATATTTGAGCATAAGAAAAATGCGCTAAAACCATTTTTAGATGTTGACACCTAAGTTTTGAATTTTAGATTTTTCTGTACTTTTTAAATAAAAACTGAAATATTTTTTTGGTGTTCTATTAATTGCCTTAAAAAACGAAGAAAATAAGCCATTAATCATTAAATTCTGATAACTATAAGTGGGGTAAAATTGCTTTCAAAAAAGTTCTCATAAAAAAAACACACTGTATTATTGACTGCATCAGATTCTTAAGTTGTTGTAATAAACGAAAACTTGTGTTATGGAGGTTTTATAACAAAATCATAATACAGTTACATATCAAAAACAAAGAATAAAGTGTATGGGTAATAAATACATAAATGCAAAGATAAAAAATTTAAAATTTTGCTACGGTTCTATTTGATGAAAGCTTTATAGCTTGCAAATTTTTGTTTATCAAGAGAAATATTTTATGTTTTTCAAACGAAGCAAAAAAAATGATAAGAAAAGTCAATTTAATGAACTTTTGTTAAAAAAGTTCTGTAATGAAAATCTAACATTTTCACAACAACCAAATTCTATTAATATTTGCTGAAATAAACTTTTAATGTACCTTTTTAGAAAAATGATTGACCGAAAATATTTGTTAGGAATGTGTGGAAATTAATGTATGTATGTTTTGTCAGTATCCCTTTGTATTAGTTTGAAAATTTCCTTCGGACTTGCTCAAATGCACAAAGATGACAAAATTCATTTTAAATCAAGGACGGACAGACGTACAGACGGACCGACCCTTATTATAGAAAAGCTTTGCTTTAAAAAAAACTATATGCCAAATTATGAATAACAGATAATAAAACTATGCCTAAATATGTATAAAAATACAGGACAAAATTAATCTACCTCTACAAACAAACTAATGTTGGTTCACCATTTAAAAAAATGTGTTCGAATTCTACGCATCCGAAAATTGCATTAAAAAAGTTCTTTGGGGTGATGGGAGGTGGTATGATATGTTGGTGCTAATCAATTAAACTGGACAATGTTTCAAGATGTTTAGCAAGGTATTGTGAGCAGCGGGGGGTAGGGCACACGTGATGGCATGCAACTATTACCAGTAACTGCAAATTTACGCAAAATATGCTGAAAAAAATAGGATCCCTCAAGATTTTATATATTTTGTTTAGTGCAATGAAAATTGCATAAAAAGTTACTCAATAAAAATGTATAGTCAGTATCAATAACTGCAGGTACAGTATTTCTATCTTTTACGTCATAAATCAATAAAAAGTTTTTCTAAAAGAACTAAATTAAAATAATTTATTAGCAGGGATATTTCACATTAAGAAATCTAGGTTGACTCCACTCTTTTGCCCAGGGGTGTAAGAGATGTCAATACCCCCTTTTAAAATTATATTGAAAGGATGCCTTACTCTTCCCCCCCCCCTTATGGTTTTACACCAACCTGATGAATCGCTGTGCATGCCAGTTTCTTTTAAATGAAATTTAGTAATAAAATTACAGCATGTTTTTACAATGAGATGAGATATTAGTAACACATTTTGACTCAATAATGATTAATCACCTAACATTGTCGACAAATCCAGTTTTTTCCAGTAAGAAAAAAAAAGTTTGATAGATATTTCTCAAATTAAAAAAAAACTCTAATCTTTAAAATTGGTAATTCCAACTCAAAAATGTTCAGCCAATCCCTTCCCTATCACCAAAATGTTTTATATTTAGATAATTTTCAACATCTGGTGATTTTAAAATTACTTGACAATGTAAATAGTTAGCATATGTGGTTCTGGTGTTCACACTAAAATAATAAAAGTTAATAATAAAAAGTCGATCATCTCAAAATACATTGATATTTTGCATTTTAAATAGTAAACTATTCCAATAAATATTGTTTAAAATGTTAGTTGTAAGCTAAAAGTATGTATTTAAACTATCAACAATTTTTGTAATTTTCCTGATTTCAACCAAATTAAACCAAATGGAGTTTCCCATTAATCCCAGTAATTTCTCCAGGTAAAATAATTGAATTTATTTTACCTGTCATCCTATTATATAAAGTAGTGCTTTTTTTGTGTGTAGCGAAGGATCTCGCTAACCACTGAACTGATGTGGTTCTCCTTTACAGTGACGCTTCTCATATGTCTAGGGAAGGTTTAGAACTATTTTAGTGGAGGGTATATCCACCCTACCAAGAGAAATCGCCCCTAGAAAAAAATTACTCTCCATCTTCAAAAAATTTAAATAAAATTAAAAATGGGAGCTAGGTCTTTTTTTACTTTTACTTTTTAAATCTAAAATAATAAATTGGGTTATCAAATTCAACTTACTCAAGTGCCTGTATATGCCTCTAAAGGCGGAGCCGCTAGTGTCAATATAAAGTGCAAGCCTATAAAATAAAAAAAATTCTCCTAAATCTAGAAGAAAAAATTTGGATAGCAGAATCTCTGTGAACTTTGGCGGTCTTGTATAAACATTGAACTTCTAGGTGTTAGTAAATTTGTGTGAGTGAGAGAATATTCTTCTTTGCCCTATCCATAACTTAGTTTGTCATGGATATTCGTAAACTGTTTTAAATCAAATCAAAGCAGAGTACAAAACATATCTAATAATAAAGTTGGATGTGTTTATGTATTTCCAGGAAGATCTTATGAGCCGCTGAACCAGCTGGTGGTCTACAGTTTACAGAATAAAATTGCATATGTCGCAGAAAGGTTTTCAACTATAAGGCACCTTTCCTCTTGTATTATACTGTTTTTTTAATCATTTAGCAGTCTAGGATGGTTTTAGGTTGTTTTCTATCCATTGCTAGTTAATTGTGTAATAACTTTAGAACAAAAGAATACTTGGGCTAATAAAAATCTGCCAAAATGATAAAAATTCTTGTCAGCTTCTTGTGCCATACAAGGAATCAAAAAAAACCCATGGAATTTACAAAAATATATTTACATAAGATGAGTTGGGGGAAAAAGGGAAGAAATAAAGAGTGGAAAAATTTAGGCAGTGTTCTATTGAAACAGTTTGAAAGCTATATGTAAACAATATACGAGGATCGTGAAACGTCTGTCATAATTGCATTAATTCTGTCTATTTGTCTACGTTAACCCTAAATAAAAGTGGTAAGGACTTAGATTATAAAAGGGATATCATTGACATTAAGTTTAGCCGATGTATTAGTAACGAAATAATTTGTGGATCTCGGTAACCACTGAACCGATTGGATTCTACTCTTCAGGGAATATATCTACTGGTCCTGAGGTGGTTTTAAGCTATTTCCTTTGGGGTGGGACACCCCCAACCCATCAAAAAACAAAAAAATCCTACCCCGTCCAATTTTTTAAAAATTATTTGAAATTACCATAACAAGTAGTACTTATTGTTTTTAAAATTACCTCTTGGGGCAAAGCTCCTAGAGGCTAGGGGCGAATCCGCTAGTTTTAATAAATAAAGTATTATATGAATTTAGAAACAACAACTCCAGGTAAATAACAAAACAAGCAAGAAAATTTGAAAAAAGATACAAAATTACATGCAATTTCAGTTTTTATATGCGAACTAACCTACAGTACAATAATTGATATTTGTAGAGTATCTTTACTGACTAATATAATAAATTATCAACATTACAGGAACACCTTAGACCAAAAAGGGAAAAGAGAGAGAGATAGAGAGATAGCTGGCAGTGAGAATGATAGCGTTGAAAGATTGTCCAAAAATATACATTTTCTGCCTCTTACCCATGCTTAATACACAGGAATGATGGCAAAAAATGGTTCTAATTTGGACACAAAACTCGTAGGGGGGTGTCAATCTTTTTTTGCGTAGTTTGTAAATCCATAAAAGACTGCTATTACATACACATACACTCACTCTACTTGACTTCTTACAAGGTTTTCATTGAAAATAGAAAGGTTATATCATGTTTTAAGTTTTTGCATAAATGTAATTTTTTCTTTAATGTCCATCATCACTTTTTAAAACTTATAACTTACTTCAGTAGGTCAAGAAGCCATAATTGAATAAGGAGTCTTAGCCCTCTAAGAGTACAAGCCACAAAGAATTTTACATCTCTACTTAACGCAACCTAACTATCTAATTGGCATTCTGTTGACATGCAATATTGTTGGTTTATATCGTTTATATGACATGAAATAAAAGTGTTCACGAGTGACATGATATCAACCTTTTAAATATTATTTATGTCAACATTTCATAAGGAAAAAAATGTCATGGTTGATATATAATCATTAAAATCATTTTATATTTGTGACTACACTTTTATATATTTACATATTAACTACACTAAATAGTAAATATATGGTCTAAAAAACAATACTGTTATATAAACTAGTAAGGTTTTTTTTGTATGTACATTAGGCTATAAAAGTTTTCCGGAATTTTAATAAATATAATAGATTTGAAATCTGCATAAAATTGTAAGGATTTTTTATAAAATTCGTTTTTTACATAATTCATTATTTAAAAGCGCAAATCCAATTTTAGTTAATAAATTTTGACCAATAGGATAGGTGGATTGGAAACTACCTGCGCTCTAATTGGTTGAATGATGTACGTCACTTAAGCTTCTCCAATCAGAGCGCAGATAGTTTTCAATCCACCAATCACAGATGTCAAAATTATTTAACTTAATTTGTATTTGCGCTTATAGATAAAGAATTATACAAAAAACGAATTTTATAAAAATTCCTTAAAATTTTATGCAGATTTCAAATCTATTATATTTATTAAAATTCCGGAAAACTTTTATAGCCTAATGTACATAGCTTAAGATATTGGTAGCTTCTGGACAAGTTGAATTCTCCATTCTAAGGAAGATTCACACATATTCTGGGATGGTTTTAGGCTATTTTCTTGCCCATAATTTCTCCATTTCTACAGGATCACTAGATGGTAGTGGCACAGTCACAAGTTTACATTAAAAGGATTGGAAGATCAGAACAAATAAATAATTGAGCAGCTTTGCTCCTATAAAATTGCGTATACTTGTACACTATCATTACATATATACAATGGCACGTGGACAGAGGAATTACTCCTGACAATATATTATTTCTTCATTATTCTTTTCAATTGAATAATATACATAATTGTTTTTAATTTAGAAAATATGCAGTGTTTCTAAAACAAGGTTTCCAACCATGCAGAGCTTCCCCAAGCCTCGCTTAGTCTATAGCTATCAATCAAAGATAAGTTATTTTAACTTTGCTGAATAAGAACTTTTACCAGAAAACACAATAAGAAATTCAGTGGCAGTAAAAATAAAAGAACATAGGTATATTTCATGGTAAAACATCCCTGTCCCTGTGTCCCTTTTCACATCAGTTTTTACTTCAGTTACCATATCCCTGCCGCAGACATGGGCAGTTTTATCCATCACTTACAATTTGTCCTAATCGCTGCCTGCAAAACTTGAATAGCCAGCAATATTGATTTCTAGATTGTTCACACTTCTAACAAACAATCCACAATATATTATAGCAAGGATAAAGGGTGCTGAAACGGGACAATTTGCTGGGACAGCGTAAAGTGGCACCAAAAAAATGACGTCATACAATAAAGTTGACCTATGAGAGACCAGTATACGCTGTAATTGACAAATGGTAAAATTTATGCTGGCCTTTCATTGGTTATTTTATCGTATTTCCTCATTTTATTGGTGTCACTTTACGCTGTCTCCAATTTGTTGAACAAAAATAAATAACCTCATAAGTTCTTAAGATTGCCAATCACGACCCTACAACTGTAAAATATATAAACTTATATGGCACTGAATAAAATTGGTCATTGCTATTTTGTTGGAAAACAAAACTATATTGTATATACTTTGGTAAAAGCAGTCTTGGCTGACAAACTATCGACATGCCAAGAGCTAATTAGTTCATCGACATTGCAATCAACAATATGCATTGCCATAACAATTGTAAAGTCACCAATAATGACATAATGCATAAATATTTCATTGGTATAATAATAGTAAAAATTAGGCAGGATTAAGGTTAGAGTTTAGGGTCATTGGTCAAAAACAAAATCTGTACACTTTCTAACCAATAATATGGCCGGATTGTTCCTCCATTGTTATCCTTGGTTGGTTGATTTAGAGAGTATGTATTAAGATTATATCTATTCTTTTATCTCTGCGATCATTGACTTTTTTTGTTGCCTGCAAGTTGTCCAATTGTTTTACAATAGATATAATATATTTCAAACATAGAAAAAAAGAAAAAGGTTTGATTGCGAAAACTGTAAAAGTTTCTTTTGAAATATTTAGTAATATTATTTGATATTGCATTTTCTAAATATTTCTGAAGTTTTTCTATTATTTTTTATATTCTGTTCAATTTTCATCTAAATTAAAAACTTTTAAGGGTGTGTTTCTGCCTGACTTTGTTTTCAGTAAGATATCAAAACGGCTTGATCTATCGTTCCACAACTTTTGTGAAAACATGGTATTGTTCCAAGTTTTGGAAAAATTCCTTTTTAGAGAGGGTGGAGGCGGGGGGTGGGCATCACCATTCTTAGAAATCTAGTCTAAGCGAAATCTTTTTAAAATAAATTAGGGGAAATATCCTCTCTCCTGGGGCGAAGCCACTAGTATTTCATTAAAAGAAACTACTTTGATTTTTAATTTTATTTGAAAGCCTATTCATGTATGAATTTAAAGATATTTGCACGGAATGCAAAACTGTTGGATCACGTGCAAATAGTTTGCCACTAGGCCGACACCTTAGCTCTAGGCCCAAAAAAGGGTTGTTTTTAAGTAACCAAATTGATAAGCAAAATATATCTATTTGGGATTTTATAAAAGGTTTATATATTGTATATATACAAAGTGTGTGCTAGTTTGATAATGCTTGCTTTTGGTTAGGGGTAGGGATCAGGACACAAGTTTTTAATTTAAACTAGAGGCGTGCAAAAGGGGTGTTGTAAGAAGGGGGGGGGGTTAGGATAAACACTATTTTTAAATAAGATATTTGGAATTGCTGGGTTTTCCTTCGTTTGTCCGAAAACGCCATACCACCCCCCTCCCCCCCCCCACTCTCGTCGTAGGCAAATTCTCTTGCACGCTCTTGATAATCCATAAAGATCAAGCATTATTAATATGGTTTCTTTTATTGTCCACTTTACCTAAGTTTAAAAGATTAGAGGAACAGGTGAAAAAATACTTTTTACCTCCAACTAATCAAATAAAAAAAATTCATTCTTTAAATGTTAATAATCTTCAGAAAATAAAGTCCCCATAGAACACAAATACAACAAGATTAGATTTTATTTTTAAAAAAATCCCAGAATACATATATCTTCTTATGGGCGTGAGTGCGTGTTTTAATCGCTTGACACGTAAGACTTTTGAGAACTGGATTAGTAATTTTCAATCTACTTCATATCATTTTATGTTTCAGACATAAAAGTAAAACAGTTTTAATTTACATCTTTTTTAAAATTTTAAAACATTTAAAAATCTACTTATTTATTTTAGTGACTGAAAGAAATCATTTCATTGTTAATATTCTGGCATTTTATCTAAACTTATTTAAAAATGATCTCTTTACGATTTCAAATAGATTTTTTATCTTGAAGTATTTATATGTGACATTAGTGTTCTTTAAATTTTACTTTTTTTCATTGTAAAATTCAACCATGAAGTATCATTTTAACTGAGGTAAAAGAAATGACAGTAGAAAACTAATTTTTTCTGCCTTCAAAAACTTTAAACTTTTTTGCATTGAGTATCAAACATACACAATCATCCACTGAGGAATAATTTTGTAATTTTAAACTTTAAAAAAAAAATATTATATATATATACAAAAACTTCAAAATTGGAATGTAAATAACACTTATATACAACGTTCTATAACCACTGCACCTTATTTTTTGCTCAGAATTTTGAAAACTTTTATTGGAAGCAGATTGGTTGTTTTAAAACAGTAGATTCAAAGCCTTTCAATCAATAATAAAAATCTACAGAAGGGATAATATTGTTTATTATCATCGGAGATTCATCATTTATTCATCTATTTATCGTTGTCTAATCCATTAAGATCCCTATGTGTATTTTAAGAAGAAAGTGTACAAAAAAAGTTTTCATGCTACGGCTACCCTAAAAAACACACCTCAAGTTTTCAAAGTTCCACAGTTTGAATTTTTATACCAAAGTGTAACTAAAAAGAAACCATGCATTGTCAATCAAATCAGTTTTTCCAAGTTGTGATATATGATGTTCTTGCAATATTGTCCAATTTAAACATACAAATAGCTTAAAATTATCAAAATAGCAAGGGATTCGACCCTCCACAAATTTTTTTTAAAAGAAAAAGAATTTCATTTTATTTGGAGGTAGGGGGGAGTCATATTTTTTCTATTGGAGATTTCTCTTTAGGGGATTGAGATACCCTCCTTAAATATTCTTATAAACCTTTCCAGGACCTATGAGAAAATACACTGTAAAGGAATCATATCAGTTCAGTAGATTGCGAGTTCCTCTGCTACAGACAAAAAAGCTTACAACTTTTTATAATATGATATTTTTTAGACAATTTTTTAAAATTATGTTTGTTCATAAATATGTGTTTTTGAATGCAAATTTTGTTGCATGTACATTGTACACAATGTGCATGTGTGTTTGTTTGTGTAAAACCATTTTTTTGCAATGTCAGGATAAAATGTTTGATTGCAAAAAGATGTTATCTTTGCAGAAAAATATGCAACTTCTTGCATATCTGATCTAAATAAGTTTTCAAATTTTTTTCCATCTCTGGATTGAGGCAAATAATTATTACTTATTGCGTGTGCGGATTTCATCATTTTTTTTTACAGATTTGTAATTATGTATGTAAACAAAAAGATTAAGATCAAGTTAATTAATTCAAATAAACCTAAAAGTACAGGTTCTCATACCCTTTAATAGTACTTTTCCGAAAAATTTATCAATTTCATGGAAACTTTATATTGGCCATGGGAAGGTTTTAATCTATTTTTAAAAATTGAAATATGTCCTTTTTTAATACTAGCGGCTTCGCCCTTAGCCTCTAGGGGCTTTGCCCCAAGAGGTAATTTTAAAAATTTAATATTTCTGGTGCTGCCATTTTTTTAAAAATAACTGCCTAAATAAAACAACTGCCTAAAACTGTTTTTTTTTGTTTTTTGGGGGGGTTGTGGGTATCCCACCTCCAAAGAAAATAGCCTAAAACCACCACAGGAACAGTAGGTATATTCTGTCTATTTTCTCGGTGGCTTTGTGTGTGACGAGTCATGCAAATTAAGAACATGATAATGGATATATTATTACTTGGATGTTGCTCCAGATTTTCTAATATACTCTGATAAAGTTATGCTCGCAAATGTCTAATATAACAATACCTACCATCCAACCCCTTTACCCCATTCCATCAACCCTCCTAATGAACAAATAAAATGACCAATAAATGAGGTCTATATTAGGAAGCTAAATTGTCGACCAATTTTCACTGTCATTATATCCACGTATATCCTAAATCCATTAACATCATCGACACAAAAAGTACTTCTATTTCTATTTCGTACATTGCCAAGAAAGGGAATATACCCGATTCTTTTTTTAAGGTTAAAATATTGGCTTATTGACCCGTTGTATAATGAAAGCTCGATCATACCACAACCATTTCTAACCGTTATCCCACAGAGACAAGGGAGGGGAAACATGATATTTTCTCAATATTAATAAAGCTTAGCAAGGATATGCCACTGAAAGGAAAAAACACTGTGACTTAGGAAGCACACCAATTAAACATTATATTTTAATCCGTACTTAAGCAATATTTAGTTTATCTTGGTCTAAAAATTAAAAATAAGTATTAATTAGGTTGATCTTATAAACTATGAATGTTATCATAAAGACTTTAGGGTCTTGAGTTGGTGTCTAAAAACAATTATCTTGCTACAAAATGACAGAGCCTTTTGGTCCTTTATTTAAGAAAAAGTATATTAATTTGCTATAATTTTAAGAGGATAATTGGCAGGTCCTTAATTGCTAATGCTTTACCCTTGTCCGTGGTTATCTAAGGTTTCCGTCATTTCATTAAATAATGATCAATCTCTGGACATGAGAACACAAAAGAAACAATTCATCAGACTAAAAAATCGGTGTCCCATCTCTTTCGCAGAACAGTATTTTAATATCAAAGGCCATCCCAATTGCAAATGATTAATCCTTATATTTAAGTAACAGGATTTATGTCTGTCTGTGTCACCCCCCCCCCCCTCCCCACCAAAAAAACATTTTAGGGGAGATTTTACTTTTCATTTTCAAAACCAAAAAAAAAAATGAAGAGTGGTGGGGGGCGAATTCAACCCGCCCACACCTCTAGAGGCCCCTAGAGGCCTCTTGGGGGCGTACCCAAAAGTAACGATTGGATTTTTTTACGAATATTAATTTCTTGCCGCAATAACATTGAGTGGAAGCGATTGCACAGCAAAAATCGCCCATCAAACACAATATAAATATATGTTTCTCAAGATGATGGTCTGTTAGGATATAAAAAACAGTGCATAACGTACAAAAAAACACAGATACAAAAGTCCTAGGTTTTCAAAATTTAAGTCATTGCTTCATTTTCTAATTAAAAATTTTTTTCATATAAAATGTTAAATAGTAAAATTTACGTATATTAATGTATTTTTAAACACCCCCCCCCCCCCCCTGCTGATTATTGCCTCCTGCTAAAAAATCTCTTTCAGTTTACTTTTAACATCCAACTAAACTCAAGGTTGATCATATTATTTTCTTCTTTTTTTAGCAACATTTTCTGCCTTTATAGTTCTACAAATTTCTTTATTTTTACCTATCTTTTAATATGTAAATTAAATTAAAATGATTTATGTCATTTAGACTGAAGAGGGTGCAATGTCCACCGAAATATATTTCAATAAAAAATAACTAAGAAGTATCAAAGACTTTTTCACTCAGTGAATTTATCTTAAGTATTTGGTTATACCTGGGTTATACTAGTTTTGATCTCTGCAAGCAAGGCACCGAAGTGTTAAAGGATCAACATATATAAAAAATTAAAGTGAAAACACCGTTATAAGGAACATTTAAATATTGTTTTAAAGTTCTCTGCTATCTGAAAAATGTTGAATTGTCCCAATTATCAAACTTCAATATTGTATTATAACATCTAAAAATATCCATTAATTTTACTCAGTTAAACTAAATCATGTATTTAAAATTTGTGTAATAAAGAAAAGTATTTAAGTAGGTGAAGGATAAGGATGGTGTTATTTAGTTAGTTTTATTTCAAGAGGACGTTTCTATTATTCTTATTGAGGTATAATATAAGGATATTTATAAGGTATATTTTTATAGTTTATTTATACAATTCCAGAAATGTATGTTTGATGTCTAACAATACAATTTTATCCATTTTTATAAATAGGGAGCAATTTAAAGCTATTATTTATTGTGCTTTGATAGTAAACTAAAAAGAAATATTATTCTATTGTATTAAGAAAATCTTTAAGCTCTTTTAGCAAATATTAGGTTACAGGGGCGTCCAAGCTTTTTTTTTTGGGGGGGGTAAAAAAATTTAGGGGGGGGGGTAATTCGTGTTTGGGGGGGGTAAAAATGCGCGGGAAGCGCGCCGAAATTTTTTTTTACCCCCCCCAAAATTTTTACCCCGGGGGTAAAATTTGATTGGGGGGGGTAATTACCCCCCCTAAAGTCTGTTGGGGGGGGTAAATACTCCCCCCAAATCTGTTGGGGGGGGGTAATTACCCCCCCCCAAACTAATTTACCCCGGGGGTAAAATTTTTGGGGGGGGTAATTTAATTATGTAAAAAAAGCACCTACCTAATCTATTAAGTTAATAAGTACTATCCTATAACATAAAGTAGTAAGTAAGGTTTATTTGACTATAGCTTCAGATTTCATTACTTTTAATACTGAGTTCTCCTTTTTAGGAAAGCTTCACATAGATCCCATGATGGTTCCACACTATTATAGGTCAATCCTTTGAGTGGTTTTAGGCTATTTTTCTCCTCCCTTTTTACCCTTTAGAAAACACGAGTTCTTAGATGCTAAGGGCGCCACTACTATTCAAATATATAGTAGTATCTCATTCTTTAGAACATAAAAATACAATAATTAACTCACTAACCAATGAACCAATATGATTATACTTTAAAGTGAAGCGTCTTATAGGTCCTGGTAAGTTTTATAACTAGTTTTGAGACACCCTGACATCCTCCCAATAGAAATCGCCTATAGAAATTCTTTTTCATTATTTAATGAAATATTTAATTTAGTTAGGTATCTATTTTATGGAATCTTCATAGATCCCCCCCCCAAAAAAAAAATTTTCAGTAAAATTTTTTTTTTAAGAACATTCAATTTGGGGGGGGTAAATACCCCCCCCCAAAATTTTTTTTTAAAGAACATTTATTTTGGGGGGGGTAATTACCCCCCCCAAAATGTTTTGGGGGGGGTAAATACCCCCCCCAAGGTAGGGGTAATTTTTTTTTGGGGGGGGTATTGTTCAAAAAAATTTTGGGGTGCCTACGGCACCCCCAAAATCGTTTGGGGGTGCCAAATGGCCCATTACCCCCCCCCTTGGACGCATATGTTAGGTTACCTATTTAATTGATTTTACAGTAAATTTAAATTGATTAATTACAGTATTTGGCAGGTATTGTATCTAAATCGAGTAATGGGTGTAACGGAATTTAAACAATAAATATTTTAATCTTTAAGATACTATTACCACTATTTACCAATTTAAAGATAAAAAATAAATATTCAATTAAATTATATAAGTTGTTTCGTCTTACAGAAGGGTGCTCGAAATACCTTTTTACTTATAGAGAAGCTTCGCTGTGAATAAAAAGAAACCAGCTAGTTTGTAGAATGACTTTTAGTATTGAAATTGGTGTTTGGCAATATAGAGGGCCCATGCATTGTTATACACACGATATTATACAATAGGCGTGCACATGGGTTGAGGGGGGGGGGTGATAAAAGTGGGTATAACCTTCTCCTTAATTAAACCAATATAAAGTTTCTTAGGAGATTGGGGGGGAGGTAAAGGGTTATGGGTTTGACAAAATGATTTCCCTTTTTAAATATTTAAGGGGGTGTGTACTGTGTAACCCCATCCCTCTCAGATAAACTTTTTAAGAAGGGTTTGGGTAAAAATTTTCAAAAGTTTACCCCCCCCCCCCCTCAAGACAAAATATGCCCTTGTATTATACCATTGTTCTACCTTTCAATTCTATAGTTAACGAGCTGAAGATTAGATTTGTGTGTAGATATCTGTTCTCAGCGCGTGATAAGGAATTATTGGTGGGTCATTGATGAAATAGATTAGGGTTAATCATGGATAATTCAGAGACAAAGCCAGGTTCATTGGTGCATATGTGTTTAAAACAAAGGTTATTACAATTTTAGTTTTTTTTTCAGGCATTTGAATTTCCTTGCATAACGTTTTGGGCAGAGGCGAGTGGGTGCTTCCAACCCACTAGCAAAATTAAGAGGAGTGGAAACACCTTCCTAGGTATCCACCCCCTTTTACTAGGGTCTACAAACTCATTATACACCCGGCCTTATATTTAAATTAAAGAGGGGTGTGAAAAAATTTGCACCGTTCTGACCAAAAATATAAACCCATCTTGTAGTTAATAACATACACCCACCTCGATTTTGATTCAGAGGGAATGTAAAAATTTTCAGGTGTGCTTCACTTCAGCTTAACAAAATTTATTACGAAACCTATACGTGTTTTTCTGCTGTCGTTGGGAACCAACCCACCGTAAAATTGACGACCTCTCCATTTGCCCCCTAAATATTAAGATAGATTTATTTCGCTTGTTGGTTATACCTTATTCCTGGCTTCACTCACCCCCTAAAAAAAACCCTGCGCACGTCAGTTAGGAAAATTTATTCAATGTAATTAATAGAATTATGTTAGCTATTTTTTGCCTTTTCCAATTTTTGAATCAAATTTTAATATTTACGTGTTTTTATACCATTTTGGTCGACCTTGAATATCTGCTTTACTTACGTGTCTTTTGGTGTGAAAGAAATAATTCCTGTAAATTACGCGACAGGTGCATTTTTTTTATGGAACCCCCGACCTATTAATTCACATATTAAAATTTAATTGTTGTTCAGCTATAAAATAATAATTACGATTGCCTCATATTGTGCGTTGAAACTACCTAAAAATGTCAATTTATGACTTAAACATTAAACAAGGGGTTTATATCCTTTTCTATAAAGTTATAAGGATTTTTGTATTGGAGCTTAAGATCTCAATAGATACTAAAACTAATTGATTTTCTCTCGAATACAGAGCCCCTAGATGCTAGGGACATAGACGCTGGTATATCCAAAAAGTAACAAATCGAGTTTTTAATTTGATTTAAAAATATAGTTTTAACAATTTGTAAATTTTTTAATGTAGAGGTCGATTAGGAGAAAAATAATTTTCAGTTAGAGACTGAAGGACAGACATACGAAATACCATATTTATAGAAAGCTACGTGTCTAATAAACGTTATTTGAAATGACCTAATTTTGAGCATACGCGTACTTTTAATATCCACGTTTTTTTTATAGGAAAAGTCCCCATTTGAATGTGGTTTAACATCCGTCTTAAGACAATATCACTTTATTATCAACGCAGATACTCTATAATTTAGTAATATATGTCTTCTAATAAATCATTTGGTCGGCCAATTTATTTATATTTGCCCCTTCCTTTTACAATTATCCATTAATTCGATGAATTTAAGAAAATTGAGGACTTTAATTAAATCTCGATTGGTTGGTACAGATTAGCAGTGTCTAAAATTTTTCCTCCAATAATTAAAATCTATAGATGGTATTATTTTGTTTATCGTGATTGGATATTTTCCAGGGATCGGAAGCCTCACGTAAGCCGCGTGTAAGCCTCAGTGAAATCGTGATTTTATCACCATAAAATTCAGCTGGATGTATAAAACGGCTCTTTAGCAGACAATCCTTCTTTCTTAAATTTTTTTTTCTGCTCACAAGCAGGTTTAAAACTGAGGCTTATGCGCGGCTTACGTGAGGCTTCCGATCCCTGATATTTTCTCCAACTTATCGTCAATCTTCTTATCACTTTATATTTCTGGTTAATATCATTACTTATTTTATTCCTAATGATTGACAATTCATCTTTGACCTCTGGCTTTGCATGCTATCATCCTTGTATTTTGAATATTTGGGTTGTAATTTTATATTGTCCTTCGGACCAATGTAGCAGTCCAATTCTTTTATTGAGCCATAGTTACCTCTAATAAGCACGCTGTAAAAAATACATTTTTTCGTGTTTAACATTTTTATTTAAAATTAGAATTATAAATTGTCTAACTAAGTATGATTGTAAAATACTATAGTAGTTGTAAAAAGTTACAGCACTAGGGTATAATATAAATAATTTTCTTTTTTTAACATATACAATAAAGCAATTAATTTTGTATTAAAATTGTAACAAAAACTCAAAAATGTTAATTGCATCAATTTAATAGAATATGTATTTGTTTTATTATCAAAAAAGGACAGTACTATCTTGATTTAAAACAAGAATGACAACAACCACAAAATATAGAATAACAACCCATTTGTAATATTTAATAGTCTGGTTAGAATTCCAAAATCTATCCTACTAGATGCTAAAATGGACAAACTCGATACATCGTGTCTAATCATCCTAGGAATTAATATTCCCAAATTATCATTTTAATTTTAAATTATATCCTTACAATCCTGTATGCTATACTGTAATAGTATGTGCAGTAAGATCTCTTAAACAGCTCAATCGAGCGTTCCCATTTTAAAGGAAGTGTAGAATTGGTATAGGCTAGGTTTTAAGGTCTATTTAGCAACACGTTCGGAGCCCCTTAACTATATACACTATACAGCCTAAAAAAAACATTAGATGCAAGGGAAGAAGCCAAAAGTATATTAAAAACACAAATCAAAGTTTTCTGAATCAAGATATATTAGATAAAGGCATCATGTTACAAGAAAGTAATTAAATGATTAGATTCTCACACGCCACTGTAAATCAATATTATTGCTTTAACACCGCTCAATTAAACAAGGACGACAGCATATATGAGTAATGCAGCTAATAATTGTTATTGCTTTCACTTAAAGAGTAGCTTAACCTTCGTCAATAACGTGACTAGGAGCTCATTAATCCAAAGACAAAAAGTACTGACATAGGAAGTTAATATTTTAATTAGATAAACTTTGTTTAGAAGTCCTATCTTGATTTTTTAAATTGTGCTTATTATTGAGTATTAAGATATATTCTTAATACTGCTTTCACGAGCCTGACTTAGAAGCAGTAAGTACCACATTTGTAATCCTAAGTTATGTTGCTTATGACAAAAATAAAAAAAAGTAATTCCTTAACAAATGGCGAACAAAAATTGCTATCGGCTTATTGAGTAGCTGTATTACTAAAATTTGTCTTTTTCTGATTGTCTCCCCCCCTCCCCTTCCCCTTTACAACAGGCAAGCAGAGATAAGAGAATGAATGAAACCCTAAATTGTAATCTGAGGACACCCCCTCCCCTCCACCCCTGTGACCACCCCTCTATTTGATTTATCTTGGACACATCGAATTCCGATTTATATGATCTTTTATCAATGGATGCCGTCTGTGTGTGTTCAAATACATTGATGAACTGAATTTGAATTTCCGAATGTGTACACAGTTTCCTCGATGTTAAATTTAAAGAAATTAAAATTTTGAATGTATAATGTATAAATCGTTTATACATTCAAATTTTGAATTCCTTTTTGGAAGTTTGAATTTTTTAGCTAGTAGTAAATATTGAGATAGGATGAGAAAACACCGAGGAAACTGCGTACACATTCGGAAATTCAAATTCAGCTCATCGTTCAAATACATTCCTTCACATCCCAGTTTTTAAGCTCACAAATACAATCTTGTATGTCCATCTTTTTTATGGTTAGAATGGTCCTATCAATATAAAACTTTACTTGGTTATTTATAAACAAGGATGACATCATCCATAAAAGCGAAGCTCAAAAACGGCAGGACAAACGGACATTAACACTTGTAGAGTGTCAAAACTGAATAAACACAATATAAATTAATTAATATATAAGTTGAAGATTGTAAGTAAATTTGTTGAAAAACTGCTTAAATACAGGATATTGTTTAAGGACATTCTTATATTTTTAGGACTTGATTATAGAGATGCTTCGCTTATAATATTGTATTTTGTTGTTATAGGAATCAGCCCCCCCCCCAAAAAAAAAATGAAAATACCCCCCCTCCCAAAAAAATGACTTTTAAAAACATCTAATGAAAACCAATATTAAATCAGAATTGTCAATTATCATCTAAGTTTTTTATTAACATAATTAATGACTAGTTATCGCATGTTCATCTAGAATATTAAACATGACTGACCTCTCATTTGGTATTAAACCTTCCAAGATAAGCTTTTTTTGTATATCATATTCTTTTAAAATATTTGATTTTATGAAGTTTTTTAAAAAGAACACGCAAAGTGTGTTCTATAAAATTAACATCTATCGTGTAGGTAAAAGCCATTTTACTAAATCATTTTTATTTAAATCTTAAGATAAGAAGTTTTTGGGTATAGCCCCTTTCGTAACATCGCACCTTATGGGGCGATTCTTCGTATTTTTCACATTAGCTTTTCTCCTATTTCTAGCCCCTGCGGAGGGCCTTAACCCTGCGGGGCCAATTACCTAACCCTGTGGGGCAATCACCTAACCTAACCTAAAATAACCTATAAAAAGCTATTTTAAAAATACGACGAATCGCCCCTTATGGGGAGATGTTACGAAAGGGACTATTCCCGATTTTTTGACTTAGACATTTAAGGTTTGAAAACAAGCATATTTAAACAATCCTATATTTAAAATTTAGTTTTTTTTTATCTGAAGCTTAAGATCTCAAAACTTATTGAAAGGATTGGGTTCTCTATTTTAGATAAGCTCTCGTAGGTAATATGATGGATTAGGCTGTTTTATTTTTAGATTCATGTTTCTATCTCTTCGAATATAGAGCCTCTAGATGCCAAGGAGTAGTCGCTAGTTTTAGAAATAAAGGTAACTGGACAAAGTGACTCAAAAATTAGCCATGTGACGTCATAAAAACTAAGGGATTTTCCATCTCTTTTTTAGGAGGTTTCTTTCCCATTTCTCCTCTCATCTCCCTCATTTTTGAGACACTTTGTCCAGTTACAAAAAACGAAAAGATATAAAATCCCCAAATCTTTTTAAAATTTATTTTTCGAACTGTTCTCGTAATATTGTGCTAGAATAATCAGGGTAAAACCACACTCTACAATATCCTTATACCAAAAACCATTCCAGTGCTCTGACAAAAATAACAACAACAAAAATTCAGCTATTGAAAATCCTTCTGTAATGTAACGTAGTAAGATTTCTTTGGTCCATAACAATAAAAGATCTTTGAAATTGCCGTTAAAAATGGGTTGAACTTTTCAGGGAAGCTTTATAAATGTCTTGCGGTGGTTTCAGGCTATCATCCCTCGACATCTCTCGCGCTCCACTAAAAGCTAAGGCGAAGCAACTAGTCCAGTAGTAAGGTTTACTGTTTGTTTGTCCGCTAAGATATCTCTTACAACTGAACCGATGAAGTTCACTTTAGGGAATTTTAACACAAGATAGTTTTGACCTATTTTAAAGTAATATTTGACCTAGGGGACCCTAGAGAATCATTATTATTAGGTCATTTATTCTAAAACATGATAATCTTGATACTCGAAAATCAAGTATCTCAAACAGCAAAACAAGTTTAGTTGCAAGGTATGGATACCAAAGCAATAGTAAGAATCCGCCAGGGTAATAAATGATGTCTACCTAACAAATTGGCATTTAGTGCCTATTTGACATCGCTATAGGTGTCCACCTCAGAGCTACCCTTCCCCCTATCTTAGGGACGGGGATATACAACCCAGAAGAAAAATTATTTTACCCCTGACTTTTATAGCAAGTAAAAATAACTGTCAGTTAGGTCCCCAAAGAAGGTACCCAAACTTGCCGACACAATAACAGAACCTTGAATTGTTTTTTCTTTAAATTGTCTGTCAAAATATGGAATTAAACCGTTAGAAGAATGAAAGATAGCCTAAAACTATCCACCCCCCAAAACAATCAAACGGTCAATTAAATCCTTTAATATAAAGTAGTAGTCTTTTTTTTGTCTGTAGCGAAGGATCTCGCTAACCGCTGAGCCGATATGGTTCTTCTTAATAGTGAAGATTCTTATAGGTGCAAGAATGGTTTATAATTATCTGGGGGGAGGTTATTTTCACCCTCCCAAAATAAAGATTTACCTGCCCCCCCCCCCCCCCATTTTTAAAATTGCAAAACTAAAATTGAAAATCAAAACTGGGTCGACTAACCCCTCTCCAATAGTAAATTATTTAGCAATATGAGATAAAAAAAAAGGCGATTTCAAAATCAGAGTGAAAAATAATTTATCTTCATGAGATATATCCCTCTCCCTGCCCAATAGTCACTTTTCTGGTATCTATCGAAAAAAAGAAAATTAATTATCCAACCGACGCCAAAAACCTCAATGGGAAAAGAGAGATAAAGAAAAAATTTAAATGAATTTGAATACCAGTTTCATATCTTAAATTTAATTCAAAGTATGTATATGTGTTAAAAAAACAAATAATAATAATTATAATAAAGTAATAGGATCTGTGTGTGTACCAAATTAAAACTCGCTAACCACTTAACCGATCGGGTTCTCCTCTACATTGTAGCTTCTTGTAGGTCCTGGGGAGGTTTATAACTTTTTTTTTTTGGGGGGGGGGGGGTACCACCTGTCCCTCCAAAAAAAACAAAAAATATAACTCGTGCCGCCTAACGGCCGTTTAGATATTTTTGGATAAACAGCCGATCTTAACATAGATTGAAAAGGAAACATTTTACGTGCCGCTAGAGGCCTCTAGGGGCGTAGTAGCTAGTAAAGAAAAAAATGGTTCTTTAAAAATCTTTTAAAATTTTAAAAGGCCTTTAGATTTTTGATAATTGATTATAGAAAAGATATTATTTTTTTTAAGAGTTTTATAAAGTAATAAACATATATAAATTATAAAACCTTTTTTTCTCTGAAGCTTTTGATAATTATTGAAACGATTGAGTTGTCCATAAAGGGAAGGTTGACATAGGTCTTAGAATGATTTTCGGCTATTTAATTGTTAGATCAAAGTGTGTGTATGAGTATGGTTTTAGGCTACTTTTTTGCCTTTCACTGCACCTTTGAATATTAAGCTCATAGCTTCCATGGGCGTAGCCGCTAGTATAATATAAAGAAATAAGGTTTTTCTGTCTGAAGTTAAAAATATCATAAATTGCTGGTTGTACTTTTCAGAAAAGCTTATTGCGATCTTTGGGAGGTTAAAGGCTATTTTGCAGACCTTCTCCGCTAACCCCTAATGGATAGGGGCGAAGCAACTAGTTACAAAGTACTAAAATAAAAGTTTTTTACATGACTGGAAGAAAGTATCATTTTCCCAAATATGTTAATCGCCCAATTTTTCTTTTCCTAAATATTTCTTAAGAAACCATGAAATTTAAACACAAACAAATGTGTCTTTGGATGAAATTTGATTCATATAAATGTCTCTAACTTGGTCAGTTGAAGTATACAAATTTGGTCAACCTAACCAAAAACCACCAAAAAAGAATGCTTGTAAAATAATATGAAATTAATAAAAATAGTTTAAATTTAGAATTCTTGTTAAAGAAAAATAAGACTGCTAAACCTATTTTTGGAAGTTTTCACATTCTAGCTTTTTATTCCAAACAAATTATGAAATCTGACATCTTAAATAGTGACACATAACAAGAGAAAAAAATAGATATCTACAAGAAAATTTTTTAGAGTGAAATTTTAAAGAACAAATACACGAACACACAAAATAAAATTTGGCTGTGTGTTTCCTTTACAATATCTAGCTCGGTCCTTTAAAATTATCATTGAAAGAGGAGACAAGGAACAGTAAAGAAGAGTTTCTTATTTTTTTTTTTACTCGTGAGCTTAAATCTATATTAAGGTTATCATTTAATCTTGGGTTGTATAAAGTTACATTATCTAATTTTTTAAATTTATTTAAATAAGGGATATTCATGTTTATCATAATTTGGGGCTATTGATTTATCGTTAATTGGTTTATCCTTATAATGTCCTAAATTTTTTTGAAGGTTTTTAATTTCTTTTTGGAAGATTTTAAATTTCATTTTTGGAAGATTTCTTACAAAAAAAAAAATAGTGTAGAGGCTACCCAGCACCCAAAAGCTGAACCTCCGATTGTATTTTTAAGAATCCAGCTCTGGTATAGATGGTGGAGACTGAACAAGAGGTTTCTTATTTTATCTGAATGAAAATCATGGTCTGATGGATGCTTCCGTCACAAACCAGTGGGCTACAAACATTCAAAATGGATAAAAAAGTTTTTTTTTGTGATTGAAAACATTTATTACGTAAATGATTTTACATTCCGAAACTTAACGACATAATTACTCATAGAAACATAACAGTGACTTGGCCCTTAGCCTGTTAGAACTTTGTCCTTAATAATAATCAAAAACCAAAATAAAAGAGATGGAAGCTGACCTGAAAATGGAATAATATTTTACAGTTGTAGCCAAAGATCTTTTGCTTGAGGCGTATATCTAACCATCCTAATATTCTGTATTTAGATAAATCTGATTTCCTTAAAATGAACATTTATAATAGAAAATTTAACTTATTTCAAAGCAAAATCAGGGAAATCTATTGATCTTAATTTTCTTAACCTTTTTTGGACCATAGTAAGGAGATGCTTTAAAGAAGAATTGTTTGTGTGTTATAGAGAACGCATCCAGGATGCACTCAAATTCAAACAGGGACGGTAATTTCCAGCAAAAGCGCATTAATATTTGGTAGTTATTGTCGATAAATAACAGCAAGTGATAAATTTATACGATAGCCAGCTACTTTAAGCAGTTTTTCTTCTTTAAAACCAGTTCATAAACATAGGTGACACACTAAATTTTTTTAAGTGATAGACGTACGGATTTTCACTAGTTATTGAGTAACTGTGCTTCTAACAAAATGTTTTTCCTTGTTTGGGCAAATACACACAGAAACTTCAATAAATCAAATGAAATTAGGTGTTCAGATATCTTGTGTTTAATAGTTTATTTTCCTTCTTTATAATCTTTTTTCAACATCATCTAAAATACAAAGTAGAATGATGTCTGTCTGTCCTCTATAATACAAAGTAGAACGATGTCTGTCCGTCTGTCTGTCCGTCCGTCCGTCCGTCTGTCTGTCTGTCTGTCCGTCCGTCCGTCCCTTAAGATCTCGGTAACCACTGAACCGATCGGATTCTACTCTTCAGGGAATATACCTACTGGTCATTGTGGTGGTTTTAGGCTATTTTCTTGGGGGGTGGGACACCCCCAACCCCCCAAAAAACAAAAAAAAACCCACCTTTTTTTTTGTAGAAGATTTCCAAGGTCCTTTTACGTATTTCGCTATAAAAAAAATTTTTATCACCTCTTGGGGCAAAGCCCTAGAAGCCGCTAGTAATATATGATAGAATAAGTTATGAGCCTTGATTCTATACTAAGTCATTATTTAAACAATTTCTCTAAGACTTGAAGACAAAGATTTTACAAAAGGTTGTTTTTAAGAACTCTCAAACATTAGAGTCGGTTGATGACCTACATTCTCTCTACAACTTCTTATTTCAATACTGTGATAATAAAACAGATTATTTGTTGGATATAAAAAAAATGTTAATTTAATTTTAGGAACTATTAAATTTGAAGTTGAATGACAGTTATTCTAGAATTGGAACATTATTTTTTGAATTCAACATGATTATTAAGATTTAGTTTTCTTTAATAAGAAATAAGTAAAAATAGAGGAAACCAAGCTGAACATCCTGGTTTGTGCGACATCCCAAAATGTCAGACCTGGTCAGAGACAATAAGAGGATATTTGTGTTTATTCAATTCAACCCAATTATTCCTTGTCCTAAAAAGCTATCACTTGTCTCACTAGCCTCGGGTAGCAAGGCAATAACATCCAAATACCACTATTTTGTTGGAGGGAGGGGGGGGGGGGATTTTTAGAAGAATTTTTAACTAAGTCCTCCCTCTTCCATTAAACTTTCTTGCACATGGTATAGCAGCAGTGTGTAAATTAATTATTAGGCGATTCTGCCAAGATTTCAACCCATTACCTTCCACAGACGAGCGGATGCGCTGGCTTTAAATTAATAAAGTTTCAGGGAAGCAACTTGAAACCCCTATTTATGTGTAAGTATGTAAACACATACTTATAGAAAAATATTTTAAAAACATACCAATTTGTTACCTTTCATTGATTGGAGAGGAATGTTTTTAGATTTGTCACAAATATTCTATCAAAATATTTATGAAATGTCATAAGAACATACAGAAAATTAAGTACATTACATGTTTCCTTTAGAAATTTGACATTTTCCATTAAAGTGCCTACACGAGCACCTACCTGTAAGAGGGGGAACGGTTAATTTTTCGTAGGTTTGCATTTTACTTTAGGTCAGGATAGTTAAGGGCAATGCAGGTGTATACCCTGCAGGGTTTATTCCAGAATAAGAGGGAGGGGATCTTTGCTTGCTAGGCACTTTAAAGGAAAGTACCACAAATTGTAGGCCTACCATAGCACTACCCAAAAAGTTTTAATATCAGAAATTAACTACAACAAATAAAATTATCATCAAGGTGAATAATAAAATCATAGTACAAATAAAATCATGCATCAAAGTTCTCTGTTTAAAAATCCATTGCAAGCCTATTAAAAAGAATGTGTAGAAGGGCGAGTCATACAATGTCAGAGTTGTTAAGAGGAGAGAGACTACACATTTTAGTTATATCCCTTCAAGTTTATTTTGACTCCTCCAGAAAATTTGATTAAAGATCACCTCGTAAAAAAAATATTGGTCACCCCAAGAGCCAGCCAGCCTGATAGCAATTAGTGATGAGTTGCACTTTTTTCTGGGCTATGACATTCCCTAATAGACTCTTACTGTTTATATCATATCTATAATATATATATGTATATAAATGTTTATTTTGTTGAAGCAGAAGATGTTTTCAATGTCTGAAACAATCAAGATATGCATTTCAGGGAAGGCATTATTGTATCAGGCGAAGGGCGACGCCTTAATGAATTTAAATACTTCCATGCAGGAGGAGGAAATTTTGGGTCAAAATTAAACCAGAAGGACACTGTCAAAAAATTGTATTCATATTCCTAATCATATGCATCTATATTTGATGTTAAGATGCAAGGATAAATCTCAGAAGCCGGGGTCAAAAGAACAAGGACGCTTACTTCAAATGGTAGGTAGGCTTTTAAAAGATGAAAAGGAAATTTTACATGTGTTTAAGATCTTGAAAAAGGATAGAGAGCTCACTCATCAATTTTTAAGAAAGCTTAGTATTGATAATGCGCATATAACACTTAATGGGTAGTGAAATGTCATCCCCAAATTTCATTTTGTATTTAAAAATTATATACTTGAATGCTTACCCCCCCCCCCCCCCCCCACGATGAAAGTCCAACAGACTTGAGATGAAGCCAATAGCAAAAGAAAAGAAATAAGATGAAAAAAACGTCAAACATAAATAATTACATTTGTATTTTCTGTAAAAAAAAAACTTTTAATATCATTAGAAGAATCTAAAATTAAGTGTTGGTTGTACTTAAATAAATGGGAAATGTAATATCAAGTATCATACAGAAAAAGGTGGCATCTAGAGCAGCTGCAGCTTCTAACAATTGATGACCAGATAAATGAAAGATGGTTTGTGTGACAGCTTCTCACAGTTTTCTTTCAACCTGACAAATGTATATTAAGATAAGACAATACACATTGGAACTTTCTTAAGAGGTATTTTTCATAGATACTAGATAAGATCCAAAATATCTAAGATTGACAATTGTTCTGAATATTAAATAGGATAAACAGAATGATATTTTACTATTAATAACATATTGCTTTTTATATTTCCACAGTGCAAGGTCTTTCATTTAGAAAAATGTTTCATTTTACAGTGTAAAATTGTTCATTAAAAAAAGCAATCACATTTTGTTTCTTTGATAAAACAAAATATATTTTGTTTGGCTTAAATTAAGGGTGTCAAAGCTTACTAAGGAAAACTTTAATACCCTTAACTTTAATTATTATTTATAATTTTAGAAAATAGGTTGATTGATTTTTAGATTTTTCTTTGTTTTAAGATCAACTGAAAATGTAAAATGACTTCAATGACCTTGTATAAACAAAAGACATAAAATAGTTCTCTATTTTTAAAGAAAAACTTGATAAGTTTAAACACTTAAAGCTTAAACCAAAATTATTTCTCAACAAAATTTCGTCTTTTCAAATATATCTGGAAGGACAAATACTCTGGAGGCTAGGGGAGCAGGCACTGAATAAATAAAAAGTGGTTACTCTATTGGCTAGGGGAGCAGTTACTGTATAAATAAAAAGTAGTTACTGTAGAGGCTAGGGAAGCAGTTACTGTTTAAATAAGAAGTAACTACTCTATTGGCTACTAGGCTACTATGGCTAGGGTAGCAGTCACCGTTTGAAGTAAAAGTTGTTACTCTAGTGCCTAGAGACGTAGACACTGGTTAAATGAGAAGTGGTTACTCTATTGGCTAGGGGAGCAGTCACTGTTTAAATGAAAAGTAGCTACCTATTCAAACTGAATTGAATTGAGGTATTTAACTGTTGATATTAAATACACAATGTACTACAACCATATATGCAAAGGAATTCTAGAGTCAGGGGTAAAGGGAAAGGGAAAAAACGAGATATGATTTCCTTTTTTGTTGACACCACGGGCCTTAAAACTGGTTCTTATCCAGCAGAAACGAATAAGATTCAGTGTACAGTGTAGGTCAAAGCTGTTGATTTAAATATAATTAAAATAAAAACAGTAAGTTTGGTTGATGATTGTTTAAGCCTTAGAGTTTTTCAAAACATCAGAAAAAAAATTGAGTAAGACAACTGATGCCAAAAGTTTTTATAAAAAATGTTATGGAATTTGTTAGCTTTAAAAACTTTAGATACTTTTATTAACTCTTGATAGGTTGGTAAAATCTCCCAGTGTCCAAACTTTCTAATATTTTCTATCTTTAGAAAATACAATCCTGTTTTATTTCATCACAATTATGAAGAACTCTTGTATTTACCTTAGCGGCTGTGTCCCTAGGAGCTTAGTATTGGGAGGGGTTATGAAGGAGAATAATATCACAAAATCATCCTGGGACCTTTGTAAAGCTTCTCTAAATAATCAGTAGCTATCAAAATTCTAAGGTACAGACAACAAATAGCCTTAGACATTTATAAAGCTTCCTTGAAAAGTATAATCAATTTTGACCAACATTTTAGAAATCTTAAGCTTCGGTAGATAAAAACCTTAATACTTTATATTATAGGACTAAATGCTTCGCCTTTAGCCCCATACATGAGAATACATAAATGAAGAAGAAAGTCTTTCTTTGTCTGAAGGTTAAGATTTTAATAACTCAGTTCTCCATTTTAAGGGAGCTTTAAATAGGCCCTAGGATGGTTTTAGTCTATTTCATTTTTAGATTTAAATCTCCCGATGGTTTTAGGCCTTTTCTTTTTTATTACTTTGAATACAGAGCCACTAGATGCTAGGGGCGCAACCGCTAGTAGGCATAAAACATAACATATGTTCATTTCCATTTATTACTGGTAGAACAACGCCTGAAAACCTGTAGAAACAATTGTATAACTGGTACTCGTGATTGAGACATTATGCTTATTTTATTTTAATACTACGCACATTACACGACTGCTAGTGCTGTATTGTTGACCAGTATCTCAAAGTTATTCCATAAGTTGTTCGAGATGCCATATGGCCTCAAAAAATTGTAGGGGAAAGGGGGATTTATAAAATCCTTCAAAAAATTGGTTCAAATCCCTTATATTTTTGACATGCCATACATCGCAATTTGAGTTTTTACGCCAAGAAAATCTTTTAGCTAGGATAACTAACAAAAATGACACATTTCATGAAAGAATTATTATTTTATACAGAATCTCTTATGATACTTTTAGAGCTACTATGGCATATTAGATAAGACATCTATGAAAACAAAAATAGCCGCCTCATTGCTCCCCTTTCTCATGCACAGTGGTTCTATTATCAAACTAAAAATATTACTCTCGCTTTATTTATACAAAGTGTTTTTATAATCAAACAAAGAAACATACCTCTATAATTGCTTAAATATTTAATAACACATTTAATATGTAATATACAGCTTTGGTTTCATCACTCTATCTTTCTTAATGTCTGAATAGATGCATGTATTTCTACATTTCTGTATGAATGTATATATGTAGAATAGACATATTACATTTTTCGTCAAATCTTAAAAGGAACATTATTAGCAGACGATAGTATTGTTTACTTTCGACTCAAGCTGAGGTGGATTCTTTAAAAAAATTACTCGCTACTCGATGGTGAGGCAAAATTATTTTTGTGAAAAATCATCCAAAAGCTTATTAAAAATCTACAAAAATTAAACCTTTTTATGATTTTATTTAATTTTTGTAGATTTTTTATGCGATTTTTGAGGATTTTCCACAAAAATAATTTTGCCTCACCAGCGAGTAGCGGGCCTAGTTTTTTTTAAGAATCCACCTCTGTTTGAAGCATTCTCATTTATTACGAAATTTTTGAGCAAGTAAGTTTGATTCAGTAAAGCTTTGTACTAAGAAATGATATTGTTTACAGCTGACTTTTATCAATGTATGAAATGAAAAAAAAACATGCATTGGTAATGAAATTTGTACACAATTTGAACCAATGAGATTTAATGTAGGTTCAGATGGGATTATCCTATTGGCTCAATCAGACATTACCTCTCTTGTCTTACTACCTTTATTGTATGTAGGTATGTATGTTATAAATTTTTTTAAATTGTAAGTTTATTGTATATTGGCATTAAAGGTTTTATATTACACAAAGAAAGTATGTAGTTGTAGAAAACTCAAAATTTATATCTTAGCCGCTTTATTTTGACTCTAATATCTGCTGTTTCAAAAGGACACTAATATTCATTTTTATGCCCTACTACATATCATGTATATCTTCCAATATCAGCTGTTTTGAAAAGATTCTAATATTCATTTTTATACCCTACTACATACCATGTATATCTTCCAATATCAGCTGTTTTGAAAGGATACTAATATTCATTTTTATACCCTAATTCATACCATTATATCTTCTAATATCAGCTGTTGTGAAAGGATACTAATATTAATTTTTATACCCTACTACATATTATTAAATCTTCAAATATTAACTGTTTTGAAAGGACACTAATATTAATTTTTATACCCTACTACATATTATTATATCTTCCAATATCAGTTGTTTTGAAAGGACACTAATATTCATTTTTATACCCTATTACATAACATTATATCTTCCAATATCAGCTGTTTTGATAGGACACCAATATTCATTTTTATACCCTATTACATATCATGTATATCTTCCAATATCAGCTGTTTTTTTTATAGATCTAGTATTCCTTTTTATGCTTTACTACATACCATTATATCTTCCAATATCAGCTGTTTTGAAAGGACACTAATATTCATTTTTATGCCCTACTACATACCACTTTCATTCTCTAATAGTCCGTTCCTACACTCCTCATAAGGCAAGGTGCTCATACAAAACAGTATATCATATATCCAACATTAATAAAAAATATACTGTACTGCGAATAAAAAGCCATTGGTCATTATAGGTGCTGTTGCTTGCCCAAGGGAAAATCAACTTGGCTAAAAAACTCTCCATGGTTATTAACAAGTCTTTTTTAAGGCCAAGACATTTTCTTTACTATAATCACTTTTGTCACATGCACATCAGCAAGGCTATATCAACTGAAGAAAAAAAAGGGTTATTTTTAATTATGCTTAAAACTACTATATTTTGTCATAACTATTATTAATTATCATTAATTAAATAACCCTAATTTAATTTTAAAAAATAAAACTAATGAGGAAAAAATATTTTAGCAATATTCCCAAAAAAAATATTTTCGTGTTTATATGACCACTCTTAGGCAGTTCCAGTCCAAATGTTGATCCACATTCCAAAACTGAATCTAAGATCGTGACAACAATATTATCCAGTGGGGACATCTACCCGACATAATTGCATACAAAGCTGTCATTCGGGATTTAAAAGTTTGGCAGCTCAGTGGAGATGTCTACTTAACCAAAGGATTAAAACTGAGTTCAAATATCTACTAGGATTTTAAGGGATAAGACAATGGACGATAATTTGATATGGATCCCAAATTAACAGCTTCTGTAAATAAATATTTTGTGGTGGTTTGGTATCAACCAATTAAACTTAAATAGTACCTAAAGTTTTTCACCAAAGAAAAAAGATTTTGTCGTTATAAAACTTTGGGTACTTTTTAAAGTTTTCTATTAGACATGACAAATCTGAAGTTGCTAATTATTACGCTCGTTACTTCACCCTTTCATATTTTTATGCAGTGGCGTACGGAAAGTGGATATAGGGGGGTTGTCATTGTTTCCATCTGCTCAAGTCTTTAACCCCCCCCCCCCCCCCGTTTAATCTTTATGCACGCCAATGACCATAGGTATTTTTTCGAAAATGTGTTATACCTTTTATTTAATGCTATTCAGATAAATAAAAAAATGAAAACAAAGAGCATGTCGATTATGCCAACCCTCTACTTTCCATATTAGAAGAAAAAATACTCCCAAAGAACTAAAAAAAACTTCCTTGGACCTGAAGCTTCACTGTAAAGGAGAACCATATTTGAACAGTTCAGCGGTTATCTAAATCCTTCGGTACACTCAGATAGACATCCTGTTACTTTATGTAAGAATAGATAATTTATTTATAGTAAACAGTTAGGGAGTTGAATCCATTTTTATAGAAGCAGAAATATAATCTATGATTATGGTTTGGACCCTATAAAACTGTAATCTACCCTTCCACTTTCCCCTCTCTTGGTGAAGATATCTTCAACGCCGATACGATTTTTGAAATATATGATTCCACTTTTGTCTCTCTTGTTAAAGATATCTTCACCAAGAGAGGGGAAAGTGGAATCTTACATTTCAAAAATCGTATCGGCGTTGAAGATATCTTCACCAAGAGAGGGGAAAGTAGAATCTTACATTTCAAAAATCGTATCGGCGTTGAAGATATCTTCACCAAGAGAGGGGAAAGTGGAAAGGTAGATTACAGTTTTATAGGGTCCAAACCATAATCATAGATTATATTTCTGCTTCTATAAAAATGGATTCAACTCCCTAACTGGTAAATAAGGAAAAATATGCTTTTTTTCATTGTTTTTGTTTACATTTCAAGACAGACGATCAATAACCTAATTTAAATTGTGTGTTAAACTTGATATTTCTTTATTGATGCCTCACGCCACAAATTACTCAGCCATATTCAGAGTAATCAATTTTGTTTTACCGTAACATTTCAATTGGTCTGATTCTTATCACTTATATATATATTTGTACAGATTATAATATAGATAGCCATTCATCTTTCATTTTTTTGATAACACGGGCGTATGCATTAAATTTTGAGAGGGAGATAAAACCCTCCCAAAAAGCAAAAAAATAACGATTATGCCTTATTTCAAAGCCCAAAATTTAAGAAATCAAGTTTACAAATTCATGTATAGCAATCTAAATACTAAAAAATTAGTTTTAACACTACCCCCTGTGGTTTAAACCTGGTGCAAGTTTTACCCTCAAGTTTTACCCTCAAGTTTTACCTTCCTAATTCTTTTATTCCCTCCACCCCAAAAAAAATCTTGGACGTCATTGCTGGTACTTTAAAATTTCTTATTACCGTTAAAGAAATTGCTTAATATCTAGTTCTACCCCACTTTAAATTTTACTATGAATTTCCTATTTATTCATCAACCGCCACCCTCTACTAACGCCCGTGTATTGAAAAGCATCCACAATTTTAGATGCATAATACATTTAGATTAGCAATAAAACACAAAGAAAGAAAAAAACAGTGTTAAAAAATTTTTTATGGTTATAAACAAAAAGAAGAAAGGATGATAAAAAAGTTTTGGTTTGATAATAGTTTTTTAATGGCAAAATTATTCTATGTAAGTGTTAATGGTAGGCCTGTAATGTTTTATACCGTTAATATATCATCTTTACTTAACTATATATTAACTTTTTTTTATAAAAAAAAAACATTTCCGAATCGTGTTCGATATACTAGCATTTATAAATTATAAATTATAAATTATATAAAATAATATAAAATTATATAATTATAAATTTATAAAAATTTCTTGATGTTTCATATTCGGTTCTGTCAACTATATGTATAACCTACACTATATTAAAAGTTACTTTAAAGAATTTCATAATTGGAAATAAATTGTTTATTTTAAATGTATGCATAGAGTTTTAATAAATTACCAGTTTCATTCATTATATAAAAAGATTTAGAATTGAAAGGAGGATAATTATATGCGTGCCTCAAATAAACTACCAGAGCCAGGGATCGTCAGCCGTTAGATCAGATCCAGAAGTACAAATTCCCCCATCTGGAAATAAAAATCATTGATTGAAAAGTTTGGACACTGCTAGTTTCATTCAAGATTTAATCCTCAAAGATGTTAAGCCAACCAATGACAGAATGTTCTCGTTTAACTTCAATGTTTCTAGATTGTCATTAAGAAGAGTATATTCAATTTTTTTGTTCAATACGGTGTGATAAAAAATCAATACATTTTAGCATAAAAGATCATTTTGGTAGATGATTGATAAAGACTTCTTGTAGCTTAGTTGCGGCTGCCGATTCCTGTCACAAACATTCCAATCCAAAGTTGCAACAGTAGGTGGGACATTTTTATTGCACAGTCTTGGTTGGCAAAAATGTTGAATATTTTGCTAAGTGTTTGCTCTTGCATTTAACAATTGCCACGTGCCTATCCTAGCTAGTAATCATAATGTTTTTATTGCAATAAGTATTTTCTTTTAAAAATTACATGTTTCCAGTATGGCTTCGAAACCGATTAATATTCAGTGGATTAGAACCGATTTTCAACCATACCAAAAAAACATGTATTGCATCATATTACATAAAATTTTCCACGAATATTCAAGTAAAAATCATAAAATAAATACCAGTTTTATTCATATCAATAATCTGTCTATAATAGATGCGATCAATAACTATTATAATTTAAACTAAAACATAGTTTTAGTTTAAAACCACCACATCAACAGTTTTAGGAATTTAAAAGATTTTCAGTTATGCCATGAAATAAATTATGATTGAATTATGCTTTTACAATATTATGCAAGGTTAACTGGATAATTTTAGGTTCAACTTTTGTGTTGTTAAAGTCCGCAACACTGAGAAACAATTTTTTAAATCTATGCAGCTTCTCTTTAGGTCTATCTTTTTAAAGTCTAATCAAAACGATTTTTAGGCAGCCTTGAGAAGAATTAAATCATATTTTGACAGAAAAGAAGTAGGAAAATCAAATTCAAATTTACTTTATACAGATTTTTAAGAAAATCATGCCTGTATTTTGTCTGACGGTTGCTATCAAATCATAATATTTTCTTTATTAATAACAATTGCAGCACACTATTCATACCATTAAACATTTCCTAGGTCATCGAATTCAAAGCCGCTCTTTTAGCAGTAGGATATGGAAATTTGATCTAACCAGAATAATTATTATCATTTAAGCTACGCCTTTGAAAGAATGTTGACTTACTTGTTGTTATGTAAGTCCACATTAAATAGAAGTAATGTTATGTTGTAAATATTTTACCCATTCATAAACAATATATGGGGGACAGAGATAGTGCTTCTCAACAAAAACTATCTTTCATCAAACCCTTTTCTCAAAAGGATAATTTTGCAATTTGTTTTGATCCTAGTATCTGGGATTTTTGCACAAGATGGGAGTTGGGGTTTACCCTACTGTTATATTTTTATAGCAGGTTATGGAAGATGATTAAAGTACCTCAACATATTATGACGTCATACGATAAAATAACCAATGAGAGGTCAGCATAAATTTTTACCATTGGTCAATTACAGTGTATACTAGCCTCTCATTGGCTATTCTTTCGTATGACGTCATAATCTGTTGAGGGACTTTAATCATTTTCCAGGTTATGGATAACTTTTTTTAATGTGTGGTTGACAAAACTACCTTCTAAATAGATTAAAACCTGCCCAACACCACTGCAAAGTTTCAAAGATATTTATAGAGCTAAAATCTTTTATTCCATTTATGAGATATTACTAGACACAAATATTGAAGATACTCTAATGTTTGGATATACAAAGAGACAATATGTCCATGAAAAATAATCATTATTGGCAGGCGGAAACGTTGGAGGCAAAATTAATTTTTTTGGGTGCCCTATACCTATCCCCTTCCCTACGTACTGTAAGTATGCAGCAGAGTGGGTTTGCTGTACAGTTAATGTGATTTTTCAACACATAAATATTATCAAAATTTAATAGGCCTATTTATGCAGAGAGATAAAGGTTATTAAACCAAAAAATAGAAATATGAATTATAATTGAAGATAAAAGCCATTCATTCTGTGTTTATTTACTACCTACTCTTTTTAATCTTATGATGCCTTGACTGTCCTTTTAAAATTTCAAATGCTCTTAATTTTTTTTTGTTGCATTTGAATCGTAGTAATTAAGTATGTTATAGACTCAAAGATATGCAGGTCTAAAAATTGAAATATGAACTTTGTAAGATGTTGTTATTTTGAGCCATGCTAATGGAACTTTTTTGTTGTGGAGATCATGACACAATTAGAAGTATGAGGTTAACCTCGCCCACTTGTATTATCTTACACATACACACACAAAAGCTTGGCAATATCCCTCAAAGTGTCTAGTGGACCATTCAAATACACCCCTAAATACTGAAAATAGTGTATAAAAGTAATCCTTGTAATAGTTTACACTATAGTTGATAGGGTAAGTTGGGTTCAGGTTAGCCCCAAATCGATAGGTCCTTTAGGGTTAGTTCTCCTAAAAGTTTTTTAGGCTTAAAAAAATCTTGCAATTATTGATCCATTGATCATAAGTCATTTTTAAAAATAACGTTACAGGGGAGGGGGATATGTGGTCCTGACTTGATTTAAGGGAAAGCATCAAAACCTTTTGTCCAAAAACTGAATACATTGAAAATGTACAACT
Organism: Acartia tonsa; assembly: GCF_053477335.1. NCBI lineage: Eukaryota > Metazoa > Arthropoda > Copepoda > Calanoida > Acartiidae > Acartia > Acartia tonsa. The sequence continues at coordinate 12,951,534 of NC_137262.1, read as the reverse complement.
TAGATAAACCATATTTTTTTCTGAACAAAATAAAGAATGTCTAAGAAGCGAGGATTCTCATCAAGTTTTATGTGTTGGTCTGTCAGGCAGTTTTCCTCTGAGTGTCTAGTCGAGCAAAGAAACTCCTCTACCCTAAATATGTTATAAATTAAAAATAAAAAGGGGTAGTTTTTCATTTAGTTGTTTAAAAATTTAAGTCAGGATAGGTAGTTGTTGTTATTCTTTTAATGTGTCCCAAGAAAAGAATAAAAATAAATGATATTAAATGCATTACTTATTTTCTTTTTAAAGTATACCTAAAGTATGTAAGTTGCATGAATTAGTTTGATAAAAAATAAAAATCCTTGAAATTAACAAAAATAATTTAATTAAACTTACGAACCAATCATTAAGTTGATGTAACTAAACTTTTTATCGGCTTATATCTGGGAAAAACCTACAAAAAATCCAAATAACCCATTACACATTTTATAAAATTACTATGATAATATAAGCCTAGTACGTAAATTATACTCATTTCAAAATCCTTGCCCAAAGGCCATTTTCAAAAGCGAAGCTTTTCTTCATTTAAGGTCTATAACTATGTATTTCAAGAGCAACATTGGCTGTTTGTAAATTCTTGAGATTTAAAATCGTCTTGGTATCATAATAGCCTTAAACCATTAAGGGGCCTTTATTAAGCTTTCCTAAAATGTAAATTGAATAAGTTAAAGTGTTGAGCGTGATCCTAATGGACAGACTGAAAAAAAACCTAGCTACTTTGTAATAGGAACTAGCGGCTTTTCCCCTAGCCTCTAGGGGCTTTGCCCCCAAGAAGTAATACAAAAAAATGTAGTACTTGTGGTGCAGCACCAAATAGTTGGTGCTTCGTCTTCTTTAAAAAAATGGGAGAGAGTATTTTTATGTTTTTTGGGGGGGTTGGGGGTGTCCCAACCCCAGAAAATAGCCTAAAATCACCACAGGTTCATTAGGTATATTCCCTGAAGAGAAGAATCCGATCGGTTCAGTGGTTAGCGAGATCTTAAGGGACAGACGGACGGACAGACGGACAGGTAGACAGATGTCGTTCTGCTTTGTATTATAGATATTTGAAGAAAGATTTAAAAATGTTTGTCTATCTAAATATGAACTGACTTCGCTTCGCAATTATGGATGTTGTCATCCCTATTTCTCCTCCTAACTTGTTGTTACTTCACCCTTTCCTCTTTTGATTTGCCCCCATCATTAAATAGGGGCGTGGTAAGTCTATGCTGAACATGAAAACATTACATATAAGGTAAATTGAAGAATAACATATTCTTGTGTATGATCTGATATCATGAGATAATGAATCATTTATGGAAATTAATATTTAACAATAAACCCTAAAAGAACCCTCGGTATTTTGTATCTATTTCAAAGTTTAATATATTGACATATTTAAATTGTTTCATTATCTGTGCAATATAGGTAATTATAAGAAAATGTATATTACCCAAAAATAGAATCAAAATATCCATTTTTATCCTATTCTTTAAGGAAAGTAGGGCCAGTAAACATATATTGATTATATTCATGTTGATAACCAGGGATCTAAAGGGATAAGAAAATGACCAATAAATTGATGTACGTCCTCAATCATGATTCACGTAATTATCCCTTCTGTAGATTAAAATTAGTGGTTGAAAATATTAACCAACCAATCAAAATTTACTAAAGTCCACACAGTTGTTAAGCCAACGATTAAGAAAAGATTATTATAAAACTTTGGGGACTATTTTAATAAACAGCCCAATGTCCCCACTCTCTCTAATTGATAGCAGTAATTGTATTATTTGCTTATAAATGATACAATATCAGAGTGTCCTTTTAAATAATAAGTATAATGTAAAAGTTCCTACTGAGATATCTCATTCACATGGAAATTTTATTTGCCAGCATTCATTAAATAGGTAGCCATTACATTTATAATATTTGTTTTCAATTCAAATATTGATATTGTAAATATATGGTAGATTATTATGTTTAAAACTTTATTTCATGAAATGAATATGAATAGGTCGGGGGAATTTTCGTTTTTCTCTTTCCGTAGGAAAAGTTAGGTTATATATTATTGAATACTATGCTCCGCAGTGTTAGGGCCCCGAACATGAGGTTAGATATATGAAAATAAAACAAAGATGACAACATCCATAAAAGCGAAGCTCTGAAATGGTAACTGTCAAAACTGAATAATCAAAATATAAATTTTATCAAAGTCGAACGAAACAAAATTGTAAGCAAAAAATGCTTTAATACAGCTAGGATATTGTTTAAGGACATACTTAAATTTTTAGGACTTGATTATAGAGATGCTTCGCTCATAATAATGTACTTTGTTGCCCTAGGAATCAGTATTCCAAAAATCAGACCAATCAGATAATTCTATCACCTAAAAATTTGTTTTTAAAAAAAGTTAAAAATCAACATGTTTAAAATGGATGTACGGACTTTCTGGTAATGATTATAAAGTTGCTTCGCTTTATAGCTCGTACATAACTGCTATAGGAATCATCATGCAAAGCTTGAAATCGATAGGACAATTATAACAGACCTAACTAACGAAAAGAGCGAACCGTTACGGAATTACGGACGGAACTACCCTAATTATAGAAAAGCTTTGTTTTTAAAAATACCCACCCACCCCCCTTTTTATAAATTAGTTACAAAATAAGGGGAGAATGCTCGATGAGCACTTTGAGATAAAGCACCACCTTGATTTTTAAAATTTTATTTAATTCTCATATAAATAAATGTATTTTAATTTTTAGTGTGTTTTTATAGTCAAAATAACAGTATTATTTATTCTTCATGTGTTAAGTTTAAAAATCTTGATAAACTGATAGAATTAGGTTCGTACTATCCAATTGAAGTAGTAAGAATTTTTCAGTGTAGTTATAAATATACTTGTTACACAATAAATTATACAATATAGTTGTAAATATACTCTACACACCTAAGTAGTTAAATATGGGTTAAGATTTCCAATTAAAGTAATAATGATGGTCCTTCCTTCCTTATAACAGGTTACATGCATCAAATACCCACGGTTGCATAATGTAAATAAAATTTTTTCTCGTATTCATTCGAATCCGGTGGATAGGAACCGGTTCTCATCCATACGAAAAAACTTTGTCTAGCATCGTATTATATCCAGCTTTCTACGAATATAAAAATGTACAATCATAAGATTAAAACCAGTTTTTTTAGCACGTGCCTTCGGCACCTCGGGGCTAACAAAACTGGTTTTATTCTTATAATTGTACATTCTATATCCGCGGAAAGCTGTTTATAATACGAAGCGAGAAATAACTATTAATTATTTTTAAAATAACCAGGCCCCTTAATTACTGCAACTATTTCATTTCTATCCATCTATCTGTCTGTGTCTCTGTATCTAAATATCTCAGTAACCGCGGAACAGAACCTAAAAAGATTTAGAGAAAAAATTAACCCCTCACCCCTCAAAATATATTATGATTTTGAATACACTGTTATTATTTAGGCTGTTTATTATACTAGTCCCCAAAGTCTTATGATAACTTTGGGGACTTTAGTGAATTTAATTGGTTGGTTATGAAGTTGAGTGTTCAAACGTTTCAACCACTAATTTTACGATAGAGAATGGGCAATTTTGTGTATCATCAATGGGGATAAACATCAATTTATCGGCCAATGTCTTATCAATTTAGATCCCTGGAAAACAATTCAGTTATCGTTGGCAATAATTTTGAATGTTACAATACTGATATCCTATGCACCCGTGGACAGGCTTGAATATGCAAGGGTGGACACTCAGCTTTATATTTTTGCTTATCAGCCATTACAATTTGACTTTGTAAGCGTTGGTCAAGGCAACCCTCATTAATTAGATAAATTTAGCAACTCTATTCATTACTGTGTATAGAGTCAAGCACATTTTTCTAGAAGCTTCTACTACGTATGTAGTTTTAGAAATGATTATTTAAGCGACCGTGTCCGAGTTTTACTCTCGGAAACATTTTAGAGAAATTATGTTTACATTAAGAACTTTTTGTTAGTACATCGTTTATTAGTAGGCCAAACCCAATAAAACTTCTTAGGCTATCCTAAGAGTTAGGGTTTCCTAAACCCTATATACTCATTTAAATAAAGTCCTAGGAAACCCTTACACCTAGGCTAGCCTAAGAATTTTTTTAAATATTGCCCATATAATCATATTATTTTTCTTAAATTTAACTTAAGACACGTGCAAGTGAATTGGAAACGTTTGTGAGAAGATAAGAGGTGTATATTATTACCACTAAATTATGATAAACAAAATTACCCCTTATAAATAATATAAAGTAAAGATTGGACAATTTTACTTTTTACAAACCAATCAAAAGATTTTTGAGATAACGAATTGAAGAATGAGTTTATATTCTCAGGGGAGTGAGGGCTGCTGATCTTTTACAGACTATTGTCCCCTCCCTCCATTGGGCCTCGATAATACGGTAGATGATTCATAGGGCAGGATTTATATCTAATCTCGTAATATCAGGAATGAGGTGTTATTAATTTACAAAAGTGTTATCAATATGAGATGTTACACAATTTGAAATTGCAAAAATGTTTACAAAATCAATTTTGGTGATATAGCGAAGGATCTCAAATACTACGGACTAAGTAAATTCTGCTCTGGATGCTAATTGGTGTAGGGAATTTTCTTTAAAAAAATACCATACATTTATCTTGAATAGCAGCAGAGAAAAAACCGTTTCCCACCAACCGTTTCTTACATACGGAAGGAAATTTCGAATCATAGAAATGCTTCGCTACTTAAAACAGGTTAAATAGTTGAAAATATGTATATACATATTATTCTTGTTTCTTTAATTTTTAAAACTATTTGAGCTCTTACATTTTAGATGTTAGAATCACGACTTCTCCAGGGAGGAATGGGATAATGGACTTTAAATGACACTAACCTAATAAACATGTTGTTTGATGGATTAAAAGTTTAATATTAGATCTTGATTGTGTGATACAAAGTAACTTGTCCACTAATAATTTATATACATACCAAGGTACTGTTGTTTATCCTAGTTGGGGCTGCATTAATTCAGCTTTAATTGACCCATCCCTTATGACCCCTGCGTCTTTGCAGAGGGCTAATAAAAGGTCTTAATGCATGCTGGACTAAATATACATATATATTATATATATAGATATACTAGAGTTTGGCTCGATATAATTATCTCCCTATTGGCTAGTTTTCTATATGCATATCTATTTCTCAATAAATCTATTTTCCTCACCCGGCATTACTATCTAAAAGAAAGTAAATATTTAATAATTCAAATGATTTAAAAAATATTTTTTAAATTATATTTTTTTCTTTACATTACCATCACCAAAGGGTTAACGATGATGATTACAATTTTAGTTTAACCACACAAAATGTCGCCACAATCGAATTCTTTTAAAACAGAGTTTTCTTAAATTTATTATATTATAAATTTAAATTTTCTTTTTTATGATTGGAAATTAAATACATCAATTTAAGGTAAATAGCAACATGAAATGAAAAAAATGAATTCATTTTTAATAAAGTAAAATAATGGGTCTTATCGTTCTGGGCAATGAGAGTTTATTATGGATTGTTGGAGCACTATGAGTTTTGATCATATATTCCTTGGAAAACTTGAGCTCGTTTATAGACATTTATTTCCTATATAGATCTGACATGGATCTTGAAGCAATTAAGCAGGCCATTTTGTACATGTTAAAAATTGGAAGATTTCATTAAATAAAAGTTATCGCAAATATACTTAGTAAATAAAAACAGGGATTTGGCAACCAAAGAAAAAATAACTACGGACTACTTTTAATTTCTACCAGCAAAAATATATTTAACAATTTCTTTTATTAATTGCTATAACAGAACAACTATTAGTCGAGGAGCAATAACAAGTCTAAATAAGTAAATTCTAGATTAAGATGCAATTTGGTGAATTATTTGGTTAGTTGTAATTTTTGGTAGGTTTTATAAGTAATTATTTGAATATTATGAATATTTGTTAAAAATCCTTATAATAAAGTAAAAAGGTGTGTGTTTGTCTGTATGTCTTTACCGAAGGATCTCGCTAACCGCTGAACAAATCGGGTTCTCCTTAACAGGTTAGTAGTCTATAAAGTATTAAGTTAAAAACTTTGTAAAACTTGTAAAATCCGTCAAAATAAAACAAAGAGATATTGTAAGTCCCATAAACTTTCTTTGACGGGACTCCGGATTGAGTTATTCATGGTGTTTATTAAAGCTGCTATTACAAGTGCTTGAAAAAGTGAGAAGCAAAAGAAATTTTCCTTAGATAATATGTCCCAAACCTAACTATGTATATACATACATATGTACCATAGGTTTGTTTTCTTATCTCATCTACATTATTATTCAATCTAATAAAGTTGCTTGTTTCTAAGTTAGGCAACAATATAAATCATTTTTTTCTGTCTCTTAATTTATCATTAAAATCAGGGCTCGGCAGCCGTAGCCACAGCCGTACAGCTTTCTCACCCACCCATAACGCCTCAGCCTTAGTCCCAGCTGCGCGACTAGCCTTTTCTTAACAGCTATAGAATCAATAAAACAGCTTAGACAAAACGAAAGTAGCAGCAGTAAATAATAGCATGGATTTGGCAAAGCTGGGCAACTTATTAGAAGAATCAGCCGCAGCCACACCTCAGCTATCAAACAAAAACTACTGAGCTGGATCTTTAAATCATTTCAATGGTGCGCACCCCGATTTACCGCACCATTGAAATGATTTAAAGATCCAGCTCTGGATTTATTTTCGTCTTATTTTTATCTACTTCATTTCAAAATTAATTTCAGCAAAAAATAAATCTTTTATTTTTACAAGTTTAAGATATATTTTAGTTTCAAATATTGAGACAAAAAATTGGTGTCAAAAATAATTTAATCTTTGCATTTGCACTCTTATCTATGCAAATTGATTTACTTGTTTGACCTTTATACCAATTTACATATCTGCCTAGCTTGCAACAATTTTATGTTTAATGTGTACTGTAAATACTGTGGGTTATTGTTTAGTGTACAAATTTATAGATACGTAGTTAACAAACTAACACATTCAAATTAAAATACTCGGCCTAATCTGTGAAGTTAAACACGCAAAGATGCTTTTCTATGTAGAGAAGCTGCTCTATAACCCAATGTAATATCAATCTAAATTGAAATAACATTTATAAAGCGACAAAATGACAAATTTAATCGATTCATTTTCAAGAAATTAATTTTAAATTCAATTATATTTTATTTCCATGATTGAATATTGCATCCGAAGAAAGACTTTTTACCTCCATCCAAAAGTTTTAGATTCTGCCAATAGGTTTTCAAAGTAAAGCTTTAATTGTTTATGTGCATCTTAATATTGTTCACTTGTATACCATATTAGTTACAATGAAAGAAGTATTTTGGCATCTATTAGGAACTGCTTTAAAATTGCAAAAATATTCTTTGGAATACATTTTCTATAACAGCAAAGACCCTTTCATTACTATCTCATTCATATTTAGAAAAACGTATTGTAAGGCAGTTATTTGAAGGTAAAGGGTATTTCTTTACAAATTTCTGGTGCCCCTACCACTGGATATTGTGTTCCTTGTTGTTATCCTGACTCTGGCGCGTTCTTGTTGAGTGATCACTCAAGTTTGCCCATATAATATTGAGTTCGGACACAAAAATGCACAAAAAATATGGTATTTGAAAAACAAACGTTCTTTACATCTTTTCCTTATTTAAGTGGTGTTATTTTTTTAAATCTTTGAAATGTATAGTGAACATGACTGTGTTTTTCAGGATAGTCTTATACAAAACGAGAGTATGTCATAGGTGAATCCCTCACCCAAAATAAGCTTACATTCTATTACATTACTGTTTATTTTATCATGAAAATAATTTTGTTTTACGAAAGACCTTGAAGGCTTATTCTAAGTCAGTATTGCTAAAAACAGTAACACTAGTAATTTTGTGAAGATTATTAATTTAACTTATTACACTTCCAATATGTCAATTTATGTTTTATGTCACAGGAATAATTATTAAAACCCCAGATTATACCTGAAATTCAAACAATAGTAAAAATATTAAATGCAGATAAGATATGAAGTACACAAGTACAAACAGTTCCAAAATAACAAGGTAAGTTTATTTTTGAACATTGATCTTGGTAAAGCTTGGACACCTTGCCTCCTCGGTAATGCCACTAACAAATTGTTTATGCTTATTTGAGGTTAAATTTTATGGGTTAAGAGAGCCCCGCAGTGTTAGTGCATTTAAAGTAAATCTTTATTAATTACTTTAAAGTCGGCTTTGACCTTCTAACTGTATATTGTGATATTTTAAAAACAAATGTATATTGGTTATTTTGTAACACAGCCAATATTGTAGGGAAGCATCTCGCCTCAAGCAACAAGTTCGTCCGTCCACACACAACGCTAAAAATTCCATCCCAAACCATATATTTATTTATATGCAAAGTAGAATTCAGCAAAAAGTGATGGTAACACTCATTTTACTTTATTTTTGTTAAAAATATATTTTGAGTATTGTAAAAAAAACACCAATTGTTAAAAAGAAAATTTTGAATAGTAATGATAAGCTTTGGTCTTAGTACCGTAATAGTGGCTTTGCTCTTAGCATCTAGGAATTCTGTATTTGAAGGGCCAAAGATTGACTAGTAAATATCTAAAAACCATCCCAAGACTTAAATCTAAAATTAAATTACCTAAAAACATTAAAGACCTATGCATTGCATAGCATGCTAAAAAAAGTAAACCCAATCTGTACAGTATTTATTGAGATCTAAAGCTTCAGCCAAAAACTCTTACTACTTTATATAGTAGTTTAGTAAAAGTTCTTTCAAAACTTATTTGTACTAGTTTACTTAAAATATGCAGAAATTACACCATTCACACTATTTGAATACAAGAATATCTATTTAATAATACTGTTTGCTACATCATACTTAAATAAATTATGTGTATCATCAAAGTTCAGTCTGATGGAATGATTCTATTATTCACAATTCAACACTAAGAGGACTAGGACAATGGTACGGAGATGATTAAAGTCCCTGCACAGATTATGACGTCATATGATAGAATAGCCAATGAGAGGCCAGTATACACTGTAATTGACCAATGCAATGGTAAAATTTATGCTGGCCTCTCATTGGTTATTCTATCGTATGACGTAATAATCTGTGGAGGAACTTTAATCATCTTCCAATGATATCCTCATGTAGAGATGCCATATTCTGATAACTTTAAGCCATGTTTATCAAAATCAGCTGAAATTTGATAATGAACTATTTAGGTATATCTATCTCCAAAATGTCAGTAGTTATTCCTTTGTACCACATAGACTATAACTATCTTAACTATCTTAGATTTATCCTATTATATAAATTAACAAGGTCTTTTTTGTCTGTAGCTTAAGATAACAACTGAACCGATTAAACTTTTGATTTAGTGAAGCTTCACATTGGTTGTATGGTGGTTTTACGCTATTTTATTGCGGATTTAACTTATGGGATAATTTTTAAAGGGCTATTTTCTGCTCTTTCCAGCTCCTTTGATTCAGAACTAAGGGCGCAGTCCCTAGTATGATATAATGTCTATGGTACAACATTCTGTTAAATTCGCTGTTGATTCCAAATTACATTTCATCTAGTTAAACTGACAACAACAAAAAAAAGTGGAAAAAAAGAGATAGAGATGCATTTATGAGTTATGGCGCCCATTTCCATAATACTAAATGCTTTGCTATACATCTCAGGCGTGAGAGGATTGTCATAATCTTTTCAGTTACAGAGCTTTCCCTCAAATTGCCTGTTTAGCATTGACCCTCCCGACTTATTTTTTAAATGCATCGATAAAAAGAAGGGGGAGTTTTTTCTATGCCTAACCTGTTTGGGGCTTAACCCTGCAGGCTAACCAGTACTCAATATAAGCTTGCAAAACCTGACCGGATCAAACAACAAACAATAAGTTACTCCCTTTGCCATATTCTAAATTTATTTGGAAATAAAATTAAGGGGGGGGGTTCTGTGCTCAACAAGGCACTTTGAGGGAAAAGTCCAAGTAATTTCTTTTAAACAAAACATTCTGAATTTTCCCTGAAAGTTGACACAAAACTGAAAAAAATTACCCTCTAAAAGTTATTCAGAAAGTTATGCAGAAAGAAATATTTTTAGTAAAAAAATAATTTTCTAAAATAGAAAAGGCTTTGAACTGGTGGTAATATTCCTTTTTTATTATAGGTTTACAACTGACAAAGGCATATTTTTCTGGCAAATTACCCGTTCCCTTTATTTGTGTTCTGAAAGAGTCAAAGTGCATGTATAAGGAAGGGTGCAGTGGCCGTTTTGTTGAGTATCTACACAGACACGAATATATATATTTCGAGAAATAAAACTACGAAAGAATCAAACAAGTATTTAGCTTAAATATAGATTTTACATATTACAATTCAAAAACATTTAACAACATTTTTGAGGTAAAAAAGATTAATAAACTTTATTACACTTTAATAAACTTTTATACACTCAATACAATACAATATATATTATATACTTATTGATTTCACAACCAGAGCTAATATTTTTGACGTATTAAAAACTATGAAGAGTTAAATTATTGATCTTTTGTTTTATTTACATTTTAATTATAACTTTTATGTTTCATAGATTTATTTTGATAAATTCAAACCCAATCCTTCCGAAAGAATCGGAGAGAAAAAAGAAGGGGGTTCTTCACATAATTTTTGTGTATTGACTTCCTTATGCAATGCAATTGTTAAAGTACATTACATACAAATTACATAATTAAAATTTTACAGCTACATATATATACATTTATATTTCCTTCTGCCAGTTAGATAATCAGCATTGGCGATTTGCATATTTTTTATTGCTCAAAAGCAATAAAATCAATAAAGGCAACAATATTGTTTTGTATTTTTAATTCTTGTCAAATTACAAAATGCACATACACAGGGCTTGTCAGCCGCGCGACAGCCTCAGGGAAATCAACCATTTACAATTCTCAAAATCAGCTGAAAGTCTAAACCTGACCCAAATATGTAAATCCTTCATTTAAAAGTACTTTCAACACATTCATACGTATTTAAATTTGAGGCTTAGTTGCGGCTGACGCGCGGCTGCCGAGCCTTGGACATACATTAGCGGGAAATTGTCTTACGATCTGCTTTGAATCTATAAACTATTCAAACTATCGTGAAATTAATACCTAATTTTGGTTAAAATTTGACCTTATTTCTGACAAATTTTTCTTACAGGTTAATTTGGAAAAACAAAGTTGAGGAGAACAAAGTAATCTTAGAGTATCTGCGCCATTTAAAACTTAATCAGGTGTCCAGAACAAGAAAGATCTTATCCATAAGCATTTGTGGGTAATTAACAAGATGTTTCATAGAAAATCCTTTTTTGGAACTATTCATCTAATTTTCAATTGGACTATTAAGAAGCTTAGTAAAAAAGCATTATAGTATAAATTCTGTTTCAGACATCTAAATAAAATTGAAATAAAATTTTGACTTTTTACTCTGAGGAAAACAGTAAAAATCCTAAAATACTTTTTTGGTATTCTAGCAATTTAAGTTGGACATACGTAGACAAACCATTTAGAAGTTTCTCAAGTAATAAAGATTGAGGTCGAGACTTTTGATATTGTTTATTCGGGGGTGGGGGGAGGGGGCTAATATTATGTGAACAAGGAGTAATCCATCTTCAATGTTTTCCAAATATGGGCCTAGTTTGGAAAATGACTTAATGCGTATCACATCACATCATATGAGGTGTTTCCCATAGAATTGCCAATGGAGCACCCTTAACCCTCAATATAATTTAGCCTCTATGGCTTTTCTGAACGTTACCTAACCTAACCATAACAACCTTAAATATTCACCACAAATGAAAGTAGATTTCAATAACTATCTATTTTTATACTGGTTCGGGGAGTGGGAGGAAGGAGGTATTCAAATCAAAGTATTAAAATGGAAACTAGACAGGAATTGTTGAAAACATGACGGCTTATTCTCTTCATGAACAAAAATTTATGTGGCTGCAAATAGAGTGAAATAAAACGGATGCAAATTTTCAAAAAGAAAGTTAAGACTTATACTGGGACAAGTTAAAAATGAATGGGCGAATGTGTTGCTTATCTAGCGTTTTGACGGATTTAGCCTCACATTCTTTTCTCCTTTTTGGTATATCCTAGTGATACAAATTAAATACCACAACACATTAAGTGACTGTTTTGCCAATTGTAATTGATTGAAACTTAGGGATAAAGGAATAAACAATCAAAGTATGACTAAAAGAAATTCCCAAATGTTCAGGCTTTAAGGCAATGTTACAAATCTATTTCGAAATTGTATAAGCATATTGGATTGCCATTATTCATTGAGTAAAATAAAACCAAAATAAATTATTCTTAATTATGTGCGTGTAATTACTTATTTGTATTGAAATAATGGCTTTGTGTCTAGTCTCAAGGGGCGCCACAACCTGTTTAAATCCTATAAACTCCCCGAGAAATGTAACATAAAACTGCCATGAAAAGCACAATCCCATTGGCCCATACATTTTGTTCAGAATTTAAACTGGTTATTCTATAGATAACCTTACTGCCTTAGAATGAAAGAGTCATATTTACTATTAGCCTTTGAAAGCTGAAATTGACAATAAAGTCTAAAAACAAATAAAAGAAGAATATAAAAGTTTAAGTTTTTGTAGCACCCTCAGTTTAGCTAGAAAATAAGGTCTGAGTTGAGGAACAAGAAATTGATGTGAGCTGAGTGTTTGTGTGTGGGATAAACTAAAAAACTTAGATAATTTTTATGATAAGTCTGACCAAACCACATTTGTGGATTTGAATAAAGCTAGAGGTGAGTCTTAATTTCCGCATAGAGTCACAATTGTGGAAGTATTTTTAAAAGTGACGCTTTTCTATAATTAGGGTAGTCCCGTCTGTACGTCACGGTTAGATCTATTCGTAAATTTGTGCATTTTAGAATTGTTCAACGAATTTAAAACTTTAAATGATGATTTCTGTAACAGTTAGGTACGAACTAGAAAGCGTAGCAACTTTATACTAGTTACCCGTAAGTCAGTACGTCCTTTCAAAACAATCAGACTTTTTTTTAGTAATTATCCTATTTATCTGACTAGATGTTAAGTTATTTCTGCGGAATTGTGTACACACCAATTAAATATGTTTTTTAGGCTTCACTAGATTAATGCTTGATCTTAAAATTAATATTTTTTGTTGAAAATTGGAGTTTAAAATGATTTACTCTGTCCGTCTGTTTTTTAAGTTTATTGGAGAAATAATGGTATACAAACATTATGTATTTTTTTTCAGCAAGGCAATTTATACCTAGTAATAGCGAAGCCTATTAAAGAAGTAAATTAAAAACAAAATATTTCAAAAATAATATAAATCTGCATCAGTGTGTTTAGAATGCGTAGAATAGTTCTTTATCGCATCGTAATTTAGACAATTTTCCGCAGATAGAAAAAATATGTAAATACCAAGATATTTCAGAAATAATGTACATCTGCACCAGTGTGTTTAGAACGAAAAGAATAGTTCTTTATCGCTTTGTAATTTAGACAATTTTCCGCAGATAGAAAAATTATGTAAATGAAACAAGATATTTCAGAAAGAATGTACATCTGATTCTGCAACAGTGTGTTTAGAACGAGAAGAATAGTTCTTATCGCTTTGTAATTTAGACAATTTTCCTTAGATAGAAGAATTAAGTGATTGATTCCAGTTTTGTAGGCCCTGCCAACATAATACTATGAATATTATTTCATTTTTTGCGGAAATTCTCTAAAATACAATACGATCATAATTTTTCAGTATGGCTCAGAACCGGTTCTAATCCATTGGATATTAACCGGTTTCGAAGCCATATAGAAATGAGAAAAAAAGAGTTAAAGGCTTGAATGAATGTTGCATCCATACAAACATGTGTGACTTGTCCGAAGTATTAGAATATTAGCGGTTCCTGAGATATTTTGACAGCTGATTAAAAATCCCAAAATTTAATTACAAAAAAGGTTACAGCAATGCTTGTTTTCCACTAAAATCACTTATATAATCGGCCCATTTCTGTTGTCCATTTTAATCAGCCACATTTCACTAAATTATGACCAATTAAGATTTAAATAAAAAACCTAAATGACATTATTAAGAATTCAAAGCTAGGGCAGTTCCTTAAAAAATTAAATTTATAGATTTACAGTAAAACATCTAGCCCATTAAGATTGTATTCTAATGTAATATTATTGTTTATAAAAAATAAGTTGCAAGCCCTCATGGTCATTGTCAGGTCAGCTAAATTTGAGTTTCCGATTGTGTACATAGTTTCCTCATCCTATCTCAATATTTACTACTAGCTAAAATAAAGCTTCAAACATTAAAAAAAATCAAAATTTGAACAATTGAAATTTTGAATGTATAATGTATTTTTGTTTACATATTATATCGCTTTCCCTTTGACCGGAGTAGCTGAAAATAGGTTTTGCAATATTTGGGTTGTCTGATTTACAACTTCGGAAATTAGGGAAGAAATAGGCAATCAATTTTCAGTTTAACCATTGCTACTGTGTGTGGGATAACCCCTTATTTTAGTCCTAACAAGGAGGCAAAAATACGAAAAAATAAAGGACAAGCTAATTTTAAACCAAACCAATAATAATATTAAAAATATATGCTTTACTAAAAATAGAGGAAGGCTCAATAATTAAAGTTGAGTTTAAAATTAAGAAAAGCTATAAACAGATCTTTAATAATCATGCTAAATAATAAAAAAACGTGAAATTAATAAAAAATGCAAGGTATAAGTGCTCTTTTTGACTGCCAATATATTTTTCTAGTTTTCCTACTTTGATGGAATGCTTGTAACTTTTAAAATTGATGACCTAAATTTTTATGAAAGTCTTAATTTGAATCTACAGCCTAATTTCCTAGAATAATAATTTCCAGTTACTTCTTAAAACAGGTATAACCTATATATTTAAAAAAAACGTTGGATGTTTGTTTGCGTTTAGTAAGATCTCAGATACCACTTGACTAATTCAATTGGATAAAATATGCAGTGAAGCTTAGCAGAGAAGGGAAAAGTCATGATGCAATTCCCCATCACTCTTCAAATGAAAAAGAAAAACTTCTAGGGGTGAATTTAAAAATTATATACTATAAAATTTTTCCAAAGTCAAATCTAAATATGAAAACATTTTGAATTTTAAATCCCAAGCAAGTAGACTTTAACTCATTATAGAGTGTTTCCACAAAGAAGTCCTAAGAACTATCTAATTTAAAATATCCAGGAATTAGGTATTTAAAAAAAAATAATAGTTAAAGAGTTATTACATCTTGTAAATTTTAACTGTATGATAGAGATATCATCATGTATAGTTTGAAATCCTTAAGACGATACTTATCTGCAGTACAGATGTAAGGACGAACCGACCATGAATGTAGAAAGCTTATGTTTAAAATAACAAAATTTAAAAAATTATAAAAAGGCCAGACAGCTTTTTAGTTGGTTTGCATGGAGACCCATTAGATGGATTCCTACACTCACCCACGCATCTCTACAGCTTCCACATTCCACAGGGATGTAAGGACAGGCTGAGGTACAATTTTGGCTCAATGGATATATAATATACGTAGATATTTTGATAGGGGGATGCTAACATGGACATCACACCTTGGTCACTTCGCTCATCCATTAGTAGTGGAGGGGATTGTGTAAAGGGTGTGGATGGAGGGGATAGGTTATTCTAACCAGCTACAAGTTTCGCTTTATTAGAGCATATGATAATCTAGAGTAAGATCCAAGTAATAACAAATCAATTTCAAGCTTCATTGTGAACAAGAAGCCTGCAGACAACCAACTCTTTTAGGAAGACCTTAATTCATATTATCGTGGCAGGAAGGTAGGGCCAACATCCTTTCTTCTCCAAAATGTTTACTGACTATTAAGTTTCAGATTGTTAATAATAAGGGAAGATGAATTTTCTTTTCTTTGTCATGCCACTGTTACTTTATATTGCTATGTTGAAAGCTGATGGCTCAGACATTTATAATCTTTTTTTTTGCAGTAGGTACTATTTTTCACGGAGTCCATTCAACCTTTTTAGTAATAATTTATGTATCCATTTATTTCGTCCCATTTCAGCTTAGGATTAAAACAGGCTGAAAAAATTAATTCCTTATGAGAAAAAAGGAAAAATCAACTCATTCTCTGATAATTAAAAGGTCAATTCCCTAAAAATAAACTTTTTATACATTTTTAAGAAAGCGTAGCTAGTCTACATCAAGGATCTGTAAAACCTACCATTATTATCTAATTGTCTAAGATTTTTTTTAATTTAAAGCAGTTTATACACATTTTAGTAGTGTAGCTACCATAAAACATTGCCCATCTGTTTATCTAATAATTTATTAGTAAATATGCACTTTAATTCTAGTAATGAATATAAAAACTTCAAATCAAAAAAGTCTATTTCTTTACATTTTGAATGTTGTTTCGCTGCGCTCCTTATTTACCTTGTTATCCTTGTTTAATATAAACTTTAAAGCGTGTAGATCTAAATTTATTCATTAATGTTAATTTACAATTTTCTGTTTGTTCAACAGAAACTAAACATTTTCTTAGATAATTTTGTTTGTAATCAAACATATTTTGTCTTTTCTCTCAGCATGAGATGTACAAATTACCGCATCTGTGGGCACAATTCCAAAATAATCAATTCTGACCTTCCAATGAATAACAAATTTTTCCTCAAAAATTTCTTTTTTCAAACAACAACTAAATAATTTATTGAATATTTATTCAGTCTATTATATGAAGTAGTAAGTTTTTCTTATTTCAAGAAAGTATCTTCGAAGTTAAGGGATTAATTAAGTTGTTCCTTTCATGGAAGCTTAGTTTTTAAAATAAAATATAAAAAAAAATTTATAATAAACTCTGGGCTCAATGTAGGTAGTTTTGAGTAACCAATATTTGTTTTCATAGATGGCAGCATTCATAGTTTGAAATATAATAAAAATCAAATCTTAAATGGCTTTATAATAATAAAGTACTAGTATTTGCAATTATCAGTAGAAAATTATAATTTATTTTTTAAAAGTTTCTAATGCATTATGCATTTAATTCGGCCAGGGTTATGATGTATATCTACTGATAGATTAATATATAAAAAGCCTGAGTGCTTGAATTTAAAAAAGGTTACATATTTAAAAATCTTATTTGTGTTCCTTGCTATTACAAAAATTGAATGAATAAGCAAATAAGTTGTATGCATATAACTGTAGTAAAATTAAACTGAATTATAATAAGGCTAAGCTTTCCTTCATTACATTTAGAGTCTATCGGTATGTCCGTAAGGGATTGCTCGGATCATTAATTTTGGTAGGTTACATTTTTCCTTTTCATTGCAAACAGGGGTAGCTATTCTAACAATCAATTCTACAAAAATCACGAAACTTTTTAAAGTAAGGTGGAAGTATATTTTATTTTTTCAAATAATTGAAAAGGGGTGGGTAAGAAGGGGAGGAAAAGTGGAAGGGGTTGTGGGAATTGTTTGTCATAATCACATTCTCTTTTCCCTGATTGCAAACTTTGTATAATGACTCTAGGTACAAGCTAGAAAGTGTAGCTTTATACCTATCACTATAATTCAGTCTGTAAGTCTATTTACATTTAGCTTTTTTAGCACAATTATTCTAACATTTTTTACTTTTGTAATGGCGATTCCTTAGATGATTAGGAATAGCATTAAAGAAAGTACCTTTTAAAAACAAAACCCTACAGTATGTTCTTAAGAATATTGTATCCACACAATTTTACAATATATTCACATCGAAGTTTCTCCAAACTTCTGAATAATCAGATATTGTTTGTTTGGCGGACTGTTCTTTGCTTTTATGCATTTTGCCATCCTTGTTAATATTATACATAGTGTGTTTGTCTCTGTACTCTGTATCAATCAAATATTCATCCAAGTATTGTAAACAAAACTTTTACATAATTGGCAACATGTTCATCAAGGAACGGTCCTATCCAAAATTTATTTGTCTGTCTTTAAAAGATGGGTAAAAGAAGCTGCAAAATGAAAGGGGAAATATGTATATCTTAAGATCTCATAACATTTAATATAACATTATATAATTCATTATAACATTTATATTTATCATATATATATTTATATATATAATTTGACACTAATACTAAATGCTTTGAAAAGAATAATACTTTTGGGTATAGTCACTTTCGTGGCAACACCTCTTCAGGTGCGATTCGTCGAATTTTCACAGTAGCTTTTGATAGGTTATTTTAGGTTAAGTTAGGTTAGGTGATAACCCAGCAGAGTTAGGCAATTGGCCCCGCAGGATTATAGCACCCCGCAGGGGCTAGAAATAGGAGAAAACCTACTGTTAAAATATGACGAAATGCTCCTTAAGATAGAAAATTATCATCCAGAGAAATTTAAAATTCAATTATTTGCAACAAAAAAATAAACTACTAATGTACGCAATAGATAAAAAGATGGTAACATAAAACTGTTCCAAGACCAACACTGTATATGGTCGGCTTGAAAATGTATAAGGAATCCACATAGAAATGACAAATTGACATACACAAATTATAGAGTAATTGCGCTGATAATTATTAAATATATAAACCTTGAACATTACTAATTGTTGCCTTGAATTAAGTGGGCAGTGCTGCAGTATTCATCAGGTAAATGGGGATGGAACAATGGATCTAAACTTCATTTCCTTGGCTGTCTTAGACAGTTTAATATTTGATTTTATAAATTAGATAAAATATGCAGTCTTCATTTTCTTTGAATTTTCTGGATAAATAAGGTTTTCACGATCTTTCATTTAGAATTCTAGGTAATTGATTTAATTTTAATTTGTAATTTCTCATTGTGTCATCCTCATATCCCTGGTACTCATCAACTACTTTCATATTATTAATTAATTGCCAGAAGGGGGGTGCTCATTACAAGCATATTTATATTCATATTGTTGATTCAATTAGCTCAGTGTCATGGATCCTATGTGTCTGCACTTTAAGGCTTCACCCTAATAACAACAAGACTGTACTCGATCACATAGTAGCACTGCTTATCATTAAATAAAATTGATATGTGGGTTTTAATCCTTCGCAGGATAATTTTAATTTCTAAATCACTAATCAAAATAATTTAGAACAAAAGCATTTAGATTTGTTTCTATTAAGATCTCGTTGGTATGAATATGAATATTAAGAAGAAAAAGTTATTTTTTCGAGGTGATATGTCATTAATAGAAATAGAAGAGAAGAACTATAGTGTGAACCCCTTTTTCGTAAATCTGACAAAGGAACTCCTCCAGCTGACAAAAAACTTTAAAATGTAAAATTTCTAGAAAGCTAACTTTATATTAAGGAATTCAACAATTCATAGCTAACTTATTAAAGGATTTGTAATATGCTTTACACTATACTAGAAAATAAATTTTAACACGATATAATTTACGTGAGAAAAGCTTTATCTTAAGAAATGCGACTATTTACAGCTGACTCTTTATATGAACAAAATGAAAAAAATATGCCCTTTCCCTTTCCCATATGTGTACAGTGTATACACAGTACAACGCTAGGTCCTGTTGAAAACGTAACGAACGTACTGTTGTATTGCTATTTGTTGTTATTTTATTTTATATAATTTATTTCGAGGTAAACATGAAACAAACTACGAATTTATGTATTTTAAATGTTTATAATAGATACGAATTACGAATTAAAGATTATAATTCATGTACATTTGAAGTCCGAAATATTATTTTTTTGTTTTTATAGAAACTCAAGAAAAAAATATGATTTTATTAACTTAAATTCATAAAGGGATTTTTATTATTTTACAATGATTGCAATAGATGAAGCATATTTATTATTAATGCACAGATAAAACATAGATGTGAAACAACAATATGAAGGCAGTACTTCATGTGATGGACTTGATTCGAGTAAAAGTTGAAAGAACAGCTCTAATTAACTCTAATAAAAAATCTAGAAAACTTCAGTTTAATTCAACCAATGAGATTTCATGTATGCTCCGATGCGATTCATTTATTGGCTCAATCAGACATTCCCTCTCTTTCTTAGTACCTTTATTATGTCATTCTGACCCCCAGTGATAGATAGGGGGGATACCACCACCCCAATCCATGTATAAGCCCCTAAAGGGGAATAACTGCAATTTACTTTAAAAGTATAATAAAGTTTTAATATCTTTAAAATAACTAAACATACAGTCCTCTTCACTTGTTACTCAACAATTTGATAGAATGTTGATGCATAACAATTAGAAGTAGTTAATTTTAAAGAAAAGATTAACCAATTAAAATTTTAGTTTGATAAATCTTTGAAAATCTTACTTTTTAAACAAAATTATAAAACAATTGTATTATATTACAATAATTTTTCTTTTGCCTGTTTAAATTGAAAACAAATCCAGCATAAAATAAAATTTAATGCATTTCATAAAACGCAACACATTCATGTAATGGGAAAAGAAAAGTTTTATAGAAACTAATCCAAAATAGCAGATATGCTGATGGTTATCGTATCATATAAAGTAGTTATGTTTTTGTTTTTCCTTTAAGATCTTAGCGACTGAGTTTATCATAATAGGGAGGCTTCACAAAGCATCTAGATGGTTTTATGCTATTTTATTTTTGAAATTAGATTCTTAAAATATTTTTGAGGAGACTCTAGGGACGTATTAAACAAAATAAAATCGCTGCATTTTATCAAGTAATATTAAAATAATTTCTGGTCCCGGCAGCCTGTGATCAACCAATGAAGATGAGCTTCTGAAGAATATTCAATATTTCATGAATATATAATTAGCCATTCCAATCATTCAGCCAACCCCCCCCCCCCCCTCCTCTATCTTATTAATATTCATCTGTAATCAATTTTGGACCCGACAACTTTTTGTGATTAAATCAAATTTAAGATTATTTAACAACAAATATGTTGGTAAAATAAAATTTAAACAAAATTTATTGAAGTATATAGAATGAAAAATATGATAGAAATAAAATAGGTAACCTATCAATACTGGTAGGAATACCTTTTTGGTTTATGTGTAAGGCTCCACAGAATGTTAATTATGCTCAAGGTAGGGATAGATAGTTAAAGAAAATTTGTTGGTCTAAACTTGTGAACCCTTCAAAATAACAATTTCATTCTGTAATATTTCATCTTGTTTGTTGCTAACAATAACAGCAAACTATTAAAACAATGCATTAAAACAAAATAATGATTATTTTTGTATAATGGTCAAGCATTTTTTTTCTTTTGGTTTAATTTTAATTTTCCTTGTATATAATAAACATGAAAAAAATGGTCAATATTACATTTATCGAAAAAGGCCTAAAAAAATTCTTATTATAAGTTACTGTTAGGTGATTAAGGTAGGAGTTTCCTTCAGGGCTTATGAACGTCATAAAAATTAAAAATAAGTGGAGGCGGTCCATTTATTAGTAAAATAAGTTTCTAAAACCATGTACAACATAGCTTCATTATTTGGTATTCCCCATCCTTTTAAACACACACCCTACGCCCTTGCAAGATGCATGTTATTGTCGGTCTCTGTGAAAATCAACCAACCAACTCTTTGATTATGGGCTACCAAATTTTCCCAAAATAACAGACTAAAACAAGAGAGCCATACAGAGAGGATGCAAGAATGGAAATGTGCATGAGTGGCGAAGATTTTATAATTTACATGTTAAGATTTTGTTAAAAGCAGTCAAGATAAAAATCATTTAAAAATAAACAACTATCTCACTATCCTTCCTGTCTTATATAAAAGTAACAGGATCTGTGTCTGAGTCTTTATCTGGGCGTGTGTACCAAATGATCTCGCTAACCGCTAAACCGATATGGTTCTCCTTTACAGTGTGGCTTCTGACATTTTCTAGGAAGGTTTATAACTATTTCAGGGAATGGTACCACCAACCCCCCAAGAAAAATTTCCCCTAAAAAAATGACCCAATCTTATTTTTAAAATGTTGTTTTCAAAAATCTATTAAAAGGGGGAGGGTCGACATCCCCATCTCCTCCCACCCCAAGTGCTCCTAAAGGCATAGCCACTGTTGATAAAGGGTTAAAAGTAATAAAATATTTTTCTTTTAACCAAAAAATGACGGTTAGCGTAGTAGAGAAAAAGTAGAATTATGGAGGATAAAGTAGTTACCAAAAAATTGATTAGTTTCTTCTTAAGAGAGTATAAAGTGCATTCTAAAATTACCCAGTGCATAACTTTTATAAAAATATAAATTTTTGGCATGTCAAAATAGTAAAGCATAAACACAGGTGCAATTTTTAATTGGATAATCAATCATCCTGCGAAATTGAAAATTTTATTTATCTCTCTCTGAAAATGATTTACTTGGGTTTTTTTTGGGGGGGGGGAGGGGGGGGGGTTGCATTTTAATCATATCTCACTGCACTATATTAAAAGATTGTGCAATTAAAAAGAAACTAGAAAATTTAATTTTGTCTGCTGTCTAAAAGTGAGATTTATTGACATGCAAAGTTTTTCTTAAAAGTATTTTTTTCCTTCCCTTACTCTATAAATCTGTATGTAGATACATTTTTATTTTTGATGTTTTTTGGCATTTAATACCCATCTGCTTTATCAATGCAATTTGCTTTATTTGTTTCGTCAACTTGATTTGTTTTTTACTATGGTATTTTTTCTTTCTTAAAAAATAGTAATAGCTACTAGTGGACACGCCCCTAGCTTATTGGAGCTGTATATTCGAAAGAGACAGAAAAATAGTTTAAAATTTTTTCGAGACGTAGGTGAAGCTTACCTAGATTGGAAAACTCAATCTGGTCTTATCTGATATACAGAAAAAGCATATTTTAGGCTTTGTATTACAGATTATCACAAAATCATTCTGCATTTACTTCACTTAACTTTTCAAATTTACAAGCCATTTTTTGTAGATCTCTCGCCAACTACATTTTACCTAACGGCAAGGGTAAATTTTCTGTCATAAAAGTGAAAATTCTTTATTCCCTTCCAATATTCAAAACAATGAAATTACATTTTAGTAAATGTGTATATTCTTCATAATGGAAGCTTAAATCTTAGGGATCTAAATGGATATAACAATGGTGGACAAATTGATGTACATCCCCAATCATGATACACACCCTTCTATAGCTTACGATTAGTGATTGAAATTCTTGGACACCCAACTTAATGAACAAAAACGATTAAAATTCAACAAAAGTCCCAGAAGTTGTTATGCCAACAAATAAGAAAACGTAATCATAAAACGCCGAATGTCCCCTCTCTCTTTGTTAAATCCTCTTGTATTCTTAATGTAAGCTGTTTTTTTCTTTAGATGTTACATCAAATTACAACGAATATGAATAGAATACAGCGAAAGGTAAAATTTTTAAAGCATGCTATGCATTTTATAAGCAAGAAGGATTGTGTTCACAAGTAGCGGATCTCAAATGCTTGTTTCATATTCATGTAATGTTGTAAGGCAATAAGTAAAAAAAATTGTCGCATATATTCCAGTATGTATTGATCTGCTTTCAAGGAAGTTGCTTGTTGCTCAGACAAAAACATTGAAATATTTATTAATTTTTGTAGAGTAGATGCGTTCCTAAAACAAAAAAAATGCATGTGGAGGTGCCGTGCTTAGCCCATCTTGATAGGATAGTGCCCATAAGAAAAAACTAACTAAAAGCCAAGATTAGAATTACTAATTGCATCACTAATTAAGTGCCACTTGCCTTGCTATATGTGTGTATGACGGATATGCATTAAAGAATTAAAGTAGTTGAGTCCAAGATGTACAAAAATTCCTTAATCCTATTTTGTAAAGCAGTTAGTAATGAATTTTTGTCTGTAGGTTAAGATTTATATTACAACTGAACTGAAGGAGTTCTCCCATATAGAAAAGCTTTACATAGGTCCTGGGGTGGATTTAGGCTATTATTTTAGATGTAAGTCATTGGGTGTTTTTAGGCTATCTTTCTGACATTCCTACATCTTCGAATAAAGCCCCCAGATTCTAGGGGCGTAGCTGCAATTAAACAAGATAAAGTAAAATCAAATTCTCCAATGATCAACGCAAAATATTCTTACAAATTCCCTAGTAATTTCAATAACAAAATCATTCCTTCAATGTTACCCCTCTCAAAATCAACTTTTTGATAAACGTGTTTTTTTACCTAACTAATAGCAATTTTAACCAAAATCTTACCTAACCGCGTTGAATAATTGAGTAGTTATCATGCCAACATAAGTATCAATAGATAACATTATGTCGACATAATCTATAAAAATGCTCACTTTGATCAATTGACATATAGGCAACGCAAATTTTATCTAAAGAAATTTAATAGAGGCATTATGTCAGGTACGACAACTTTTTAGTAAAGCAAAGTCGACATGATCCGTTTAAATTGAAAATAAATAACAAAATCATAATAATTGCAAATAGACTTCCTCCCCTCCCTCCCTTAGCGAATTAAAAATAAAATGTAGGACTTTTATCTTTTACCTTACCAACCTTTATTCCTAAATATGCATCTCCACCGCCAGTACCATTGCAATGCAAGGCATAATATATATTATACATAAATTTCTATTCAATAGTCAATTTGTAACAAGATTTTTCATGCCAATGCATAATGGAAGTGTGCATAAATCTGGGCACTGAAATATCGCAGCCATAATGAAAAAAGATTTGCATCAAAATGATTTTGATCTTTTGATTAATAATGCCAAAGAAAAGTAGCATTTTTAGGGGGGTTGGCTACTGTTGGTAGATTTTTTATATTAATATTTTTTATCAAAAGACTTTAACGTCACGTAGAACAATGTCGTATTTTACCATTGCTCAAAGTTTATCATTTTTAAAACAAAGTGTATTGATTATGTTTTGTTATCAACCAATGAAAAAACGATATTTATTAGCTAATATTAAGTAAACATTTATTTATGGCATGTCGTATTATAAATATCTTTCCACGGATATTAAAATTATATTAATCCCTTCAAGGCTGACAAAACTAGTACTATTTTGATGATTTTTATTTTCATATTCGTGGAAAATAGTCTGTAATAAGATAACATACATGATTTTTCAGTATAGCTGAAAACCGGTTCTAATCCAGCGGATATCAATCGGTTTCGAAGTCAAACTGGAATCCAGTTCTTTATTATCGCCATATCATTCATATTTGTAGCACCCTTTCTTTCAAAAAATTGCCATGATTTTAATTTTAAAACAGCAAACCATATACACAGACAAGACACATATTTACATAATCAACACATTCCACAAATATTATTATTAACTGCTATCTAACATCTTAAACACCATCATTACAATTTGTATCTTCACTTTGATATTTTGCATAGTAATAGCTTCTTGCTAGCTTAACACAGAACATATAAAGATTAAATCTCTAAAACTAACAGTGTCTGATGTTCACCTTTAAGGAATGTATGTTAATACAGGGATAATAGAGAGAAAGAATTATTTTTAGCCGATTTAAAAGACATTTGTTCAAAATCTAATTAATTGCTATACCTTAATTAAAAGATAAAAGTATAGCACCATAGACATCCAAGGGGATGAACACCCCTTTACCCCCCTAAAACATTGCAAGCCCTTATTTTACCCCCCTCTAAATTTTCAACAATGCATTAGATTACCCCCTCAAACCTTTGAAACCTTATATCTTATAGAGTAGCTTTACTACAACTAAAAAATCAATTGATTATTTCATATCACAACTAAAAAATCACCTATTATTCGTGGCTCCTACATACCATCAATGAGAAGGGGGTTAAATTATGAATATGTATATTGTAACATAACAGTTTGAAAATAGTTATGCTGTTATGCCAAGTATATTAAGTACATAAACATTAGTCTGGGTTATCATTTTTATTACATTTGGAACATCTTTGTTATTACAGCTTAAGAGGTTAGAAGATATGTGTGTAAAAGAGTTATTATTTACGATCGACAGTCTGGTAGTGATGCTACTATATGGCAACTCAAACCTGTCTGTCAGTACAATTGTGTTAACCCATATGGATTTTTAAGGTGCTATGTAAGATAGTTGTCAAAATTGTCCTTGATGTAACACATAATTTGCAAGTTCAATTTGTTTTCTTCATAAAAGGGAAAAATAAAACTAAAAAATGGAAAGACTTTTTATGAAAGCTGTGGCCATCTGTCAGTCTGACGGATATGCATCTTATGTAGAGTATACCTACTTCTAAAGAAACAGTCTCGCTCAAATCCACTTAAAAGCTGACGTTTAATTGTGTTTCTAGTGGCATTAATGTAGTCAAATTTTAAGTGCTCAAAGTACATAAAATTCAAGACTATCCGGCCGCAGATGACCGCCATTTAATGGCTGTCGCCTGCAAGACTTTAATCACTTATAAAATTCAGATTTTAACCAACAACATTTTCAGCAGGAGCTTGCGGAAAAATATTGCCTGGGGTATATACATATAAAACAAGAGGGTTTAATACAAAGCAATACAAGCTTCCTCTTTTCCATTGTTCCTGGGACGAATAAACAACTCCCTCGATCTTTCGCATATTTTCCTTGAAATAAGGAAAGCACGACATTTTAAACATTTTTAACCAGTCAAAATTATTGAGGTATTTTTACTCTATATTCATCAGCATTTTAGCATGCTATGATTGTTATCAACAAAGAAAATTATTTCAATATCAAACAATAAATTTTCTATTTGATAGGTAAAATAACTTTTTTTTAATGTTACGAAATTATATTAATTAAATGATATTTCTTATGCATATTACCTATCCTAACAAATCAATTGTTTAATATAGAACATGAAATCTAAATTTTGTCTAATGTATCGAGAGGTCGGTTGACGAACCATGATAAAACCAAATTGCTTGCAAAAATAAAACTAGATTTAGTTGTGTAAAATTGCACACATCATTTAATTTTGGTAGACAAATTATAAACGATGTGCCCTAAATAAAAAAGAAAAAGGTTTTTAAGATGAAAAGAAAACTAAAGCTCTTTTGCCCTAAAAGAAATAAAAAAAATCTGCTAGCTCTTGCAATTAATTATACAAAAAAAACATTATATTTTTTAAGTATTATTTTTACCCTTTAACAACTTTAATTTTAGGATTATCAAAAAATAAAAAGGGTGACTTCAATTTAATGTATTTGCAGCAACTTCACGAAATGATTTTCACATCAGAAATAATAGATTCAAGCTTTAATAAATAAATATCTTGAGTTGTACCTTTCTCTGTGTTTGGCAAGAAAAGAACCTTAAACTTTATTTGCCCAGTGGCACAGTGTTAGGGCAATGGATGTAGAATATATGTGGATATTATGACAGGAGAAAAATTGTCGCCACTTAAGCCTGCTATTTCCCTTTTCATTTATTGGTCGGGCTGTCCATCCGTAAGGAGGTGAGGGGATGAGGTCAATGGAGATATCTTTATTTATGCCTGCTAGAAGGTTTACTAGACAACATGAAAATCTGGTGTAAGATCCAAGTAATAATAAATCTATTGTTAGGACTAAATGAAGAGAGTGATAATTGTAACAGTTAAAACGTTTATGCTCTGTAAATAAATTTTATGGGGTAAGCATTTAAATAAGTCTTATTGCAGCTTTCATTACCTTTTTAAAGAAGACTGTTTTTGTTTAAGTCAAAATAAGGAAACAATAAATTGAAACTACTTAAACTTTGGTATAAAGTTTAAAGTAAGTTATATGTGTGTTTTTTAAAAGCGAAGATTTTCTATAATTATGGTCGGTCCGTCCGTACGTCAGACAGTTAGCCCTTTTCGTTAATTTAAACAGGTTAGAATAGTCCTATCGATTTTAATCTTTGCATGATGATTTCTATAAGAGTTAGGTACGAGTTAGAACGCGAAGAAACTTTATAATCGTGTTGCTTTTTAACTTTTTTAACATCAAATTTTTATGTGATAAATTTATCCCATTGGTCTGAATTTTGGAATACTGATTCCTAGGACAACAAAGTAAATTGTTATAAGCAAAGCATCTATATAATCAAGTCCTAAAAATGTAAGTATGTCCTTAAACAATATCCTGTACTTAGAGCAGTTTTTCAGAAGATTTACTTACAATTTTGTTTCGTTCGACTTTTATAAAGGGAGAGGTCATTTTCTAGTAAATCCCGTAAAGGTGTGTGTTATAAGGCCTAAAAATAGTAGTAGAACGATAAGGTGCTCTATATATTTGTATTTCCTATTGAATAGAACAATAGGGAAGAAATTTTTTTTTTTTTTTTTTTGATAACCGTACCTGGAATATCTGAAATTTCTATCAAACGCTTTGTTTGGCTCAAACTGACACAAATAAAAAAAAATATAATTATAATAAATCAACCTGTAAAGAATGACTTCTTCCTTTGTTTAATGGTATAGATTGTTCTTAACCTTTACCTTGTACCTATAGAAAACATTATTATTATAATTATATTTTTTTTTAATTTTTGTCAGTTTGAGCCAAACAAAGCGTTTGATAGAAATTTCGTATTTTTTTTAGATAATCCAGGTACGGTTATCAAAAAAAAAAAAAAAATTTCCCTATTGTTCTATTCAATAGGGAATACATATATCTAGAGCACCTTATCGTTCTACTACTATTTTTAGGCCTTATAACACACACCTTTACGGGATTTACTAGAAAATGACCTCTCCCTTTATATTATGATTATTCAGTTCAGACACTATACATGTGTTAATATTCGTTTGTCCTACTGTTTTAGAGCTTCGCTTTTATAGATGTTGTCATCCTTATTTGTATGTATAGTAAGATCTCGTAAATGGCGTAACTGAAACCTAAATCATTTTTCGTAAAGCTTAGTATTTGTTATGGGCAATTTTAAAGCTATTTTTGGGGGGTGGGGGGGATGCTAGGACAATGATCCAAGAATAGTTATTTCTCGCATCGTATTATAAACGGCTTTCCGCGGATATAGAATGTACAATTATAAGATTAAAACCAGTTTTTTAGCCCCTATAGGCACGGGCTAAAAAAAGCTGGTTTTAATCTTATGATTGTACATTTTTATATTCGTAGAAAGCTGGATATAATACGATGCTAGACATAGTTTTTTCGTATGGATGAGAACCGGTTCCTATCAAACGGATTCGAATGAATACGAGAAAAAGTATTATATCAATAAAATGCGCAACAATAAGAATTTATTAAATTTGAGACAGTAAATGAATTAAATTCGAAGACAATTTGATTTCAAGTAAACAAGGATGACAACATCCATAAAAGCGAAGCACTGAAACGGTAGGACAAACGGACATTAACACTTGTATAGTGTTAGAACTTAATTATCATAATATAAATTTATAAGAGTCAAAGCAAAATTGTAAGTAAATTTGTTGAAAAACTGCTTGATACAGGATAATTTTTATGGACATACTTACATTTTTAGGACTTCATTATAGAGTTGCTTCGCTTATTACATTATACTTTGTTGTCCCAGGAATCAATATACCAAAAATCAGATCAATCCGATGATTAGATCACATAAAAAGGGGGGAGGCGGATGTGCCACTTTTTGAAACTAAAACTAAAAGTCAACAAAGGAACTCAACTAAAAAAAGAGTTACAGGTCTGAGATTTTGCATGGCAGTTGCTTTATAGGGGTACAATATGGAACTGTGAAGAAACGGCGGCGCAACCGCTGAAAACCGCCGTTTCCCGCCGAATTTTTTTTTGCAATTTCTCGGCGGTTTTTGGCGGTTGCGCCGCCGTTTCTTCACTGTTCCATATTGTAACCCTATAAAGCAACTGCCATGCAAAATCTCAGACCTGTAACTCTTTTTTTTAGTTGAGTTCCTTTGACTTTTAGTTTTGGTTTCAAAAAGTGGCACATCCGCCTCCCCCCTTTGTTGTTAAAAAAGTAAAAAAAATCTACATGTTTAAAATGGACATACGGACATTTTGGTAATGATTATAGAGTTGCTACGCTTTCTAAATCGTACCTAACTACTAAAGGAATCACCATGCAAAATTTGAAATCGATAGGACAATTCTAACATGCCTAAATTAACGGAAAAAGCTATCCGTTACGGACGTACGGACGGACGGACGGACGGACCGACCCTAATTATAGAAAAGCTTCGCTTTTAATAATTATAGAAAAGCTTCGCTTTTAAAAATATACATGCAATTTCTTAGTTTCTTTTTCAAATACATCTCTTTATTGTTCAGGTGTGGACTACTGTAATAAGACTTACAGACAGACATACCCATATTACATGTTTAAAGTAGCTGCGCTACAAAAAAAAATTATATAGTGACAGTGCCACGATGGTTTGTCAAAGTGGGAAGTTATGGCATAACGGATTAAATTGACGTTTTACACCATACAACAATACACAGCCGTATGTGTAAATTTTGCAAGTAAATTTGAGCACAATTTCCCATATATTTTAGATGTGGTGCAATTTTCAACCCCCCTCTCCTTATATATAATTTTTTATATGCTTCGAGGCTACCTTATTAGTCGTCCTAATTTCAGGTGTATGGTAGGTCTAAGTAACGTTTTTTATCTGCACTAATGGAGCAGGTTTATTTAACTAAACCATTCCTTAACCATTTCATAATTCGCTCGTCGAATCAAAATATTTTTATATTGATTGGAATAGAGGATTTTTAAACCGAAAAAAACGTACATATTCAAACTCTGGCTAATTCTTACTATCTGGGATAAAATTTTGACAACTTGCTTTACATTTTCTTAGGCAAGAACCTACTTTTTCTTTTGTTTTTGATGAATGTATATTATTGGGAATAAAATGGACTAGAAAGCGGCTATTAGCTGAGTTGCATTCGCTACTTTTTCAACTAATTAAACAAGGAGGGGGTTGGGTGATACCTGTGCTTATTGGGGTAAGATAGATACTACTCAAAAATGTGTGTGTGTATGTGTGCATGTAAATGCTAAGAGTTCGTGCAGTGCTTAGTTGGTATCAAATGTAAATCTAGGTAATGTCCTCATACGAACATTATTTACTTATTTCCTCCCCACCTCCCTCCTTTTTTTACAACCACTCTGCAAAAAAATGTCCAAATGTTATATGGCTAAAATAGATAACTTTTATAGTGTAAATGTTTTATAATAGACATTATTTTTATTAACTAAAATCATAAGAATAGTCAACCCTCCCTCAAAAAAGTTGCTTATTCTATTATTGATGCTTGTCAATTTGACTCCAAATAATATTTCTTCAAATATATTCATCATTTTAAGTATACAAAGTGGAAAATATCTATTTTCATTTTTGTTTATTGGTGAATCTTAGAACTTGATGGTGGAGATGCTGCGCTTATGACATTGTGCCTTGTTGTCTTAGGAATCAGTATTCCAAAAATCAATCAAATAATTATATCATATAAAAATTTGCTAAAAAATCAACAAGTTTAAAATGGACGTATGAACATTCTGGTAACGATAATAGTTGCTACGCTTTCTAAATCGTACCTAACTACTACAGGATTCACCATGCAGAGTTTGAAATCGTTAGGATTTCTAATATGCCTCAATTAACGAAAAGAGCTAACCGTTATGGACGGACGAACTGACTAATTATATAAAGGCTTAGCTTTTAAAAATAATTTTAAGAAATACGTGTTAGGTTATGTACAGTTTCCCGCATATAAAAAGTTTCTAAGGGGTTAATTTTAATGATTATTTTTTTCAATGAATTTGCTTATATTCAACAGCATTTTGTATGGAAGCATTATAATTAAGTCATAACGTGTAAAAACCAAATGACTTTACTGGCAAGATTTTTGGGATAGAACTCATAAAATTGTGATAAGGTTTTAACCTCATAAAATAAGATATAATCACATACTTTTTTTCAACTTTCATATTCCTTATAAAAAAAATAATGAAGTTATCCTTTTAGCAAAAATCATTTAAAAGTTAGTACAATGTAGTTTTTTTATACGCTTGAATAATAAAACCAACTACAACTAGTCTCGTTGTTTTAGTGGGCTCGACTGTAGATAATCATTAAAAAAGATGGTTTTATTTTAGGCCAGCTAAATGTAAAACTTCTATAGGCTTCGGTTAGAATTCAAACTTTTGACCTAAAAAAGGCCCATTGACTACGTTATGTTTTGAATTAAGGCTATATATTAATAAAAATGTTGCTTCGCCCTTATCCTCTCGGAAAGAGGGAAAATAACCTAAGACAACCCCAAAAACTCTGTCAATCTGATTTATAACATACAACCTTATCAGATCTGAAATTTCCGAGATCTTTAGCGATAGACAAAAAAAAATTACAACTTTATTTATAGAATTATAGATATATACAAAATTTAACAGTGGTAATGCTTCAGAAAAAAAACTAATAAAGCCAAGACTACAGATGATTATCATTGTTTTTACCATTTGACATTGACACAACCCAACGCTCAGCCATTGTCTGACAACTTTTTGTTCAAATATAAATGACGTTAATTTGAAATGATGCGAAGATTATAGTGTTGAGTGTTCACTACCTACCCTGTCAATTTAGTTCATTAAAATTCAAAATGACAATTTTGTAACTTTTTTTTTCAATGACTTATTCTTTGATTCGTAAGTTTACTAATGCTGCTGTTAAATCAGATGCATGACGTTACTGCCTCTTCAAACCCTTCGAAATGCTTATGAAGTTATTAAAAAAAGTCCAATTAATCCATTTGTATCATTTATCTATTTTAGCTTGGTTCAATTTCATTGCTTAAAGAATTCTTACTTTTTTCAACAGGGTAGTAGCTAAGCATCATGAATGCCCATTAAGAAATGTAAGCTCCTGTTTTAACCCACAATGATGGACATTTTGGCATACACAATTCTTTGCTCAGCTCCTGCTGAGTATGATGGGGGAAGGGGGTGTACACACACTCCCTCCACAGTTTATTTCATCCCTCCTCTACAAGCTTCAGGGGAGGTCTATACATAATTACATGCAAATTTATATTCATTCTGTCTTGATTGAATTAACATTTAGTAACTGGGCTCGTCAGCTTTGCATAAGTCACTAAAAGGTAGCAGAAAAACCAACTTTTTATAACTTTGAAAAATAGCTGAATGTCTGAAACTGTTCCGAACATGCAAAGTCTTTAAGCACAAAAAATTAGATTACATTGGTGATTTAACACCGGCTGCCGAGCCCTGCATTTATTAGTAAAGTGAGCTAGATAGGCTGGCTGCAAGGTGTCTAAGTATTAGTTACAGTTTTTAGCTGCGAAGCTACTCTTTGATTATAGTAAGCCCTTACTTTCCTCTTTGTTTATTTTCGGATCTTAAGATTGAAACGTTATTGATCATAAAAAAAATATCTAACAATTTAAATGACTTATTAGGTATTAAGTGATTTATTGACTTATACTATACCTTCTAAAAATCAATTTAGTTGTTATTTTACACTAAAAAAGTTTTAGCTTGTACTTGTAATGTTTATTGTTTTTTAAGGGCAAAGCAATTCTACAATTAAGATGTTTGTAATTAAGAATCTGAACGAAAAGTTCTATAAGTTGTTATATAGTTCTTTAAGGCAAAAATCAGTTGCTTTATCCATGTTATGATTCTATGAATTGTTTTATCCTGCATATAACCAAATGCAGAGTAGTTGCGCTACCAGCAATATAGCCTGTACATGTTTATTAATAGCTTACTCAAGTGCATTTTCAACTAATTAATATTCACCTGAATGCATCCACTGCAATTAAACTAATTTTAGTTTCACCACTCACTCAAATGATAAATTAAACATTAACTGAAAAGATTGATCTGCCCTATAAGTTATTTTTGCACTACGATAGATGGATTGTTACAGAATTCAGTAATTTATTTATTTTAAGATTAAGATATTATATTTTAGGTTTTTTATAGCGGCCTTGAAAGTCCTAACAAACATTACGACATCCGCACAAGAATAGTTTTAATATAAATATGCACATGGTTAATTTATAAACTGTATTGGTGACTTCGCCTCTAGGCTTTATGGGGTTGCCCCCAACATAATTACATACTTAATATTTTTATGAGGCGGTTTTTTTTATCCAAGGCTATATCTTGGGGTTTAAATAATCTTCACATTCGTCAAATAGACAATTCGGAAAATGGAAAATGAAGTAGCGGGTTTCGTCGTATTTTCACAGTAGCTTTTGATAGGTTATTTTATGTTAGGTTAGGTAAATGTTAATGATTTCCCCGCAGGGGCTAGAAACAGGACTAAAATACGACGAAACCAGCTACTTCGTTTTCTTTCCATGATCCAACAATTCTTATCATACTGAACCTAAAAAACTTGATTTTAAAGTAATAATTCTCATTTGTTATAAATTATTTATTAAATTGTTTTTTAACACAAATATCTAAGCTAAACATAAAATTCAAATGATTTAGCCTAATGATATATCCCATGGATTTTAATGGGAAACATTGCAGATTTTAAAACTATCAATATCATGGAAATCAATTAAAAGATCTATAATCTACACTCTAAAAAAATTACTATATAAGTATCTTTTATTATTTTTCTATTATAAGAGCAAAGGCAATAAAAGCAATGACTTTAAGATCTAAAAAATGAAAAATGCCATTTGAATGCAGGATTAATCTAAAAAACTTTAAATTTCTACAAAAATATTTTTATAAAATTTGCAAATAAAAAAATGAATTTTTTATAGTGCTTGATCTGAGATATTTTTCCAGCTGATTTGAACGTTTAATTTGGTCCGCCCATATCAGACAAGGTTTTTTTTATTATTTTTTCTATAAAAAAGGGAAGTTGATGTAGTAATACTCCATACTTAAATCAAAAAGAAACCACCCTAGAAAAAGGTCAATTTACATTTGGGATGCCAAAAAATTATATAAAAATTAGATTTAAACTTTTTTTGATAACATTTAAAAAGGATACCTTATTAAGGACAACTTTTGTCTTTGTTTCAAGGAAATGATTCTTAAAATGGCTTCGGTTGTGTTTTCACAAAGGCTTTATGCGGGATGGTTTTAAGCTGTTTCTAAATTAATTTTTCAAAAACATTTTGAAGTTATAACTTAAGGCGTTTTAAACTTTGTTCTATATGTGAACAGTTGCAGGGGAATGGATATGTCACTCAAGATTAAAATAAAATGTTTTCTAATTTCTTTCATAACCTAAAAAATAATCTAAATATTTACTTTCTAAACAACATTTACAGCAGGATAAATGCAAAAAAATATCCATTTGACTGGTAGAAAAGTTAAAGGCAAATATTTTTTCCCCATATGCCAATCCTTGTCCCCTGTAAACTTGACGGAAACAAAGTTTATTAACAGAACCTTACCCTTAATCGTTTGTTCTAATTTTGGCAAAGAATGTGGTTATGAGTATTTTTCGGGCCCACCCCTCAATTTTTTTCACCCCCCTTTTTCCTAAGTTCCTTCTAGCAGCCACATACCATAAAAATTGAACATTGGAGAGATATATGTTTGTGTATCTGCCCATCTTTAGGTTGGACTAATTCATACAAAAATTGTGTTTTATTTATTTAATCTTTAAACTTTTGATAAGGGGGTGTCTTTGTTGATTAATTCAATATATAAGAACTTTTTTAGGGAGGAGGAAGGGATATTTTTCCTCCTATTAGGAGGTTAATAATATCCCACCGCTAAATAGCCTAAAACTTCCCCAGGACAATAATATATTAAACTTTTTTTTTAATTACGTTACATGATTTTTTGACCCGTTTTGTGTTTTTATCTTTTCATTAAATCTCTTTATAATGTCAATAAAAAATGACGTCACATAATACAAATGACCTATGTTTGTAGAATACAAAGTCCAAATTACCAATTGCAGGCCAGGATACACTTCAATTGACCAATGATAGGCCAGTCATTTTATAGGCACTATCAAAGACTTCTTTTAATCAAATTCTCAACTTTTGGTTTACAGATGAAATAAAAACAGTTTTCAAAATTTTTTGGCCAGCCTAATCATTTAGAGCAGAAATGACCACCCCTCGAACCACCCCTGAATCATTTCCATAAAAAGCCTAATGCAATTTGTAAATTAGGGCTGGAGCAAATCTACCAATTAATTATCTAATTATGTATCTATATAAATATATGGCGCCCACTACACCCCACCCAGCTAATATCTCTGCCCTTATATATAACTGTGGCGAGGAGGTTTCTTGACGGGGGTGCAAAACTTAATAATTATAGTCTGCATATGTATAATGTATATGTGAATAATAGATAAAAACAAGAATGTAATATCCATTAGAAAGACAGCATAATGTATTGATTTTGAAGAAAAAAAATTATCATTAAATTTTTTTTTATATATTAAGCCATGTTAGAAACGTCGTATTACTTACTAAACTTTATTGGAGATTTCTGTAACAATAAGGAGAATATATATAACCTAGTAGCTCTAGAAGAATAGTCAGAATTTGAGAATAGTTATTCATTGCATGGTATTATAGACAGCTTTCCGTTGTTATTAAAATAAAAAAATAAGATTAAACCAGTTTTTTTTTGCCCCGAGGGGCCGCATTAAGGCTCGGTCTAACAAAACTTTTTTTTTTTTTTAATATTCGTGGAATATTGTCTGTTAACAGGGACAAGGGAATGCTATTCTGACAAACAACTCTAAAGGAAAATTTCCCCACAACCCCCTTTCCATTTTCCTCCCCTTCTTACCTACCCCTCTTCAGATACATGACAAAAAAACAAAATATACCAGCAGAAACTTTATAAGGTTTCGTGATTTTTGTAGAATTGTTGGTTAGAATAGCTACCCCTGGTCTGTTACAAGATTCTATACATGATTTTCAGGCTGAGAACTGGTTCCACTCCAGCGGATTTAATTTGGTTTCGAAGCTATACTGGAAAACCCATTCCTAGTTTCCTTTTCATACAAAAATTAAAAGATCCAGATTTGATTTTGCTACACAAACGATCAAAGTAAGTTATATAAAAGCTGTACAGTGTAAAACACAGCTGCAACATCAAAACCAATATTTTTATCATTAATTTTCTACAGGAATGTTAAATGCCTCGCAAAACAATTAATTTAAAAAAAGATCTTAATGGTTCCTCGGGCTATTTTGATAGCAAATATGATAAATATCGTTCAAGTTTCAAAACAACAATATCTAATAAGAGGGAAGTCATTTTCTAGTAAATCCCGTAAAGGTGTGTGTTATAAGGCCTAAAAATAGTAGTAGAACGATAAGGTGCTCTATATAGTGGTATTCCCTATTGAATAGAACAATAGGGAAATTTTTTTTTTTTTGATAACCGTACCTGGAATATCTATCATAAGAAATTTCTATCAAACGCTTTGTTTGGCTCAAACTGACAAAAATTAAAAAAATATATAATTATAATAATAATGTTTTCTATAGGTACAAGGTAAAGGTTAAGAATAATCTATACCATTAAATAAAGGAAGAAGCCATTCTTTACAGGTTGTACGAGCAGTGAACATTAAAATGAAACTTTAACAAATCATTAATACAATGACTTAGTGAAACAAACCAACACAACAAGTTACATACAGACAATTATGAAAACATTCAGATATACAATCTATATAAGAAGATAAGAGATTCAAAGTGGAAGTTGCATGTCATATTCTTTCTTTGCTTGTTGTGTAGTATGTCATTTTTAGTTTCAAATCCTATTTTAAAGCCAGAATATTTTTTTTTATAATAAAGATTGACCAAAATATAGTTGAAAAACAAGTTAGTTTTTTGATAATGAAAGTTTAATTTACAGAAAAAAATGTTCTAAAATGTAGTTGTTCGCTGTAGTGAAATTGAAATGAAACAATGCACATTGAAACCTTCTTCTTCAAAGCAAACAAACATGAAATTCCACAAACATAAAACTAATTTTTGTCACCTTGAATAAATCAACCTGTAAAGAATGGCTTCTTCCCTTGTTTAATGGTATAGATTGTTCTTAACCTTTACCTTTTACCTATAGAAAACATTATTATTATAATTATATTTTTTTTAATTTTTGTCAATTTGAGCCAAACAAAGCGTTTGATAGAAATTTCTTATTTTTTTAAGATATTCCAGGTACGGTTATCAAAAAAAAAAAAAAATTTCCCTATTGTTCTATTCAATAGGGAATACAAATATATAGAGCACCTTATCGTTCTACTACTATTTTTAGGCCTTATAACACACACCTTTACGGGATTTACTAGAAAATGACTTCCCTCTTTTTAACTGCTCAATTTACAATCTGTTTAATTTTTTTCTGGACACTTTGTTTTATTGGTAGTTTCATTTATCATAAATAATTTTAAATTCAATTTTTACTAGCATAAATGATGTTGCCATCAATTAGGTAAAATAATATGTAGACATGTTACAATTAAAAAAAAATATTTAACTTTATGAACATAGCTAAAAATAGTTTCATAATTGTAATAATTATTTGTCGCATCGTATTATAGACAGCTTTCCGCGGATATTAAAATAAAAAAAATGTATTATAATAAAACCAGTTAAATGATTATTCTCTAATTGTTAAACTTGTAAAAGATTTAGAAAAATCCTCAACCTCTAATTGTGAACTTTCTTAAAATCTAAAGTTAATATATAATACTGTCCTTGGTTTAAACTTTCAAAAATACTCAAATTTTCATGTTTAAAAGATAAATAAACAAGGATAACAACAGCCATAAAAGCGAAGCTCTGAAATGGAAAAAAATGAACATTAACACTTGAAGAGTGTCAGGACTGAATATTACTGCATAAGTCTATACAAAATTGTAAGTAAAATTGTTGCAAAACTGATTAAATACATAATACTGTTTATGTATATACTGACGTTTTAAGGACTTTATTATAGAAATGCTTCGCTTATATCATTGTATTTTGTTGTAATAGGAATCAGAATTCAAATAATCAGACGAATAGGAAACCCTTTACAAAAATTCGTTGTCGAAAAAGTAAAAAATTAGCTTGTTTTAAATGGCCGTACGGACTTTATGGTAACGATTATAGAGTTGCTTCGCTTTCTATGTCGTGCCTAACTATTGTAAGAATCAGCATGCAAAGTTTGAAATTGATAGGACAATTTTAACCTGTTTAAATTAACGAGAAGAGCTAACCGTTACGGACGGACGGAACGACCCTAATCATATAAACGCTTCGCTTAAAATATTGGGGAAAGGGATATGATGTAAAAAAGGGAAGTGCGCATTCCTCATCCAAAATTGGTTTTAACAAGTTGATTATCACCATTAACCACCACCATTGAAATGAAAGAAAATCTTGTTCAAGATTAAAATGCAGTTCTGTTGTCAGTTGAACACGCCTAAATGGGCATTTGGCTCAACCTTTTGAAAGACAGAATCTATTTGGCGAGGGGGTGAATTTTTTTTTTCTTTTGACTGTGCTTTACCCTGGGCCCCAGGGTTTGGCAGCCGCCAAATTTTGGAGAAAGTTGTTAGAAGATATGGGCACGGCTTTAGATTGGGTTATTGGTGGCTCTGATTAATAAAAACGAGGTGGTTGCGGCGATATTTCCAAATTTCAGCCATAATTTTTTTGCAGTTGCATTTTGAACATGGGAAATCTGCTAAAAATTATTTACTTTTGAGAAAAATAGCTAAATACAGCTGCGGCAGCTGCCAAGCCATGCTTGGCGAACAGTGTGTTGAGTGCGGAACTGTCAGTTTTGTCAGATCTTTTCTTTAAATGTCAATTTTTACCACTCAGATTCATTACAACTTCATCATAACTTTCTACTACACACCCGTCAAAAAGTGTGACATGGTATTTGTGTAAAACAGGGATGGAAAAGACACCAGAAAATTAAAATTATTTACGAGACAAAATAACCACTTTTAAAACCAATTGTAGAGTTTTTCTCCGGGAGGGAGGGGACACTAGGATATTTTTTACACTAGTCCCCAAAGTCTTATAATAACGTTTTCTTATTCGTTGGCTTAAAAACTTTGGGGATAATTATTAAATTTTAATTGGTTAAATCATTAAGTTGAGTACTTAAACCTTTTAACCACTAATTGTAATCAACCGAAGGGATAATTTAGTGTATAATCTTTGGGG
Organism: Acartia tonsa; assembly: GCF_053477335.1. Lineage (NCBI taxonomy): Eukaryota > Metazoa > Arthropoda > Copepoda > Calanoida > Acartiidae > Acartia > Acartia tonsa. Next base: position 12,911,241 of record NC_137262.1, on the reverse strand, counting down.
TTTTATATCAATTTATCGACCATTGTCCTATCCTTTTTATTCCTGACAGTGGCCAGATTGAAAATAGACTTTTTAATTTTAAGGATTTACATAAAGGTTGAAGAAACATAATGAATCAAATATTTTAACCATTTGATTTGTAAAAATTTACAAGGACTTTCCAAACGTTTGCTGTAGGTACAAATTTCTCTAAAAGAACATAAAATGCCTTAACTACATTTGTGCATCTAAAACATCATGTTTTTTCTGCAATATCGATTATTTTTCCCCCATAAAACAAACATTTAAACACTCTAGCTGTGTGTGTATATTTGTCCAATAAAGATTGAAATTCCAAATAATAGTGAGCAGTATAACTAAGTTTATAATTACACATTTTACATACATCAAAACATTTCAGAGTTGTTGCGGTTTTCCAGAAGCTTTTTACAGTGTATATAAAAAATAATGCCATACTGGCCTACCAATGGTCAGTTAAAATGTATACAGGTCTGCTATTATAAATTTAGTCTGTGTATTCGTCTATCATTGGTCATTTGTACAGCATGGCGTCATTTTTATAGGCACTATACAAGTGAATTATACAAGTAGCGACCCAAGCCTCAAGCCACCATGAAGGATTTGTAAGGCTATGCATAACTCAATCGGAACAGCAATATTGAAAGTCTTTACTTTATCATTCAGGGCAGGGGTGTATATCTTCGAAAATTACCCAAACCCAATTGATCTTTTACTAATAGCATCTATAAATAAATATGATTGCTATGAAAGAAAAAAATATAAAGGGGGGGGGGGCGAAAGTGACACTTTTTGAAACCAAAACTGAAAGTCAAAGGAACTTAACTAAAAAAAGAGTTACAGGTCTGACATTTTGCATGGCAGTTGCTTTATAGGGGTACAATATGGAACTGTGAAGAAACGGCGGCGCAACCGCCGAAAACCGCCGAGAAAAGGCAACAAAAATTACGGCGGGAAACGGCGATTTTCGGCGGTTGCGCCGCCGTTTCTTCACAGTTCCATATTGTACCCCTATAAAGCAACTGCCATGCAAAATCTCAGACCTGTAACCCTTTTTTTAGTTGAGTTCCTTTGTTGACTCTTAGTTTTGGTTTCAAAAAGTGTCACTTTCGCCCCCCCCCCTTTGTAGTTTGAAAAAATGGACTCTTCAAAGCAATCAATTGTTGCTGACTATTTTTGAAGATAAAAACTATAAAAATCTGTCATATGCTTAGTAATAGTTTCTAAACAAAATGCATTTTCGCTAAGCAAAATTTCGCATTCCAACTCAACTTTTTACTTTAAAGTGCATTGACCAAAACCTTAATGGATATTACTGTTTTAAACCAAGAGTTTTTTAGCTGTTCCGCAAATCTTTAAAGATATGAGATATACATTAGACACGTTTGTACTGTGCCATATAAAGCACAACCATTACTGGTTGCAAAGCTGTTCTGCAATTATTTATGTAAATTTGATGTATTTTTTTAAACATATTATATCATATGTATATCTTTCTTTTTTGTATTTTCTATCTTTCAGACTTCCAAGGGTAGGATAAGCAATACCTCAAATAGAAATCAAGTTAAAGAAACCTCTTGATTGCACGACCCTTTTTAATAGTCCAAACAATTAACTGAGGTAGAGATGCCTGTTTCTTGTCCAACATTTTATATCAAATATACGCTACAGATTGTTTAGTAAATTTCATTGTTTTTAACGTCTTCAGTATGACGCAGATTTGACTTTCCCTGGTGAGATCTACGTATACTATAAAGTTGCGTTTTTTTTTCATTCTAAAACCATTAATTTCAATTAATGGAGGGAAATCAAACAAGAATCCAAGTTTATCTAAATACATAAATATTTCAAACAATATAATTCATCTTTTAATCTACATAGTTAAAGTGGCGTTATCCAAACTAAACTTTGATATTAAGACCATATTGGGAAGCTATTACGGAAAAACTAGATTGTCATTTTACAGAATCAAAGTTGTGCTACAAAATATCCAACAAGCACATAATAAAAAAATCGCCTTAGACCCTAGTCTATAGAATTTAAGATTTGGGGTATTTTTTTCTTCGGGCCACTCCTCTAAGTTACTTTTCCCTATAGGGAAATAGCCTTAAACCTGCCAAAGAATATTATTAAAGGAAAAACCTATCATACTAGAAGTAGCAACAAATTAGCATTGTATGAAACGATAAATTATTGAGTACCTAATTTATGAAATAAATTGAACACTGATAGCAGTACGCCAAAACTTTAAAACTAAGTTTTAGCTTAACTAATTATGAAATTTAAAAAGCTACACAAAGTAAAGTTGAAATGCAAGTTTATAATATGAATTAATAAATACGTAAATGCGAAAGGGGTATCAACACTCTCAAACACACAAGGCAAGGGGTGGTAAATCGATGTGCACGTCATTATAAGTGATATATTTACAAAGTGGAGATTTTGTATCCCATGAATTAGGAATGAGACCAGTATGAAATAGGATATTTCTTGGATACTAAGATTTTCAAAACTGATAAGCATTTTAAGATCATATCATTTTCAATGGAAAGAGGTTTTAAATGTTTTAAAAGATAAATAAATATTTACTGTGAAAATTAATATTTTATTTGTTATCATTTATCATTAATTCCTTACTACTTTCCTAAATTGCTATAAAGTTATAAACATGAAAACTATAGCGTGATCAAAATTGAGTGTTAAAATCTTTAACCGATTCTAACAAATAATGATTCATTTTAAGCTTGTATGGGAACTATTAAATTAAGGAAAAATCTTTGAAAAAAGTTTGCAGAAAAATATTGTAGATCTATTAAAAAGGTGGGAGGTTATAGTTGTATAAATCTCATCATAAACTCAAAAGGTTTGGTGATTTAAATTGAATGAGAAAAAATAAACAATGGAAAGTCTAGTTCCATTTTTTTCTTAGGCCATTTTATTATCATGATGAATTAAAAATATTCCTTTTTAATTTTGGGGAAAATATGCAAGGCGTGTTTTAAATACTAGACAGAATTATTTAATACTTATATTTGCGATTACTTTTATTTATTGAAATCTTCCAATTTTTAACATTTACAAAACGGCTTGCTGTATTGCATCAAGATCCATGACAGATCTATATAGGAAATAAATGTCTATATATGAGCTCAAGTTTTCCAAAGGTCATATGTTAAAAACTCATACTGGTTCAATAATCAATAATAAACTCTCAATGACCAGAATAATAAGACTCATTATTTTACTCTATAAAGAATAAATTAAATTTTTTATTTCATGTTGCTATTCAAATTATATTGAAGTATTAAATTTCTATTCATAAAATAGAAAATTTAAGTTTATAATATAGTAAATCAAGGAAAACTAAGTTTTAATATAATATGATACTAGCGATGCGCCTGAATGTGTTCAGATATTAAACTAAAATTTAACATTTAGCTAAATAGTTTAACCCTTTCAGGACGATAATTAAAAAAAAACATTAGGATCCTAAAATATTTTAAAGAAAGAGAGACAAAATTATAAATACGGTATAATGAAATTAAAATAAAGACGGAAGTAAAGGGAAGTGAGAGAGAGGGACATTAAATCTTTAAAAAATGACGAATAAACGAAACTATAAAAGTCGTAGTAATCTTTATGAGTAACTTGATTTGTAGTACGGTTCGGAGAGAGAGAGAGATTGAGGGATAGGTCAATGGAAGAAATAAGATTAATAGTCGGGGATAGGTCAATGGAAGAAATAAGATTAATAGTCGGGGATAGGTCAATGGAAGAAATAAGATTAATAGTCGGAGATAGGTCAATGGAAGAAAAAAGGTTAATAGTCGGGGATAGGTCAATGGAAGAAAAAAGGTTAATAGTCGGGGATAGGTCAATGGAAGAAAAGAAAATTAATAGTCGGGGATAGGTCAATGGAAGAAAAAAGTTTAATAGTTGGGGATAGGTCAATGGAAGAAAAATAGGTTAATTTTCAGGAATAGCTCAATGGAAGAAAAAAAGGTTAATAGTCGGGGATAGGTCAATGGAAGAAAAAAAGGTTAATAGTCGGGGATAGGTCAATGGAAGAAAAAAAGGTTAATAGTCGGGGATAGGTCAATGGAAGAAAAAAAGGTTAATAGTCGGGGATAGGTCAATGGAAGAAAAAAGGTTAATAGTCGGGGATAGGTCAATGGAAGAATATGGTTAATATTCAGAAGTAAGATAACGTAGAATATAATTTTTTAGGTGGTGCCTGCACCAACGATTCACTAGTAGTATTATATTCAAGCCTTTTTTTAACCACTAGCGGCTACATCCTTAGACCCCCTATTTTTATTTTAGTTTTCAAAAGAAAAATTAAACAAAATCTAGAAATTAGAATTTTTTTCGGGGGTGGTGGTACCCTCCCCAAAAATAGCTATAAACCTTCCCAGGACCTATGAATAGCTACACGGTAAAGGAGAACTGTATCGGTTCAATGGTTAGCGAAATTCTTTGTTATAGAAAAAAAGCTTACTACTTTATAAAATAGGATGCATGTACTTGTAGATTATTGATGCTAAATCTTCTCAAGATTTACTTACATCTTCCTTGTAAATATATTTTGTATTGGTTGCATTTTGTATATTCCATTAAATTTTCATTATTAGATTAAGCAACAAAAAGTGTAAGTATCAAATATCGAACAACATGACTGAGTTATAAATATGGTTTACTTTGAAGCCGCGGCGTTGTTCTATGTATCAATTACACATATGATCTGAAAGTGCACCTATGATGCACAAATTTAATAAATAATATATTTACCTTATCCTATTTTAAGCTACTGGAACATAGGTCCCTACAGCTTGGAGATTAATAATAGTTATTTATCGCAACGTATTATAGACAGCTTTCTGCGAATATTAAAATGAAAAGTCATAAGATTAAACCAGTTAAACCAGAAGGTGTGGGCTAACAAACTGGATTTAATATAAATATTTTTATTTTAGTATTCATAGAAAATTGTCTGTAATACGATGCTATACACAATTCTTCAGTATGGCTGAGAACTTGTTTTAATTTTGCGGATGTTAAACGGTTTAAAAGCCATACTGCAAATAATTTTATCATTTAGGTTTAAAGTAATTTTATTGAGTTCCTTTTTAATATTTCTATGTATATTTTGGAACAAATAAAAAATATAATCTTTAGATAAAATTTAGAGCTAATCTAACATAAAATATTTATCAAAAACCATATTCAAACAAGGAAAATGAGTAACTTCTAAGTGAAAATATTGGTACTTTTGCACAAGAGTCAGAGCATAATCATATCATTATTATCATGCATAAGTTATGCATATTGCACTTGTATCAAGTTATTTATCCTATAGATATTTTATATTTGTATCTAGAAGTCAAATGAAATTAATATGTTGAGATAAGAGGTTGAAAACAACCTTATAGAACTAAAATGTAATATAAGGTTACTATTTTCCTCATTTAAACTCTTTCAGTTGGATTTGACTTTTAATTTGCTACCCCTTTCCCTGTCCTTGTTCCATTATTAATTCAAAAGATCCCTTGTTTTTTGCCTGTTCGTAATGATAATGGTTTAATACTTATACAGCTCCATCAACCATCAGAAGCGGGGTAAGCCAACCACTAAGCATTACTGTCAGCCGCATAGCTTGTCAAGCCACCGAGTAAGAGGCTTATTAGCCCCGAAAATTTTAAATCAGATACCCTCAGCCTCATTCAGCCGCAGCTACCCTCAGCCTCATTCAGCCGCAGCCACTCTGAGCCTCAGTCGTCCTCAAGATGGGCTCCTAGCAGTAGCCGCTGTAATACTCAAACAGTTTAGACAAAACTGAAATAGCAGCCGCTAAACAAACACGCAGATTCGTGAAAGCTAGGTAGAAGAATAATTCTCAATATGCAGCAGTCACCCTCAGCCGGCTATAGTCAACCTCAGCCGCCCTCGGCCAGAGCCGCAACCTTGCATTCATCCGTAGCCACAACAGCGCGGCTGCCGATCCCTGATAATTTACTTTCTTTCTGAAAGTAGTTCTACTATGGTCTTATATTTCATTCTAAATGATTTACTGTTCAGTTTAAATTTAATAATTCATAACTGCTTAGCTATTCACAAAATTCTAAGATGTTAAAGAATTTTTTCAAGCCAAAATTAAGGTTTCAACACAAAAATGCCGTTGCTCATTTACAATTCCCTCTTTAAAAAAAACTTAAATAGACTTGTCAAGAATATTTAACTCTCTTCCGTATTTAATCAATCAATCACACAATCATTTTTCTATTCTCTATAATTTGAATAACAATACTTCCATAACAAAATAAGTATATTTTTAGTAGAAAAGCTACTCTATAGATGTTTGTATCATTGTTTGTAATGATTCCCTTTATTATGTCTTAGTTATTCTTTTTATTTCTTTCTAACTTTTTTTCTCCAACTTTCTCCTAACGTATCTCCTTCAATTCATACATATGGGACTTGATCGTTCTTGTATGTCTAAAAAGGTAAATATATATTTTTTAAATGGAGGTTTTTTTTTAAGGTCTTTATGTCTGTAACGGTTAGCTCTTTTTTGTTTCTTAGGAATGTTAAAATTGTACAATCGATTTTAAATTTGGATGATGATTCCTACAACAGTTATGTACAATTTAGAAAGCGAAGCAACTCTATAGTCGACTGCCTTGTAAATAAGATGTCAAAAAGATGAGTGACATTGTATAAATACCAGGAAGGGAAGGGACATTGGGCTGTTGATTTCACTAGTCCCCAAAGTTTTCTTATTCGTTTGCTTAACAACTTTGGGGACTTTTAATGTATTTTGATTAGTTGGTTCATTGATTTGAGTGTCTAAACGTTTCGACCATTAACTATGATCTACAGTAGGGGTAATTTTGTGTATAATCATTAGGAATGTACATCAATTTATCGGCCATTGTCTTATCCCTTTAGATCCCTGATAAATACTTTAAAGTCAATAGTCAATCAGATACTTTTCTGTTTTGGAAATGTGTATATGAATATGAATTGAGGGTCATTAAGCACTGAAGCAGTCACATAATATTCATCAACTTCGTCAACTCAAATAATAAATCTTTGTATTTATTTTTCCATAATAAAAATATTATTTTAATCTTGACTTTTAACGCACCCAACTTTCAAATATGAATCAGTTATGGATGCTTCATTACTAACTTAGTCCGTTTGTCTGTTAGACCCGTAAGGAGAAATTGGGTTGTCTATCAAATAATTTCTAATTCTTTTATTTGATATGAAAACTGAACACTAAAGTCATGACAATTAAAACTAACCCTCCTTTTTTCAATAATTTTTTTTTTGTGGGAGGTACGTGTTTGGTGCTTATAAGGCTGTGTTATTAAAATCTCTTCATGGAACTATCCCCCTTAAAAGTACATAAAGAATAAGGGCGAGCCTTTAAAAAGTTAATTAAAACATATTACACAAACAAACCATTTAGAAAAAGTATTAGTCATATGTACAGGGTGCGGCACATAAATCCGGACGTTTTTTAAACGGCCATAGCGTCAAAACTACTTGACCAATCAGGACGTTTGACCCCACTATAAAAAGCTTAAGTAATGAACTTTTAGCACAAAAAATCTTTGGACGAAGATAGACGTGTACAACGAGCTGGCCGCGCATATGTACAACAAGGCAGATACCAAATGCGCCGGTGGTTTAATCTAGATTTTCGACTAGGGCCCACTAAATCTGACCTCAGCCCATCTGTAGGTGAGGTAGAGTTATGCAACTTGCTGGGAATACTGTTAGATATATAAGTAAGACAGTAGAAAAGACTAGAGCTCTCTATCTGAAATGGCTTGGCCGTAGTACTCCAGCAAAGTGAAACGGAGCAGATTTTGAGATGTAAAAAACGTCAAAAACCGTGAAAATTCGTGAAAATTTCTCGGTTCTTGACTTCAGGGACCCATATTGAACTTTAAAACTAATATTAGACCATGGGTAGCGCTCACAACCCTAGCTGAAACTTCATGCCATTTCTAAAAAGGTAAAGAACGTCGTTCTAGCTCAACTGTAGTCCAAATAAGAGCCTCCGTGTCTCCGGGTAGATTGAAAGTTGGGTGAATTTGGATCCTGCGGTTACTCACGTTCCTAGGGAAATGTGGCCTGCCAGCAGCCCGATCTTAAATCAATGGCCTTTTGTGCCTGGGGCTACTTTAAAGCATGTACCAATAGACGTGCCCATATCACAAAGACCTCCCTCATTTCCACTATCAAGGAGAACTACGCCAGCTTGGACAGGTACATTTTGACCTGGACCTGCCGGCGGTTGAGTAGGCGGGTAGAGGCGGTGATTGAGGTTGGCGGCCATTTTTTTGAATAATCTTTTAGTCATATACCTATTCTGCCTCTCAGTTATTAAAATTCAATAAAATCTTTGAAATTGACGATTTTATGTTCATTTGTTTAAAAATTAGAATTTGTCCGGATTTATGTGCCGCACCCTGTACATTATAAATTACCATAACTGTTCTTTTAACATTCCAGCCGAGAAAAAAAAATCAATTTGGTTAAAAACATTTTAGCGATCCATCAAAGGAAATCTGTGGTGTGCTGTATTTGGGCATAATTAGTTATTTGTTAATGAAACTTTGCCTTGGAATGTAGCAGTAAACAGGGATGACAACATCCATAAAAGCGAAGCTCTAAAACAGTAGGACAAACAAACATTAACCCTATTAGTGTCAGAATAGAATATAAGTGTTTAAAATACTTGATTTTAGAGAGACTTCGCTTATAACATTGTACCTTGTTCTTATAGGAATAAGTATTTCAAAAATCAGATGAATAGGATAATTATAACATACAAAGTTTGTTGTTAAAAAAATCAGCATGATTTAAATGGACATACGGACTTTCTGGTAACAATTATAGAGTTGTTACGCTTCCTAAATCGTACCTCATTGTTGAAGTAATCATCATGCAAAGTTTGAAATCGATTAGACAATTCTAACATGCCTAAATTAACGAAAAAAGCTACCCGTTCCGGACTTATGGACGGACCGACCTTAATTATAGAAAAGTTTCGCTTTTAACAAGGACAAAACTAACCATAAAAAAACCAATGAAACTTTTCATTTTGGTGTCGGGTATCAGCTTATTAGAAAGTTAGAAAGGATGATTAATATTATTCAAGAAAAATGACAGAAAAGATGACTTCATATCCAAATCACATAAGTTGGCAGATTCAAACTACTCCCAAATTTCCATAAGCACTGACCTGACTAAAAGGCAAAGAAAAGAACAAAAGGACTTGGAAACAGAGGCTGCCAAGAAAAATGAATCTTTGTCGAGAGAAGATTTTTTAAAGTTCGAGTGGATTGTAGTTGGACCAAGAGGCAACAAAAGAATAGTAAAAGCTCCAAGGGACAGGACAAAGGCCAGAAAAAGAACATTCCAGGAGGCCATGGAGGACGGGCCGCAGGACAGGCACAACAGCCAAAGGGCCAGGACAGACTTAGCATAATGTACCTGAACTCTCAAAGCATAGTAAATAAAATAGAAGAACTATGCACTACAACATGTGACCTAAAACCGGACATTATATGTATTTGTGAATCATGGTGCCATCCAGATATAAATAATTCTTTTTTATCTATTCCTGGATATAAAGTTATTGAAGAATTGAGAAAGGACAGAAGTGATACTGAAAGGGGAATTGGTGGCGGATTGTTAGTATATGTGAGAGATGGACTCACAGTTTTACTTTTTACCTCTAGTGACAACAATATTGATTTCATACAATATTGCAAATTTCAAGTTAAACTGAAAAGTGAAATTTTAAATGCTTGTTTGATCTACAGATCCCCCAATTCTAGCCCCGCCAACAATGACGAACTAAATAATCTTATAACTTCTCTGCCTAAAAACTGTATAATTTTCGGTGATTTTAACTACCCTAATATTGACTGGAATAGTTACACTTCAAGTTCCTCAACCTGCAAGACATTTCTGGACATTGTGATAACTAAAGACTATAATCAAATAATTGACTTTCCTACCCATTTAAAAGGAAACATTTTAGACTTAGTACTTACAGATCTGCCTCGTGATATTATTTCTGCTAGATGTGAAGGCAGACTTGGAAAAAGTGATCATAGCATAATAATGATCGAAACAAATGTTACTCTAAATCACAGTGAAACTTCACAAAAAGTACCACAGTGGCACAAGGCAAATTTCAATCAGATAAATAGTGATTTAGAAAGTTTTAACTGGGACCTTGAACTACGTGACCTTTCAGCTGAAGAGGCTTGGACACTTTTTACAGTTAAAGTTAATGAAAGTGTGAAAAAAAATGTTCCTTTTAGAATCCGAAGAAAAGCATCTAAACCAGTCTGGATGAATAATAAATGCCTTCAAACAGTTAGAAAAAAACGAAGACTATGGAGAACATATAAACAATCAAAGGCTCAACAAGACTTCTCTGCTTATAAAAAGCAAGAAAAAATGGTCCAAAAACTCTGTAAAACAGCGAAAAAAGGCTTTGAAAAGAAACTGGCCTCTGATAAAGGTAACACACGTAAATTTTATGCATATGTAAATTCTAAGAAAAAATGTGAAAAGCTCTGTAGGTCCTCTAATCCATGAAGGAGTAAAAACTGACGACCCCAAAGAAATGGCTAACATCTTAAATAAATACTTTGCTAGTGTGTTTGTTGAAGAAGATACTGAGAACCTGCCAACTATCAACGAAGCTGATGTTGAACCACTCGAAGATATCTATTTTGATGAAGGTAAAATCAAGAAAAAAATTGAAAAACTGAAGGATGGATCTGCACCAGGCCCAGATGGAATTTCAGTTATTTTTCTGAAAAAAACTGTAAATATCACCTCTAAAATTTTAAAGATTATTTTTGAAAAATCTTTTCAAACCAGCTCTGTACCTAAAGACTGGAAATCTGCAAATATCACTGCAATATTTAAGAACAAAGGGAAAAAAAGTGATCCCTCCAAATATAGACAAGTTTCACTAACAAGTATACCTGGCAAACTCTTTGAATCCTTTGTCAAAGATAGTATTGTAAACCACCTTGAAACTAACAATCTGCTTAATTCCAGTCAACATGGATTTCGTCCTGGCAGGTCCTGCACAACAAATCTCCTGGAATTCTTAGAAACTGTGACCAAAAAGATTGACGAAGGTAAACCAATGGATTTATTGTACTTAGACTTTACCCAAGCCTTTGATAAAGTACCAAGAAAAAGCCTTATTATGAAACTAAAGGCACATGGAATAAAAGGAAAAGCTCTGCAGTGGATTATAGACTGGCTGTCCTGTAGAAAACAAAGAGTTGTTCTAAATGGTGAAGTTTCTGACTGGGAAGACTCAAAGTCTGGTGTGGCACAGGGAAGCCTACTTGGTCCTGTCTGTTTTACTGTCTATAATAATGATATAGACGAAGCTGTAGTCATTATTGACATAGCCAAGAAATTTGCTGATGATTCCAAAGGAGCCCACGCCATCTGTGGCCCTAATGACCAGCTGGTCCTACAGCAAAGTATTGACAATCTTGATGAATGGTGTTTAAAATGGGGTATGTCTTTCAACACTTCAAAATGTAAAATTATTCATGTTGGCAGAAACAATCCTAATTATGACTACTCCATGAATGGTGAAACTCTTCAGACTAGTGATACTGAAAAAGACATTGGATTCAATATACATTCATCATTGAAACCCTCTATTCATTGCAATATTATTGCCAAAAAAGCTCATACTGTTCTGTCCTTGGTATCGAGAAATTTTCATTACAGAGACAAGAAAACTTTTGTAAATCTGTATTGTCAACATGTCAGGCCAATCTTAGAGTATGCATCCCCAGTTTGGTCTCCTTGGCTGGAATGTGATAAAAAAGTGGTTGAAGATGTCCAAAAAAGAATGGTAAAAATGATATCTGGCTTGAATGGACAAACTTATGAAGAAAAACTGACCGAAATTGGACTTCAAACTTTAGAATACAGACGAGAAAAAGCTGACATGGTTCAAGTTTTCAAAATGCTGAAAGGAATCGACAATGTTGATTATAAAAACTGGTTTGAGATATATGGTGATACAGGTTCAAATATCAGACCCAACACGAGACTAAGCAATGAACCTTTGAATATTATTCAAAAAAGATGTAATGGTGACATTAGAAAATACTTTTTTAGTATGAGAGTTGTTCCAACATGGAACAGTTTACCAACTGATGTTAAAAATTCTGGAACTGTTGCTGTTTTTAAATCTAATTATGACCGGCTTCATCAGCTAGACTAATTATTGTGAAAATAGTGAAAATGGATTGAAGCAGACTAAAAGACATTCTCCTCGATATTCTCACACGAGAATCCTGAGAATTATTCAATACAATACAATACAATACAATACAATACAATTACTGCTATGTCAAGTGTATTAGATTTTTGGAAATATAGTAATGGGAATGTCTTGGCCCGAGAACAGACACAACTATAACAATGAACATGTAACCTGCAAACAAAGGTCATCTAATCAAAGGCTAGTTATATGACGAATACATTGAAGTTTCAACAAAAAAGTTATATTAAACGGTTTTTGAAGCAAGCATATTAATTTTTAAGGATAAAATATACAGAAATCTTCAAGGAACAGATTTATTATAAAGATACTTCGTTGCTAGAAACAATAATTTACATCTTTTGGGGTATTTCAATAATCATTAAATATTGCCTAAAACATTATTGAATAATAATTTAGATAATATTATAATAAACAAGTTAAATAATTAAATTAGTATAATATTTAATTATCGCATCGTATTATAGACAGGTTTCCGCGGATATTAAAAAATATAAAATTACAACCAGTTTTGTCAGCCACGAGGGTCCGCATGCCTGGGCTAACAAAACTGGAATTAATTTTAATATTAATGAAAAATTGTCTGTAATACACTATTTTTCAGTATGGCTATGAACTGGATCTAATCCATCAGATATGATTTTTTGTGAATTTAGTATAAACAAGTCACACCTATTTTTTTTTATTAAACTGTAAATTACAAAGCATTTTTTACATGTTCTAGGTAGTGAATGTTTGAGTTATAAGAAAAGGATATTGTGACTTGTATCTTAACGCTTGAATATCAGGGTTCTAAAGGGAGAAGACAATGGCCGATAAATTGATGGACATCCCAAATGATTATACACAAAATTATCCCTTCTATTGGCTAAAATTAGTGGTTCAAACTATTAAATCCTCAACTTAATACAACAACTAATCAAACTTCACTGAAGTCCCCAAAGTTGTTAAGCCAACAAATAAGAAAGCGTTATTATAAAACTTTAGGGGCCTAGTTAAATAAACAGCCCAAAGTCCCCCCTCTTGCCTGAATATACATATTCTGACCAATTTTGTAAAATATGCTTCGTTTAACTTTTAGGAGATAATCATCATTTTGTGGGGATGAAAAAGACACCCAGACAGACTGACTTAAGAAGGGAAAGGTTTAATAAGAGATTGAAATTTTCTTTTTTAGATTGCCTGAACAAGTGAACCAACCACTCTCCATAATGTTATTTAATTAACACAGAAAGATTCAGCCAAACCAACGTTAACAACTTGAAGATTTTATTTGCAAGTCTAATCCTTACAATAAAGTAACTGGATCTCTGTCTTTGTGCACCGAAGGATCTCGCTAACAGTAACCGCTTAACCGACATGGTTCTCATGATTCTTATGAAAAAAGATTGCTAGGCGATGATAACATTAATTCACTAAATGACGCACTTTTCAGTACCGATTGGTCAAATGTACTTAACCAAAATGACGTCAACGTTGCCTATAGTAATTTCATAGCTAAGTTTCTTGAGTTATATAACACCTCATGCCCCATTGTAAAAGTCAAAAAAAATTCTAGGGTCCAACCCCAGCAGCCCTTCATGAACGAGTACCTCTTGAGAATGAGGGAACACAAACACACCCTCCACGACAATTTTCTTAGGGAAAGAACAAGGGAAAGTGAGCTGTTATATAACTCTTATAGAAACTCTTATAATAGAAATGTACGTCGTGCAAAACTAGAATACTATAGGTCAAGTATAAGAAATTGCGGCAGAGATAGTAAAAAATTATGGCGTTGTTTAAAAGATATGCTAGGATTCGATCAAAAGGGTGCTGAGTGTTCATACTTAGAGGTCGGGGATAGGAAAGTTGAGGGTGACCAAGCTATCGCTAACGAATTCAATTCCTATTTTAGCCAGATTGGAACCTCCCTTAAACCTGAGATCCCAACAACAGAAAAAAACTTTGCAGAATTTTTACCCCCCCCCCCATCCAAGACTCAATCTTTTTTGAACCCCTTTACCCTTTCAAAGTAATAAATTTGATTAGAAACATCAGGCCCAAAAGGTCCACAGACATCAATGATGTCAGCATGTTCTTAATTTCCCGCTGTGCGGATGTTATCGCACACCCCCTTTGCCACGTCTATAACCTTTCCCTCCAATCTGGCATCTTTCCTGACGGTATGAAGGTAAGCAAAATTCTTGTCCTCCACAAATCAGGTTCACTCAATCAAATGGATAACCATCGTGGTATATCATTGATTGATAACCTAAGCAAGCCCCTGGAAAAATACGTATGTGATAGCTTGGTAAATTTTTTGGACGAAAAAAACTTTTTTAACTGCAGACAGTTTGGATTTAGGAAAAATATCTCAACTTACCATAATGTCCTTGACCTCTCAAATATGATCACTCAGTGTCTAGGTCGAAACAATTCCTGTATGTCCATATTTTTGGACATACGGAAGTGTTTCGACATGATCCCTAGAAATCTATTGTTTGAAAAGTTAAAGAATGCAGGGATAAGGGGATTACCACTACAATGGTTCCGTTCTTATTATAGTAATAGGCGTCAAAAGGTGTACTTTAAGGGGCTGTTTTCATCTACGTTGGAAGAGATTATCATAGGCGTATTACAGGGGTCAGTTCTTGGCCCAATATTGTTCTTGATTTTCATAAATGACCTTGCAAATTGTAGCCCAGAAGTTTTTATTAATCTTTTCGCTGATGATGCCCTAACCTTCATGGAAAGAAATTCATTAGCAGAATTGATTGAACTTGCAAAAGCAACCATCCCTAAACTGACCGCCTGGTATAACGCAAATGAACTCTTAATCCATCCCCTCAAGACCAAAGTTATGGTCTTTACTTCCCCTAGAGAAAATCTTACCCCTGAAGAATTTCAATTAAAAACGGAATTTAATGTCTTCATAGACATGAACAACATAGGTGAAAGCATCCCTGAAAAGATCACAAAGTTAAACCTTGTAGATGATAATAATGAGGGTTTTGTAAAGCACTTAGGAATCAGCTTGGATACAAAATTAAAGTTTTCTTATCACCTTAAAAAAGTACATGCAAAAATTTCAAAGATTATTTATTCTATGCGCGTCATGCGCCACTTGCTCGATAAGAAACACTTAAAGATTTTATATACCAGCTATATTAAATCAAATGTGGAATACTGCTGCCTTCTGTTCACAGCCTGTCCAGCCTATCTTTTAGATCCCATTTGAAGGTACAGAAGGCAGCAGTAAGAATCATAGAAAACTTACCTAGCAGAGCACACACCGCAGAATATTTTAAAAGTAATGGGATATTGCCCATTAATCTATTAATTAAATTTAACGTTTGTAAATTTATGTATAGGTACCTACATGGCTTACAGCCAGAAATTTTTAATAATACCTGGGAGATCTCCCGTGATCGCCACAGGTACAATACAAGAAATGTAAATAATTTTGCATATGCAAATGGAGTAAATAGAACTTTTTTACTAAACTCACCCCTTCATTCTTTTCCCACAATTTTTAACAGTCTCCCCAACAATATAAAGCAAATAGTAAATGAAAAAGAATTCAATAGAAAATGTTTCACCCACTTTCTTAACCAAATTGATTTTACGTAGGTACCTATAACAAACAAAGATCTCTTTTTAAAAAATGGTAAGTGTTCTAATATTTTATTCATCCATGTCTTATACTCAAAAATCCAAAAATAGGATCTGTAAGATCCGAACTCTCACCCGGGTAGCTAAGGAGGGGGGGGAGGGGGGTATATAGTGCTTCCTACAAAACTTCACCAAATTCCTACATTCTAACTTCAAATTTAATTATGTTTTCCATACTCATTATATTCATCAAATATCATCAAATTCACCAAAAAATCCTTTTTTCCATCAACCATAATTTCACCAATTCCATTGTCAACTTTTCTACAATTTATTAGTTTTTGTTGTGGCCGGAAAGTCTTATATTTGAACGCACGGAAACATCCAATTATAGAGTAGCATTGACGTTATTAAGTCGTTGAGTATTAGCTTAGGCGTGAGGTTGGGACACAGCGATACAGGTTACTGACAACTGCAACAACAGCAAGGTTGTTAACATGAATAATTAATCCATTAAATTGGAGAGATTATTTTATTTTAACAATTCTTACAAACAAAACAAACTTTTTTTTCAAGCACTTTTTATTTATTTATATGTTGCTGCGGTTACAGGTTATTAAGCGCCGGAGCAGGGTGGCTCTAGCAGACTCAACTAAATATATAAACGATAGGTTGATACATATTCCGATTCTTTTTCACGTATACATTTATCACTACAAATTAGGCGTCAATATTTACAGGGTTCAACCTAAATTAAATCCATCACTCAGGCTATTAGTCTTTAGTCTGTAGCCCACTCTCCTCACACTCTTCTTTATCTCTATTCACACTCAGCCATACCGTCGGTCAGTTCCTCCTCAGATCAGATCACTCAGTCATTCAATCCTCATTAGCGTCAACAACTTCTGGCAGGTAAGGTGACCAACGCCGCGCACTAAGAGTCTGAGCGCATCTTTCCGCGCACGCCAGGAGCCGTTCCTCGACGATAGGGACGGCGGCTTGTGTGCGCCGCAAAGAGCACAGCCCGGACAGGTGGCCTGTCAAGCTACGGGGTTGCCTGACAAAAATAAATGAGCACAGCTCATTTATTTCGTCATAAATCCCAGCCATTTCGAGGTAAACAGCGTCCTCAATTTGAACCTCCCAGAGGTAAAACTCTGCCAACAAAGAAGCGTTTGTTAAACGCTCACTTAAGTTACTCCAAGGACCGGCCGCCGCGGTCAGAACTCTGGTGCGCAGCCACTCGAACACCAAACCTGCCATCTCTTTCTTTAATTCTTCTTTATCTCTAGTCCAGTCCTTGTTGTAAAATCCTCACTTCAGTCAAAACCTTTTTCCTTAAGTCTTAACGTCTTAACGTCTTATTAATCCTTACAAAAGAACCTTCACTTGAAGAACAATGCTAGTAAACTGATGTGTTTCTAAAAATGATTTTTATCCTTCTTAAATTGAATCCAGCAAAAAACACTTTCTTAATATCAAACTTAAACAAGAATTTAATTTCAAAGCTGCAAAGCCACTCTACAACTAGCATAGCCGATATTGAATACACTTTCAACTTAAGATGCCTATGCACATCGCCACTTAAAACGCCTGACTAAAATCCAAATAAAACCAGTTTTTCTCTAAAAATACTTATAAGCTTTTCAGATTTCATATTTTATTATTTTTATTTTAAGTTTTTACTTAACTTACTAGGTACATATGCGCGCCCACCGCGCATATGTATTCCTTGTTATTGCAATGTTTAAATGTTTAAATGTGGCTAAAAATCCATCAAGCCCTCTAGTTTTTACCCAACGAAAAACTCAAATATGTAAATTTATTCTTATTTAATAAACGCCATCAGGGATGTAGGAATATAGTGACGGGTTCGGAAATAAATTACAGGTATCAAAGAAGTGTGGGATTAAAATCCCACAGGATTTTAAATTACTCAGTTCTTATAATCATTTAATCCGGGAACGTTAGGGCGGTGGGAGTTGCAGTTTATAACGGGAATAAAAACATGGCTAACTTCCATGGCACCGATAACCTAATTGTATTGGTCTTATTTTTGGAAACCCCGTATGGATTCTAGTGGAATGATTGTTAGATGGTATATTCAGCATACCGTAGTATAGTAGTCTTATATATGTCTTATATATGTCAATATATGTAACTAAAACAATTTGTTACAACTATTTTCTAAAGCTCTGAAACGATTTGGTAAGCGCCGCGAAGAACTGCGGTTCAACAACCCCGGCCGGGGTTAAGCCATCCACTCGCTTCACAGCTTGCTCAGTGTTCAATTATATAATAATTGTATAGTAAAATGTAAAATGTAGGTGAACGGGGAAGGAGAAGTTCACTACAACCCTGAGCTAGGTACATAAATAGTAAATGTACTGCAGAATTTTAAAATTGCTAATAAAATACAATTTGATTATTTATTCACTATAATATGTAATAATTTATTTATTATCTTGCCTGCAATCTCTTTCAGGAAGAAACTTAGTATCCTAATTAATATGCAATCTTTTTCAGGAAGAAACCTATAGTTAAAATTGTAAACTTTTATTAGTAACTCGCCCTAATTATATGCACCTTAGAGGAAATAAATCTTATCTTATCTTATCTATTTACAGGGTTGCTTGTCATAAGTCCTGGGAAGGTTTTGGGGTAGGATGCCTACTATATACTTACATCTAAATGAATCATATAAATGCCTTGCTTAAGTATTGTACCCAATAGTCCTAAGAATCGCCGTTAAAATAAGATAATATCAAGTTCATAATTAAAGTCAAAATAGCTCAAACCTAAAATGTTAGGAATTAACCTTCTGAGTTTCTAACCTTTCTGAATTGTACCTTATTGTTAAAGCAACATCATGAAATGAAGCAGAGGGGGGCCCGGGAGGGGGGTGAAAGCTTGGGCTATTAACCTTACAAGGAAAATGGTGGGATATTGAACCGGGTAAAAGGGAGAAAAATTGGTGTCGGATTTAAATCTTGTTAGATTTAGATTAAATGGTTTGATGACATTTCACAGGCATCTCTGAGACATTCACAATCTCAAAATACTAACTCTATGTATATTTTATATATTCACCATTCTGCATTTATGTATACATATAAATGCAAGAATAAAAAAATCCATAGAAGTCCCATTAATACTAAAAATGTATTAGTCATTCTCAGAGCAGATAAAAAACGAATAAACACACTTTAAAAAGAAAGACAATAAGGGTAATGGGTGGATATTTTCAGGATCATGAAAAGAAAACGAAGTAGGGGGTTTCATCGTATTTTCAAAGTAGCTTTTCTCCTATTTCTAGCCCCTGCGGGACCAATTTCCAAACTCTGTGGGGCAATCATTAACATTTACCTAACCTATCCTGAAATAACCTATCAAAAGCTATTGTTAAAATACGACGAAACCTACTTCTTCGTTTTCTTTTTCCATAATTCTAAAATTCTTATGTTATAAAAATTAGGTATTCATTTGGTGTTGAGCATGAGATTAATTCACTTATCATTAACATATAATGATTATACATTAGGCTATAGTATTTTAAGCGACAAAATGAATGAAAGAGAAGCTTGTTATTTAATAATATATTCACATATGTGTGGACAGCAGAGAGAGAGATATACAAAATTCAACAAATACGGATTTAATGCTGTTATCAATGTCACAAAAACACCTACTCTTTTCAAGGGGGGTGCTGTGCCAGGGATTAAAGGGATAAGACAATGCCAGGTAAATTGATGTTAATCCCCAATGATAACAAAATTACCCCTTTAGTAAATTTAAATTAGTGGTTGAAACGTTTGAAAAACACAACTTAAAAAACCAACCAATTAAAAATCCTTAAAAGTCCCCAAAGTTGTTAATTAAACTTTATAGTAAAACTTTGGGAACTACAGTAATAAACAGCCCATTGTCCCCTCTGTCTATGGAGCTGAGAGCTAGGTGCAAGCGAGTGGATTGTTGAATTTCCTTACGAAATCAAGTATTTCAAAAAGTCTGGCTTTTCTACATCAAATTGACACTAATCAATACTTTCTGAAGGTTAGAAAAGTCCTATAGTTCTAAAACTTTAGATGGTGATTCCTGTTTTTCCTACAATATGCATAAAACTTGACATGCATGACATTGATATGATATAACTATCCTATTTAGTTCATTTTTGGAAGTAATTTCTAAGAGCAAAATAGTATTAATATATTCAAGTTTAAAATAGCCTAAGACCTTCTCTGGACCAATACAAAACATCCTTAAAAATTGTGAAATGATACGTCCAGATCCTCTAGCGGACATACAAAATGATAAGACATATTACTTTAGAACATTGGGTAGATAATACTATTTTCTTTAAGAATGCAGCAAAATATCCAGGCTAAATGTATGAAGGTATTCACTTCTAATCTCAGGGATTTGTAAATTTTCACCGTTTCTTCCTATAATAAACTTGACAAACAAGGTTAATATAGTAAAATAAAGATTTCAGATTCACTATTAAAAGAGAAAGAAAGGTGATTGTAAATTTAAATATTTTGCATAGTTTAAAGTTCAAAGTATGCATTTTAAAATAACTATCTGATGATGTCATGTTTACTTAAATTTACTCTTTAGTGGGTAAGATACTATTTTGCATTTTGGTCAGTAATTACCTACTCTTGTCAAAAACAATCAAAAGATCAGTTCCTTTAATTAAAAGTATTAGTTCCTGGGCATAAATTAAAAAAAGTAGCGTGTTCGACTCCATGCCTAATCCATTTTGTATGTACCTCTGTCCGTAGCTTATGAAAAATGTTTTTTTTTCTCGGCTTCTATATAAGATAGACGCCTGATTTTTTAGTTCAGATACCACTTATAAAAGCATGTTACTTGATTCCGTTGGCTATAGAAGACGTATATGTATTTTTGTGTATAGGTTTCGTGATTTGCTAATACTTATCCTATTCTCCTTTCGTTCTATTCCTCTCTTTTTATGGCCATTAGCTTGGCTAATTATTGGCCTTCTTGTTTTTTATTATTAAGTGAATTAATGTAAAATATCTGGAAAATAATTTTGATTGAATAAATCAAAAAATTACTGATGACAACTATCATCAGTGTAAAAACTAGTTCAAATTAGCAGCAAACCTTTTAATAAAGTTACAGGCATTGTCTGTCTGTCAGTACCGCAGGAACTTACTTACCGCTAAACCTATATAGTTCTTCTTTATAGTGTGGCTTCCCATATGCCCTGCCGGGAAGGTTTATAACTAATTTTGGGGAGGGTACAACCACCCTCTAAAGAAAAATAACCCATAAAAGAAATAAACATCCCCTTCCAAAATATTTTTTCCTTATTAAAACTAAAATTGAAAATGTTCCCCTGACTTTTTATAAGCGAAAATTTATTCATATTTCGATAACTCCTTATAGTTTTTTTTTCTTTGAATATTACTTATAGACATAAAATATTATGAATATATAACAAACTTCCCTCCCCTCTTTACGATCAATGCATTAAGCCATATATGTGGCAAAAATAGAGCGCTTAAAAATACAGGATTTTCCGGTAAGAAATCTACTTGCATGATTTAATCAAAGCAAGACAAATTGCTCTCTTATCCCCCAGACCACAACCCTTTACAGACTTGGTTATAAATTTTTCTTCAAAATAAAAATAAATATTTGTTAAATATTGCAAACCATTATTTCATAGGGAGTGGTACTTATATGACCCGTAGACTAATTTACCAGAACCAAAATTCCCTGAAAAGCTAAAGTAAAAATATTAATCTTAATATGAAAATCATACGGGGTTGGGAGAAGGGTAAATCAATTATTATGCACAGGTTGATATACCTTAGACCAATACCAGGTATCTTTAAAAGAACGCCACCATATAAAATCAGTTACAACGATATCAAATAACAAATAGACACACAAAATTAACTTCAACAATTTTACTTTTGAGTCATCCATTATCAAGATCCTAAGTAACAGGCAGACAGACAGAAAGAAAGACTAAGAGACAGACAAACATAAAGAGGTACAAACACAATTTCTTTTTTGTACTAGAATAAAATATTTGTCTAAATAAAATTTGAATTTCGGTTGAAAGGGGTTTTGAAATAAAGCATGAAATGTGTGACTTAATAAAATATGTATTGATGTCATCTAGACCTTCATAGCAAATATGGCCCAAGTTTTGTTGTGAAAAAGGGGTCACTTTTTTTACCAAACACAGATTTAATTTCTTACACATACTTTAAGTTTTAATAAATAATTTTTAATGATTTTTTTTATCAACATAGTTTGATAGGTATAATACATAAATAATCAAAAGAACTAATTTTCTCGTATTTATTCGAATCCGGTGGATAGGAACCGGTTCTCATCCATACGAAAAAAAACTATGTCTAGCATCGTATTATATCCAACTTTTTACGAATATAAAAATGTACAGTCATAGGCACGGCTAAAAAAAATGTTTTTAATCTTATTGTACATTCTATATCCGCGGAAAGCTGTTTATAATACGTTGCAAGAAATAACTATTCTATATTATATAGTCGTATAATTAATACATGTTACCCTAAAAAATATAATTGAACAATTTAAGATATCTTAAGGGACAAATAAATACGAAGAATGATTTTTTTGAATGCAGCTTCTGTTTCCCTAGAGCTCTAATTCTATATATGAGTAACCCTGCAGGGTCCAAATAAAACTTTTAAAGTCTGACAGAAAACCTTCACAAATACGAATTTGTATAAAAAAAAACAGAAAATATAAGAGGTTGCAAGATGTTTAACACTAGCTAAATGAGTGATTTTGCCAGAATTTTATACTCTAATGTGAGCAATTATTATGGGGAGACAACTTGCATTTCTAAGGAGTCTGCAATCAAACCTTTTTATACTCTGGATAGAGTTGACCCTGCATATGTATTGTTTATATACCAACTAGGCAAAATAATGCTTAATTAGTGTGTAATAAACTTTCAGAAAATATTAGCAAGAAATTGTCTAATTTGAAATGTATTTTGTCTTTTTAATATTTTAAGATAGTTGAACTTAAATCATGAGATAAAAATACGTTGTTTTGGCAGAATAGAATTCAAATTTATTTAACAAAATATCTGCACAGAAAATCCACCAATCAAAAATCAACTGTGTTGCAAAATTTTCGCAGATTTTTTGATAATATTAATTGGGTATATCCTAATGTATCAAGTACTTGACTTGAATAAGAATTATTTGGCTTGTCAGCCACTTGACGCAACATTTACATTCATTGTGCATAATCATTTTCGGCGGCTCTTTTTACTACATCAACTGCTTTTACTACTTTAATTCCCCCGATGATTGGCAAGTCTAGGCGATGTAGAAAAGTGCGTTAAAGTTTATATTTGTAGTAATATCAAAATAAAGGTCATAATTTCCGAGAACTCTTCAATGAAAGAATCAGAAAGATGTCTCAAAATAACATTTGTCTTTTCCAGTAAGGATTCAAATTAGATTTTTTCCACTGGATTAAAACCAGTTTCGTGGTATATTGAAAAAATTATAAATGTTAAAATAAAAATCGTAAGATACAATAATCCCTATTTCTGTTGGCCTGAACCTTCGGCCAATTGGAGCCAAGAAAACAGAAATTAATCTAAAAAAATTTAAGAACAGAAAAATGTTTATAATTTGATTTGTTCGAATCTTAAGAAAATCTCTAAAAAACACAAGGCTTTCTTTTAAATTACACTCTTATACAGTAAATCTTTTACAATTTTAGTAAGAATCTGATTTGAATTTTCGATAGACTGCTAAAATTAAAGAGATTACAATATTATAAATAATCTCTCTTTTTATAACACGTTAAGCAAGGGCAACTTACAGAAAACAAATACCAAAATAGAAAAATCTGCAAAATGTAGCAACATTATGCTAATTTTAATCTCAGAAATAAAATGGCCAAAACACATCCTTGTTTTAAATGATCATGAAAGAAAACCATTGGTCTTAGATTTTAAATAAATTCATTTTTTTCCTAATTTTTTATCATTAGGTAATAATTTTTTAATACAATTACTTTGAAAAAAAAACTTAATATTTCATTGAACATAAATATTTAGAATACAAACTATGATGACAAAAATCCATAAAGGCAAAGCTCTAAAATCATAAGAAGGAAAACGAACAATAGTGAAGGGTGTCAAAACTATAATCTAAACTTTAATGTGTAAGTCTAAACAAAATTGTAAGTAATTTTTTTGCTAATAATACTGTTGTCCTAGGAATCATTATTCCAAAAATCAGATTAACAGAATAAATATATTTCACCAAAATTGTCAAAAAAGTTAAAAATCAGCATGTTTTAAATGGACGTATGGACTTTCTGATAATGATCATAGAGATGCTACGTTTTCCTAACTGTTATAGAAATCATTGGCAAAGTTTGAAATCGATAGGACGACAATTCTAACATGTTTAAACTATTTAAATTTAAAGAATTATAGTCTAATCTAGAAGAGATCTAAATATGAGAAAAAATTTTGTATAAAAACTGTTGTGTAGCATATTACAATGATAATGAACATAACACCAATAGGACTATCAAAGATGGTGTGTAATTTTACTCACCGAAAACACCCCTCCAATTTATTAAAATATTTATGTTGTGGACAGGGCCCGGCAGCAGCGCTTGAGTTAAACGTTAGCCACAAAAAATCGACTTATTATATCTTTAAAATCAGATATAGGTCTTAATATCTTTCTGATATGGCCATCCACTTGTTCAGTTTTTAAATCACCCAAAAAAAATTTAATTGTGGCTCTAGCGCGGCTGCCGAGCCTTTGTTATGGCTGGGCAAACATTGTGGCCGCAGGCTGCTGTTAGTTAATCTGGCGCCGAATATCATTCTCGTTATAAAGAAAAAACCTTAAATAATCAAGTTATGATACATTATTCAGTTACATTATTTGTCCCAAAATATCAAAGAATTTATTTTTAGAAGGGAAACTATCTTATGACTTCTTTTATCTGTTCGTCCATTCGTAACGCCATAGGGGTTCTGTGATTTTTTTTCGGATGCTATACATGATAAAGTGGCGATTTTTTTTCTTTGCAAAAGGATCTAGTATAAAAACTTACTTAGTCCGTCAGTTTGTCTGCTATGCCACAAAGGTCATACATACATATATTTTTTTTTTAACGAAGCTTTCCTGAAATCAAAAGCAAGAACCCGAGCCATTACAGAGACTTTAATTTAACATGAACTAACATCTTAACCTTAAATTTTCAAAAGTTTGCAATGCAATTTTTTTAAGAATAGGACCTGCAAAACAAGTGCTTGCATTTATGAAAGATATCAAATATACACAACAATCTTTACATGCAATTTTACTATTGTTTATGGTAAACAGGAATTACACCAAATTATCTGCTCTCCTTTTACAGAAAATTTTTCATTGCATTTCCCCCCTAAGCATGGCATGCATTAAGTTATAAAGTATTGTTGTTACTGTGTTAAGTTACAAATATACATCTTTATGTGACATCTTAATATTACAATACTTAAAAGGAGTTAAATTGAACACGTGTATAACATATGTATATGCATTGGTTTTTAAAAGCGAAGCTTTTCTGTAATAGGATAGGTCTGTCCGTACGTTACGGATTGCTTTTAGGCATGTTAGAATTGTCCTATCGATTTCAAACTTTGCATGATGATTCCTGTTGTGGTTGGGTACGATTTGTAAGCTTTGTAAAACGTAGCAACTCTATAATCGTTACCAGAATGTCCGTACGTCCATTTTAAACATGATTAATTTTAACTTTTTAACAACAAATATTTATGTGATATAATTATCAGGTTGATCTGATTTTTGGAGTACTGATTCCTATTACAACAAAGTACAATATTATAAGCGAAGAATCTCTAGAAACAAGTCTTAAAAATGTAAGTATGTCCTTAAACAATATTCTGTATTTAAGAAGTTTTGGAACAGTTTAGGAGCGTCGCTTTTATGGATGTTGTCATCCTTGTTACAGCAAAGTTTAATACATAAAGGGTAGGTCCTTCCGTATGTCTGTAAAGGATATATCTAAGGGTTAGTCCAAACATGTTAGAAACGTTTCAGCGATGCATTATGATTTCTGTAAGTTTTTGACAATTTGGAAAGCGTAGAAACTCTTTAATCATTACCAGAAAACGTCCACTCTAATTATTCGTGATAAAGATATTCTATTAACTTTTTTTGGAATGATGATTATTAGGACAATAAGACAAATGTTCAGCGAAGCATCTCTGAGTTTTTCAATCCTGCTATTCAGATAAAAAGCTGATTTTGTTGGTTAAGACTGTTTTGGAATGTACAACTTCCTTTGTCTGTCTGTCTTTCTGTTATACTTTGTTAGAAATTAATAATAAATAGATTTTTTATACATTTAAGCATCTACTCTCTGACTCAATTTAAAGATTTTGTTTTCAAATCCGTGGACAACTGATTTAATACCATATGATAAACTAGCGGCTAGTCTCTCTTTAAGTCTATACGATACCTACCAATGTTTCGTTCAAGTCTCTCAAATATTTTTTAAAAAATCGATTTTTCATAATTTCTCATGGGAGGGTGGTGGTACCCTCCCCCAAAATAGTTATAAACCTTCCCGGGACCTATGAGAAGCTACCCTGTTAAGGAGAACCCGATCGGTTCAGCGGTTAGTGAGATCCTTCGATACAAACACACCGACACACAAACATCCTGTTACTTTAATATAAGGATATGTAGAAAATATTGCTTAAACTGTTACGATAACAAAAACCTCTAAATTTACATACGGAGGGTTTATTTTGAGGCGAAGATAAAATAAATAAATGAAGACAAAAAATTGGCCCAAGCAGAATCTATCCTTGAAGGGTAGAAATAATCTAAATCTGTGTATATAATAGTTGGGGAAAATGAATTGATTACGGTGTAGAAGAGCTGTAAGTCTATTATCCTATTATATAAAGAAAAAATAAAAATTAAGGGGGATTTTTTGTTTTTTTAAGGGGGGGGGGGGTGTCCCACCCCCAAGAAAATAGCCTAAAACCACCACAGGACCAGTAGGTACATTTCCTAAAGAGTAGAATCCGATCAGTTCAGTGGTTACTATGATATTAAGGGACAGACTGACATCAAGCTACTTTGTATTATAGAAAAGCTTTTTTTGTCTGTAGCTTAAAACCGATTGAGTTATCACATTTAGAGAAGCTTCATTGAGGTCCTGGTGGGGTTTTAAGTCATTTAATTTTCATACTTAATTTTTATCCCTAAACACAAAGCCTTTAGATGATAGGGGCGCAGCCGCTAGTCTATAATACAAAATAGAATGTTGTCTCTACGTTCATTCGTCCCTTTAGATCTTGCAACATCTGAACCAATTAAGATGTTATTTTTAGATAATATAACCAATGCAATGGTGCTTTTATGTTTCCTGTGGTGGGGGGGAAGATTTTTCTTATTTACATAGAAACGTGGAATGGATGACTAAACCACTTTATTTCTCAAAAGTCTTATCAATGTACTCACTGTAAAAGCTTGAAATGTTAGAAGGGGATGGTTAAAATTGATTGTAAGGATTAGATGAGGATTGGTGGTTGGTTTGACTTGACCAGTTAGTTGCACATATATTGATAGGGTAAATAGGATGATACATAATATTTATCCTATTATATAGGTAAAGTAGTAGGTTTTTTTTTCTTTCTGAAGTTTAAGATCTCTATAACTATATCATCTTTGTTTTTAGATTTAATTCTTGGGATGGTTTAAGTTCATTTTTCTGCTAATTCTATACCTTTTGAATATATATCTTGTAGATTCTAGGGGCGAAGCAGCTAGTATGTTATGTGTAAGGTATCAAAATTGGTTGTTTTTAAAACCATATTATTTTTAAGTACTTTTCAAGATTATTAAAAATATAAAATACAGTTAACAAGCAGTATAACTATAATGTGTAACTTTATCTCATATTTATTTAACCCTCAAAACCTAAATCAGACACTTATCTTATTTAGCAGCTGAGTAAATACCATTCAAGAATTAAAACCAGTTTTGTTAGCCCGTACCTTTGGCATCTCATGACCAACAAAACTAGTTTCAATCTTACAATTATACATTTTTAAAACCGCGGAAAGCTTTTAATGATACGATAATTAACTAAGATAGTATTCAAGGAGAAAATCATCTAAAAAACACGGTATATATTTTCAAATAGGTTGATTTCTAAAATACTAAACAGGGTTGTTTAATGTATATTATCCAACCTAGTTGAATTACTTTCTTTGCTTTGTAGATAAGCTAAATGTTAAAAATCGTTTTTTCTTTTTTTCTAAGAAGATTGTGCATTCCCTTACCCATTCAACCCACTAAAGGCAATCCTTTCTATCTACTGTTAAAAAAGTAAACTTTGATGCACCCTAAAAAGGGATAAAGATTGTATGGGCATCAAAAATGTATTTTTGCACACTCTCTCCACCCTCAAAACCACCATTGGTCCAAAACTTTTATTTAGGACAAGAAAAAACATGATATTTAGATTTTAAAATATATCTTGCGTTATCTTTATGTCCTTTTCTACACTTCACCTTTTGTGAATTATGGAGAAAAAATATTTTGCACAAATTGTAGCTTTTTGTGCCACTATGAAGAACGCTTTAAGCATATTTACAGCCAAATCTGGTCAAAAATTCAATGTTGGCCCATTATCCAAAGTTTTCAATGCTTAGTTTTCACACAAGGGTTGGGAATTCATGTGTGTGTGGGTGTGTGTGTGGGTATGTCTGTGTATATGTGTAAATATGTGTAGGGGTTGGTCAAACGATGTGTGTGTAAATAGATGCCATTATTTTCATTTTGCACGGCGAATGAATCTTATTGAGAAATATATTGAGGGGTTGTATCTTGTTTTAAAAAATCTAAAACAATTTCAAAGCAATCGTTATAATAATTCAAAATTACATTGCATGAAAATATATAAAACAAGTTCCATCAAAATAATTCAGAGCTTGATCTTTAAATCATTTTAATGGTGATTTAGATCGGGGTGCGCCACTAAAATGATTTAAAGATCCAGCTCAGGTTTTTAAGAATGACAAAGCTTTTGGGTCTACAATTTTCCGGAAAGCTTTGTATTGGCTTTGAGAAAAGGTTCAGCTTGCTATATAGTGGGACCTCAAATGTCATTAGATAACTAAGAAACATTTTTCCAGTATGGCTTTGAAATAGATAACTATCCGATGGATTGGAACCGGTTCTTAGCCATACTGAAAAATCATGTATGGCATAGTATTACAGACAATTTTCCACGAATAATAAAATAGAACTCTTAAAATTTAAACCAGTTTTGTTAGATTAGGCCCCTTAAGGCTAACAAAATTAATCTTTTTTAATTCTTAATTTCAATATTCGCGGAAAGCTGTCTATGATACGATGCGCTAAATAACTCAAAAAGTAAAAAAAAATACATTCACGTGAATACCATTTAATACGGATATCACTAAAATATACCAGTAATAACACTAAGTTTACTTACCATAGGTACACATTTTTAGGAACATTTTTGTATCTGAAATTTAATCTTAACACGAATCATAACTTTGGCAATAAAAAATTGTTGAAAGTAGAAAAATTAATATCAGAAGTGTATTTCAATCAACTTGTTAATTTACAAAAATTAATATTAGAAGTGTATTACAATCAACTTGTTAATCTACATTAATCTGCTATTAATTTTTTTTGTAGGAGTGATTTCTCTTGGAAGGGTGTTGGTGCCCTCCCCCAAAATAGTTACAAACCTATCCTGGACATAAAAGAAGCTTCACTGTGTATAGGAAATCATATCGGTTCAGCGAGATCCTTCACTATAAAACATAGACAAACAACCTTTACAATAAGGATGAACTAAGCATTAAAATGATAAAACATTTTTAATATTTATTTATACATACTTTAAGTTTAATCACAGTTTGCATAATACAGACAAAACATCTAAATGCTCATCATAAAAAGATTTTATATAACATTGCAATATAGCCTTTTAATTTCTATTCTGCTTAAATCCATATGCTAATTTTAGGTTTCGTGATTTTTATTTTTCTTCTTCATAGAAAGATTTTAAATGGCAGTTGGCAAATAAGCTGCAAATACACAGAATAGAGCGAGGAAAAACAAGAAAATCGGAAACTCTCCTCCGCTAGGTATCCCCTTCAGATTCTAATTAAGAATAGTTTATTTGTAAGAGCTGTGCAAGTTGCAAAAACAATTTCCATTTCTGCTATTAACCAAAGAGTGAGGTTACAAAGGAACATGAAAGAATTTTCCAAAAGTATAAACTTGTTTCTGCCCTTAGTAACTTAGAATTGTAAGGGGTAAAGTTTAAAAGAGGAAATCTTAATTATAACCATGTTTTTACATGCAAATTTCTAAAC
Organism: Acartia tonsa; assembly: GCF_053477335.1. Taxonomy (NCBI): domain Eukaryota; kingdom Metazoa; phylum Arthropoda; class Copepoda; order Calanoida; family Acartiidae; genus Acartia; species Acartia tonsa. The sequence goes on along the minus strand of NC_137262.1, from coordinate 12,880,828 downwards.
AAATTTAGTTAGGGTGAAAATTATTTTACCACCAATTGTTCTATCCCTGGACTTTATTAAAATCACTTCTAAGGCGCCAATTATTGTTAAATTGTACAGCATTTAACAAACTATTTTCCTTGAATACAGGTAAAGCTTTTTTGTTCCAGTTTTCTGACCATCCTGCTGACCTGAAGGCCTCAAGGTTTTTCCTAAAATTCATTATTCCTTATATATTAGGTAGATATGCTTCCATATAGTCACAGCACATTGCAAACAATCATACACAAAAAAAGGCGAGGGAAAATGTATTTTTAAGACAGAGTTATTGATATTCATACCTTTATATAAAAACGATTAATTGAAAACAAATATATTTTTGTATAAATCGCTGTATGATCATTGACCAATTTTCTTCACAGTTCTAGATTGTAACTCATTAAAGCAAAATCCCAGTACTGTAACTCTTCGTTTGTTAGAAATCCTGGTTACAAAATTTGGCTACAACCATCCCCCCCCCCCCTTTATTTGACATAATAAGTTATAACTTAAGTGTATTACCTATAGCTTGCATGTTTCTTATTGGGCTTTGTAGGAAACTGTTTAAACCAATCTTGGATGATATTGGCCAACTCTTCACTGTCTTTAAAAACTCTTCCATTTACCTCGTCCTTTACTAGCTCCCCTTCATTATAAGAGACAATGTTTTTTTAAATGTATATTAACATTAAGGAATAAGAGATTATTTTTAAAGGTAATCTCTAATACTAGTTGCCTTCAGAGGGGGGAGGGGGGGGGGTTGACCCCTTTGACTACGATAAGATATAGCCACAGAAAAGGAATCATCTTTGAATATAGCAAAATTATCTAAAACATTGTGTGAATTAAAAATTAAATTCATTACTAAAAATAACATTATTTGCCACAATTGTCAACATACCAATAGCTGGAAACCCAATGGCCGCCACAGGTAGACCACAACCAAACATATCAACTACCTTCATAGGCAAATCTAGACCTTAACAACAACAAAGATGACTTCAGGATGAGGCAGTAACATCCAGCTTATACCAATAACGAAATCAATTCGAAAATAATCACGAAACCTATACGTGGTTTTCAGCTGTCGTTGTAGGTAACATCTATAAATTGCTAAAAAGAAACATGATTGACTAAACCCAAAAATATAGAATTTTTTTTAATAGCAATTGGCGGTAAAAGCTGCCTTCTCAATTATTAAGATTCAATGCCGTATTTGCATGGACCTTAAAGGATAAGACAAGAATGATAAATTGATATACATCTAATGATGATTAAAAAAACCACTTCTGTACATTACATGTATTGGTTGTAAAGTTTGGAACTAACCAATTCAATTTCGATAAAAATACTCAAAGTTTTAGAGCCGATGAATAAGATAACTTGGTTATAAAACTTTGGGTACTTGTGTAATTTACAGTTTAATGGCAATTCCCTCCCAGAGTATTTGACACCAAGTTCAAATCCATCCAAACATCCCCCACTTCGAATTTTAGTTTTTTTTTAAAGAAAAAATCTTTTTCTTGTGGCGATTTGACTTGAAAGGATGGTCGTATTCTCCCCCAAAATAGTTATAATCCTTCCCAGGAGAAGCTACACATTGTAAATAAGAACTATATCGGTTCAACGATTAACGAGATCCTTCGATAAAAACATACAGACAGACATAAAAAACTCATTGACATCCTGTTATTTTTATATAAGGAATAAAAAGGATATATCTTATACCTGAGGATGAAGTATGGAGACTAACACCAAGATCAGCAGAAGAAAGTACCAGTGGATAATCTTCGGCTTAAATAGTTTTAAAATTTACCAAATAAATTAGAAATAGCTCAGCAAAATAAGTTTAAAGTATTTTTCATTATTTTTGACCTAATGATAAGTAATAATCAGTGTTTAGTTTATACTATTTTATAATGTCTTTGTATTTTTAAATAACTTTATTCTGATGAAATAACTAACTTTAGTAAATATTTCCCTATTTTTTTGTTCAAGCACTTATTTAGTTGAATCTATTGTTTGTCCTATTTTATAAGAGCCATTTCTTTCTATGACTGCTAAACTGCATGTTCGAAGTAAAATTGAAAAAAAATCAACTACTTAATAAATCTATTTGTTAAACTTTACCTGTTAACCATGGAGTAATGAATTGAACATATTTGAAGTTCATTTCTTTAATCTTATTCAAATAGAAATCTTTCAGGTCTCCTTTTCCAGTTATAATACAGATCAACTTTGATAGATTTGAACATTCTATAGCGCACCTGAAAAGTTTAATATATGATGGGGTGTATATTCTGAACAAGTTTAATTTTTTACCCTACTGTAAAATATTTCATTTCTTCCCCCTAGCTTTTTCCCCAATGAGGGGGAAAAATAGAAAAGTTTTCAGTAGGTACTATTTATTTTATTCATTTTTTATACCCATCCCACATATTTCTCTAGTTTTTTCCCCAAGGAGAAGGAAATAATATTTTTAGAACTCTCTATTTTCTTTATTTCTATTCTCAATAACAATGTTTAATCTACCAAAGGCATAACTTATTTTCTATTTTCTATCTCTGTATCCTTGAAGCCTAGGTATTAAGGTAAGTTCTAAATAACGTTTTAATACAGACGGACATAAGTTTGAAGGCTGATAATAATATATTACTTCTCATATTGATGCAATGCCTCCAGAAGAATAGAAAAATCTTCATCTTCCGTCCACGATGTTGAGCTCACTATCAAACCTGAAAAAATCAGCTTGTTTATTTAATCAACTAGCGGTTTTGACCACCCATCCTCCATATTTTATTTTAGTTTATGAGAAGCTACCCTGTCAAGAAGAATTATATCGGTTCAGTGGTTAGCGAGTTCCTTCGGTACACACATCATACAGACAGACACACAGACAGAGATCCTTTTACTTTATTATATGGATTTATCCTCTATTGTATTGTCCATTTAAATCTCTTGTAAATTTCAATAATTTACCTGGTCTATTCTCTAACAGAGACAAACTTCCATCCTCCTTTTGTGAGGTAAATATAGTTGACTTATCATCACTGCCTTTCAGCGCAGGATATTCAGAACTCAGCCTAAAATTACATACAATATCTATTAATATATTCATTCATTCATTTTCGTAATTATTTAGCAGCATATAGACTGAAATTTTCAGATATTTTTAGCTCCTTTTTTATCATCAAACATGATAGGAGCCCACCTTACAGGCGGTAAAGAAATTTTTTTGGAAAAAAATCATCAAATGTTTTGTTAAATTCAATACATAAAAAATCAATGCTATAAAAGGCAAATGTATGTACACCTTACAATATTAATCAAACTATTAAATGTAAGTAAAAATGACTAGGTAAACCTTTTTCTAAAATATACAACATTATCTTATTACAATGTCTGAATATTACATATTTAAATTCTAATATAGCAATGTTAACCTTATCATTAGCTCGTGTTTTTCTTCAACTGAGATTGGACGGAACTTTTCAGCCGGCCTGAAATTATTAGAGCATAAAAATAATAAAATGATAATATATTGTATGTTATTTTGGTTCTAAAATAATTTGCTGTAATTTTATTTGAATCAACAGAGCTGCCCTATAGTAAACCATGTGTTACTACTGCCATATTGTTCGGTAATACTCGTTTTCAAACGTATTCATCTTTACCTACACATAAATTTTCCTCCTCAAAAGTTTCTTTATTCCATTTCTAAACCCATTAAGATATTACAACATTCAATCTTGTATCTCATGACTTCGTTTTTTCTTTACAACCACTGCACTGTGTTTATTTTACCTATCATGCAAAGCAGTTGCTTGAATTTCCCAGTTTTCATATAAATCTTGTTGCATAGCCTGTAAAAAAAGCAATAAAATCAATAAGTAATATATATAGAACAACGAAAATTTATGAATGAAATTTATTGAAAATTGATATTTGATTTAAATATAAAAAAAAACCTGCGTAACACAAAAAGAAGTAACCGCTTGTTGACCGAAGTGCTTCTCCAAGAAATCTACAGAAAAAAAATATTAAAAATCTACTGAACTAAATATCGCCATGGAAGGTTTGTAACTGTTTTAAGGAAAGTTATCTACACCATCCCAAGAAAAATTGGCCTCTGAAGAAAAAAAAACACACAAAAAATACTTTATTAAGCAAAAAAAATTACTTACATGTGAATTTAACTAGAGGGTGAGATTCTCCACAACTCATTGATAAAATTGTATGACTGTAGTTGTGAAAATCAACAAGTAATCTAAAAAAGATTTTTGTGAATTTTGAATTTGCTATCAAGGAATTAAGGCAGTTTTAGTAAGCAATTAAACATGTAATCATAATTATAGTCTTAAGAGGTATAAAGATGACATCAATATCTTTATTGAACAAACTATTGCTTTTCAAAAAACCTTTTCTGGGGGTATTTTTAGACTTTTTCCTATATAGTATATAAATTTGGTTAAAATATCTTACCTAGTCCCCTTGAACAAACTGTAAAAGTAGAGGACAGGTAAAGTTGGAACTCCTGGAGGTGTCTGGACCAATATACAGTCCAGGTAGGAGAACAGGGGCAGGCATAATATCAAGTAAATGCTCTAAAAATACAAAATTTCTATTATTGATGCACATAAGTAGCAAAGCGGCATGTGAAATGTAGAAAGTTAAACATAGATAAATAAAGAACCATTTTTCCCTTTACTTTTCCTTATTTTCATATCTTTTTAGCAATACTTGTTCTATAGGTCTTCAATTATTTTCAATATTTAAACTTTATGTTTGGTTGGTAATGGTTAGTCATACAAAAATTAAAGAAAAGGATAGAGGGCAAGACCCTGTACCGGTTTTTTATTGGGTTTTTGAAATCAGCTAATAGCGTCGGAAATATAAACAGAGCAGAGTCCTCACAAAAGAACAAAAAGTGATTTTCTAGCAGACAAAAAGAATCTCTGCTACTTGAGCAGGTATTTCATACATCTACATATACTTATACATTCATCATGCGAATAAGGTATTAATCATAACATTGATAATTTACTGACCTGTAAAAATGCCTTGATAAAATATTTGACCAGGCGTGGAATGAAGTTTGGCAGATTTGATACTTTTCTAACGTGTCTTATTGATATGTTTTTATTTGATTTTACTTGGTCTGGCGGATCTGATCCACTGTACCCTATTAGATCTACCTACAAACAAAAGTAAGAGTAATTTTAAAAGATGTCATTTGTCTACATTTATTATTGAAAGCTACAAGGTTTTGAATAATATAACTATTTTTTTTTCATTTCAGAACTCTTACAAGTCCTGGAAAGATTGTGAACCCGATCTTTTCTACAAAAACTGAATATTTGTTAGTTTTAATTTTGGCTCGAATTTGTCCGGAATCCTTTGATGAAGAATACTACTACTATAAAACATTGAAAAATGAATCAGAATCTTATTTTGTGAAAAGTGCTCTACTTGAATACTTGAAACAATGATGTAATTAAACAAAATATCAACAGTTAGATATAGTTTTACCTCATATCCATTCTCAGCTAGTGACAGGGCATGGTAGCACATTCTGGGTGACCGACCTATGTCACCCAAAACAACCACTCCTACTCTCATTCTAATTCTGAAACATATGCAATTAATCAACAATCAAAGTTAAAACTTTAAGGAGAGAAGGACTTTTCTTAAAGTGTGTTAATGACACTTAGAAAAAGGTAAAAATTAAATATGAACATAAGCATCCGCACACTTTGTTAGAAATGCCTCCCTCCTTTCTCTAGTTTCTTTTTAATCAACTGAAATCTGCAGTGTAAAAATTAAAGTGCACAAAATGCAATGTATCTAAGTACCATAGACTTTGGAAAATATAAAAAATCATCTTATAATTTTGTGCACAAAATTCTCTTCGTCTAGCTGAATGTCTCCATTTCTGTAATAAATCTCCTCTTCTTTGTAGAAATGGTCTTTGTTAAATTCAGGAAAGAAAAATTGAGTTTCCTGTAGAAAAAATAACATTCAGTTTCAAAAGTAATAATTCCATGAAAGATTTTAATTAAACTTGGTTACTTAAGCTAAACAGTAGGTCTAGATTTGTAAGGAGCCATTATATACAGTCAACAAAATATCTTATTTTTTATTAAAAGAAACCCCGAAAAAGAACTAAAACATTTTTTGATAAGAGGGTTTAAAGTAAAAATGATTTTTAAGAAGCTACCTACGAGGGCGCCGTAGCTCTGTGGTACTGCACTGAGTTACGGTGATGAGAATTCGAGTTCAAACCCATGCATGTTGCAATCACAACATGTTGTCTCGAATTCTCCAATGTGTATTCACGCAACCTCCCCCAGTTGCGTTGGAAGGGAGATTGTTAGGTAGTTTGGATGCCTAATAATCAAGTGTATAATACCATCACTTCCCTTAATCCCAGGCTCCTCTTAGGAGAGTGTCATTCATTACGGTGACTTAATCTGGGACACCTGCCATACTCAAAACCGGCGAGGGTGAGGTAATAACGAGGAGCTCTCATGAGACAGCGTGTCAAGTCATACTTGAACGTGGAGCTTAAGCTGGCCCTGGTGGCTATACAAAAGTGTCTCAACATACTCCAGGAGTCTTAGGTCCAAACCCTAAGAAACTATGGCTAATCAAACAAAGAAGCTACCTATGAAATCAAGTTTTGTTCGGCACATTTCATTGAAAAAAATCTTTGAATATTGGGATATATATATTATGTTATCTTTCCTTATGAGCTGTAATGACAGAATCTGACCCATGACTGGCATTTCTGGTATCCGTTAATCCAAACCTCCCTCGTATCGTTTCAGGATCAGTAAATCTAAATCATAACATAAATAAGTAATAATAGTAAAGTAATTTAAATTTTTTTCACTTAGATGTAGTACCTAGGTACAGGAAAAGGCTTATGTACCAAGTTTCAAGAATCTAGCTTAATGTTTATACCATTTTGCTCACTGTTTAAGTGTCATTACGCCCCCCTCCCTTTATCTTCATGAATCTTTCGTTGCGGTATTTACCTAGTTTTGAATACTTTGGTAGGTCCCATTAATTTTCTCCAGTCTTGAATAGCATTTTCTTTTGCTAAAAAAGATATGAAATATTATTAATTTTTCTATTGCTTACTTAATAACCATTGCTCTTAACAATCCAATTGTGTATTCAAAAGTTCTCTTAGTTTAATATATCATGATGGCAAATTATCAAGACAAGTACCACCAAAACAAAACAAAAAATTAAATAAAAATCAAATAAAAAGTAATACCTACCTAAAATCATTGGTTGAATAGGTCCAGATGACATGTATGTAACAAGGCGGTTAAAAAAGAACTTTCCTCTAAAAAAAATGGTAATGATAATGCTACAATTTTATATGTACTATCGAGTATGCCTTTAGAGGCCTCTAGGGTCACTTGAGGTGAGTCCTTCCCGTCTTTTCAATTTTAGTTTTTAAAGAAAAAGTGAAAAAAATGGGTTGGTCTTTTTTATAAGAGCGATTGCTTTTGAAAGAGTGGTGATACCCTCCCCCATGATAAACTTTCCCCAGGATCTAAGAGAAGCTACATTGTAAAGAACAATATTGGTTCAGCGGTTAGCGAGCTCCTTCGGTATAGACAGAAAGAAAAATAATAGGTAAGTTACATTAAAACTTGTGATTACTTCAATTTTCTGAGGAGATTGAGCATTATTATTCCTGTGTTCTTCGTAAAAATCTTCAGCTCGTTTTTTATCAAACTGTATATTGGCAAAATTCAATTTGAACTTTAAGTGTTGATATTCCAATGTTAAAGATTACTTAGAAATCAAAGTCGAACCCGAATTTCCTAACCAACTTCTTATAATAGCAGGTGTCCTCTGTTAAAATCTAACCTTACTTAGTGAGATTTGAAATTATCTTTGGACATTTAAATATTCCTATTTTTCGACGGTTTTCCACAAAATGTCTAGTTGAGCACAGAACCCCCCCCCCCCCCTATTCTTATTTTGAAAAATATAGAAACAAGGATGACAACATCCATAAGCATAAGCATAAGTAGCGAAGCAGAAAAAATATGTATAAGAATTTAAAGATTAGTTGTCAAAAGCATCTGCATGTATATTAGGAAAAATATCACGAAACCTTTTTAACATTTGTTTTCAATTTCTTGATATTTATATTTCAGTACTATGACTGACAGACTGTCAGTCAAAGTAAATGGATGCTCAAAACAACGGGAAATTTAATTTTGATATTTTTAACTACAAAAATTTTAAAAATCAGACCATAAACACCAAAGATGTGAGGAAAAATGTGAAAAATATGAAAATAGCCAAAAACCTGCAAAAAGGCAGTCTGACCGCCATTGATGTTTTCTTGAAACGACAGGAAATTGAATTCTGATATCTATAACTGAAAAACTTTGGAAATCGGACCATAAACACCAAAGGTATGGAGAAAAATGTGAAAAATACAAAAATAGCCTAAAACCTGCTTAAAGGCAGTCTGACCGTCATAATTGTTTTATTGAAAAGACAGGAAACTTAATTTTGATACTATAACTGAAAAAAATTTTGGAAATCGGACCATAAACACCAAAGATATGGACAAAAATGTGAAAAATACAAAAATAGCCTAAAACCTGCTAAAAAGCGGTCCAACCGCCATTGATGTTTTATAGTTAATTGTGCTCCTTAATAATGGTAATGTTGTCAAAAAATTTCAGCCTTTTATCTTTTATAGGAGCCGAGAAAATCACGTTTCCCCCAAACTAAGACATACGGACATACAGACAGACGGACATTGCAAGTTATAGAGTAGCTTCGCTATTAAAAAGGGAGTAGGTAGTTACCGGAGATATAGGTCTCGCAGGGTTTAGGGATCCCCGCGTAAAAAAAGAACGATATGATTATGCAACCGATAGGCATTTTAAAGAAATCACCGACTTTTAGTACCTAAAGTAAAAATCTTAAAATGTTAATCATAAAATTCAAAATAAGATTTGCCTTCCTTGATCATCTTGCTTCTTATAACAAGGAAGTTATTATCTACAATCATTTGTCGCACTGAAAAAAAAATATACCTATTCAATGGGTTCTACTACCACATTACGTTAAAAAATGTAAACAGAGTTGAAACTGTAATAGGTACCTACATTTTTTTTCTATTTTTCTTTTTCGTATTTTTAGCAAAATGAGTGGTAATTTGTAATTACATTAACAATAGCCCTAATAATACCGATTTAAAATAAAAATTCTCATAAGTTCCACTCAACAAAACATTTGATGCCTTTCACCAAGATTGGGTTAACATTTTTGATATAAAAATTCTATATTACTTACCTAAGTTAAGGTTTAGAAAGTGCTGTGTTAAATCCGGTTTTAGAATGCCTAACGTCAATTCCAGCTTTCCGTTTGTAGCTAAAATATTTTTTTTTGTGAATTGAGGTTAGATGTACAATAACATAACGATGTCTTTCTGTTTGTGTACGAATTTGCTCACAACTAGACCAATTGGGTTCTGCTTTTCGAAAAAAATATAACTTTAACTGGTCATACCAAGGATTTAAACAAAATATCTGTAGAATCTTTTCAAAGTTCACAACGTACTGCATGTGCGCGCCACTGCGTGGGGCTCACTATAAAACGCCTTAGCTTACCAGACTTTTTTAATGCCAGCCTGAAATATAATTATCTTATTCTTTTCAAAACGTGTCTAGTGTAAATAAAAGAATCCCATATAAATTTAAATTAATGAAAACCTTGGCTGTTAGCTGTTGAAAAAGATTTGCAGTATATTCGCGAACCACATTTTAACATTATTGTGTTTATTTTTTTTATCTGTAAAACAAGTTTAAAAACAATAAAATTAACCAAAACCACATCTGATATTTTAACTTTTATTCATCAACTCAAAAACGATTTAAAAATGATGCCAATAACGTCTCTGACAAACTGAGACATTATTTGTAAGCTATCAAAAAATAACAGTATTAAAAACAAATAAAAAAGTTTACATATTTTAAATTTGTTCAGACACACACAACACTAAAAAAAATGGCTCCGTATTTTATGTTGTTTGATCTTAATACAAGAAATATATTATTAATATAAAATAGTTCAATTGTTAAGTCAATTGATTTGATCAAATTGAAATACATATATTTAGTACAAAAGTTGTACTTTAGTAAGTACAAATATACCAAATATATACATAAATTTAGTACCTACAAAAGTTGTACTTCATTGAAGTATAGATGTACTAAATAAATGCATAGATTTAGTACAAAATCGTACAATTGTACTAAATAAAAACATAGATTTAGTACAAAAGTTGTACTTTGCTGAAGTACAAATGTACTAAATTTACATAGCAGAACACTCATAAAAACAAAATCACACTTGTTTATTCAATAATATGTCTATGTTACAATTACAATTACTCTCGTGTTAAATTTTTAATTTAAATTACATGCATAAAATATTTCATTCAAACACTGTTGCCAGATAATTTAAATTAGTAAGCTAAGGGGGGGGGGAAAATGTGGTGACTCGTGCCACGACATACCAGCAATTTTATTTTGGGTGCTACTCCCTTAGTTTTAGAGATAATTGGGTGAAATCTTTTGGGCTGGGTCACTAATTACCCCAACTAGAGGTATCTTTCAAAAAAAACGGCGGCGGGTCCGCCGCTCCCGCCGTTCGCCGCCATTTTCCGCCGCCGCCAAAAAAAATTTTTTTATTGCATTTCTCGCCGAATTAGGCAATTTGGAATCATTTGAGACCATGTTATTTTTTTCAAAAATTTTTTCCCTTATAACCAACCCTGCGGGGGGACTTAGTCATTTTTTTCAAATTCTCGTTTATCAAGGTATATCTTAAATTCAGTGCCTCTCCTAAGCTTTTAAAGATATTGAGACAAAACCTTTTGAGGTAGATCAGTAAAAAATATTTGAATAAAAAATGGCGGCGGTACCGCCGCTCCCGCCGTCCACCGCCATTTTCCGCCGCCGCCGCCAAAATTTTTTTTATTGCATTTCTCGCCGAATTAGGCAATTTGGAATCATTTGAGACCATGTTATTTTTTTCAAAAATTTTTCCCCTTATAACCAACTTAGTCATTTTTTTTCAAATTCTCGTTTATCAAGGTATATCTTAAATTCAGTGCCTCTCCTAAGCTTTTAAAGATATTGAGACAAAACCTTTTGAGGTAGATCAGTAAAAAATATTAGAATAAAAAATGGCGGCGGTACCGCCGCTCCCGCCGTCCACCGCCATTTTCCGCCGCCGCCGCCAAAATTTTTTTTATTGCATTTCTCGCCGAATTAGGCAATTTGGAATCATTTGAGACCATGTTATTTTTTTCAAAAATTTTTCCCCTTATAACCAACCCTGCGGGGGGACTTTGTCATTTTTTTTCAAATTCTCGTTTATCAAGGTATATCTTAAATTCAGTGCCTCTCCTAAGCTTTTAAAGATATTGAGACAAAACCTTTTGAGGTAGATCAGTAAAAAATATTAGAATAAAAAATGGCGGCGGTACCGCCGCTCCCGCCGTCCACCGCCATTTTCCGCCGCCGCCGCCAAAATTTTTTTTATTGCATTTCTCGCCGAATTAGGCAATTTGGAATCATTTGAGACCATATTATTTTTTTCAAAAATTTTTCCCCTTACAAGCCGTCCTGTGGGCGGCGGAAAATGGCGGGAGCGGCGGTATCGCCGCCATTTTTTATTCAAATATTTTTTTGCTGATCTACTTCAAAAGATTTTGTTTCAATATCTTTAAAAGCTTAGGAGAGGCACTGAATTTAAGATATACCTTGATATTTAAGTCCCCCCGCAGGGTTGGATATAAGGGGAAACATTTTTGAAAAAAATAACATGGTCTCAAATGATTCCAAATTGCCTAATTCGGCGAGAAATGCAATAAAAAAATTTTTGGCGGCGGCGGCGGAAAATGGCGGTGGACGGCGGGAGCGGCGGTACCGCCGCCATTTTTTATTCAAATATTTTTTACTGATCTACCTCAAAAGGTTTTGTCTCAATATCTTTAAAAGCTTAGGAGAGGCACTGAATTTAAGATATACCTTGATAAACGAGAATTTGAAAAAAAATGACTAAGTCCCCCCGCAGGGTTGGTTATAAGGGGAAAAATTTTTGAAAAAAATAACATGGTCTCAAATGATTCCAAATTGCCTAATTCGGCGAGAAATGCAATAAAAAATTTTTTTTTGGCGGCGGCGGAAAATGGCGGCGAACGGCGGGAGCGGCGGACCCGCCGCCGTTTTTTTTGAAAGATACCTCTAGTTGGGGTAATTAGTGACCCAGCCCAAAAGATTTCACCCAATTATCTCTAAAACTAAGGGAGTAGCACCCAAAATAAAATTGCTGGTATGTCGTGGCACGAGTCACCACATTTTCCCCCCCCCCTTTACTAATTCAAAATTTAATACATGTTTTAATAATTTAAATATGGATTGAACAAAAATTGCTAAAAATGGCAACTTTATTCAGGAAAATAATTTAAAAATTATCATCACCATGTCAATGATCACTGTTTCGGTAGAAAATATAAATAATAAAACTTAAAAATTCTGGACTAAAAAGAGCACTGAAAAATATGCTAGAATTAGGGATGTATTAACAAAATGGAAGCATTAACTAAAGCTAAAGTGATAAGATAATATCTGCAAATTAAATAACTATAAAATAAATAAATCACACCATCTAGAAAGAAAAGTATAAAAATTGCTACAAAATGTTGTATATTTAATACATTTATAAATATTTTTTTTATTTGATTTTTATTTTGGTTATTAATGTGTTATATAGATGAACTATTGAGATGGTTAGATGTGCTGACCGTCGGATTTAGCTAATTCGGGTTTGCCACAACTTCACCTATAAAAATAACTTAAGCACTTAATAAGATCAGGTATAATTGAAAAATATGTTTCGGGTCATGTGAAGGAAACGAAGTTGCGAGTTTCGTCGTATTTTCACAGTAGCTTTTGAAAAGTTATTTTAGGTTAGGTAAATGTTAATGATTGCCCCACAGAATTAGAGCCCCACGCATGGGCTAGAAATAGGAGAAAAGCTACTGAGAAAATACGACGAAATCCGCTTCCTTAACATGACCCGAAACATATTTTTCAATTATACCTGATCTTATTAAGCGCCAGGGGTGTATATTCTGCATGGGATCCCCTGCTCAGGGGGGGGGGAAATAAAAAATAAGTGGTTGGAGGGAAAAAAAATGTAAAAATTAAGAAAACTGTAAACATTTTTTCCATTTCGCCCCCCTCCTTGGTTAAAAAAACTAAAAAAAATGTGTGGTAGGAGGGATAAAATAAATAAATTATAGAGTTCTTTAAATATTTTTCTATTTTCCCCCCTACTTTTTAAGAAAAATCTAGGGGGAAAAAAAATAAAAAAATTTGTAGCAGGGGAAAAAAATAAATCTTGTGCAGAATATACACCCCTGTTAAGTGCTTAAGTTATTTTTAAGAAATAAAAAAAAGGAATTATCTGAATTTATGCTGCTTTGTCGTTATTGTTAACATCAATAATCTACCTAACTAACATTTTTCATTTTTTTATGTAACCTAGAGGTTGCGCTCCTAGCATTTAGGATTTCTGTATTTAAAGAGCAGAAAATAGCTTAAAACCATCCCAAGGCCAAAACTAAATTCTTAAAATTAAATGACTAAAACTATCCAGTGACCAATCTGAAGATTCCCTAAATGGAGAATTCAATTTGTTCAGTAGTTTTTTTAATTCAAGCCAAGTAGAAATAAAATCTTACTACTATTGATATATGTTTCAGGGCAGGAGGTACTTCTTGAAGTACTGGGGGATATTGACGTCCCTCCCCTTACCAGTCACCCTTCCTTCCAGGGATATGGAAGGTTTGCGTAGGACTAACTATCCTACCTGTAAAAATCCCCACAGTTAGCGAAAACACCCACAGAACCTCAAACACTTATGGCTTTCACACAGCCAGAGGTGTACATGAAACAAGAACCGTTGGAACTGATGCTCAGTTTACTGAGAATATGAAAGATGATGGTCAAATCCGAAAGGAAGCTATCAACTTGATGACAGGACCAATAAGTTCTAAGCAAAGCTGTAAGATAGGAACCTGGAATGTTAGAACAATGTATGAGTCAACTAAAACAGCCCAAGTAGTTAAAGAAATGACAAGTTACAATATTGGAATACTTGGAATTGCGGAATGTAGATGGACAGGACAAGGACAAACTACAACCAAAGATGGCCACCTAATACTTTATTCTGGTCATGAAAGCCAACATATGTATGGTGTTGCTATAATTATTCAAAAACGACATGTCAATTCACTAATAGACTGGAAACCTATATCAGACAGAATAATTAAGGCTAGATTCCAATCAAGGCATTGCAAGTTGACTATTATCCAATGCTACGCCCCAACAAATGACAAAGATGGAGAAGTAAAACAAGAGTTTTATGATCAACTGCAATCAATCAGAAACTCAGTACCCAAACATGACATGTGCCTAGTTCTTGGAGATATGAATGCTAAAGTAGGAACTGACAGGACTGGAGTGGAGAACGCAATGGGACACTTTGGTATAGGTACAAGAAATGAAAATGGAGAACTTTTACTTGAATTCTGTTTAAATAATGATATGGTTATAGGAGGTACACTATTCCAACACAAAAACATTCACAAATATACCTGGACAACGCCTGATGGACAAACAAGAAACATGATTGACCACATTATGATCAATAGAAAATGGGTCAAGTCAATGCAAGACTGTAGGAGTTACAGAGGAGCCGACATATTTAGTGACCATGAACTAGTTGTCAGTAAGATTAAATTAAAGCTGAAGCGTACTGGCCATGATAAAAAGAGTGAGATTGGTAGACAATATGATTCTTCAAGATTAAAGGACCCTGTGATAAAGAATGAATTTGTCTTAAAACTCATAAATAGATTTCAGGTCTTAGAGGACCTAAATGACGAGACTGAGATCATATGGACTTCAATTAAAGAAAACTTTCAATCTACTGCTAAGGAAATCCTAGGACACAAGAAACCAGAGAAAAAGGACTGGATCTCTGATGAAACATGGAACAAAATAGAAGAGAGAAAGAAGCTTAAAAATAAAATTCATAGTGCTCAAGACTGGGCTGACATGAGCAATTTAAGAGCTGAATATACTGCTAAAGATAAAGAGGTCAAAAAGTGCACAAGGAAAGACAAGAGAGATTACATTGACAATCTGGCTGAAAAGGCCCAAAGAGCAGCTGACTTCGGTAACATGAAAACAGTATACAACATAACCAGGCAACTAAGTGGAAAATGTAACAAAAAGATTGGTGAGACTATCAAGGCTAAAGATGGTAAATTACTCACTACAGAAAAAGAAGTTGCTGAAAGGTGGAAATCGCATTTTGAAGAAGTGTTGAACAGACCTGAACCAGAAATTACTGCTGAACCAGAACCAGGACATGAAATAGACATAGACACACGACCACCAACTATTCAAGAAGTTAAAGCTGCTATACATAGTCTAAAGAATGACAAAGCACCTGGACCTGACTTAATAACTGCCGAAATGCTTAAGGCAGACATAGATCTTTCTGCTAGGACTCTAACTGATCTCTTTGATAAAATTTGGAGGCAAGAAAAGATACCAACGGACTGGTCTAAAGGTATAATCATAAAACTTCCTAAGAAGGGAGATTTGAACAATTGTGATAATTGGAGAGGAATTATGCTGCTTTCTATCCCAAGCAAGGTCCTATGTAAAATTATTTTAAACAGAATTGATGAGAAAATTGACAATAAACTAAGAGAAGAACAAGCTGGATTCCGTGCTGGAAGGGGCTGTGTTGACCAAATTTTCACCCTCAGGACGGTTATTGAACAATGTGTTGAATTTAACAAGCCACTCCATGTAAATTTTGTTGATTTCTCTAAGGCCTTTGACTCCATACACAGACAAACACTCTGGAAAATACTAAGAAGTTATGGTATACCTGAAAAGATGATAATTATGATAACTAAATTCTATGACAACTTCCAAGCCTGTGTTTCAGTTGGAAACAATAAGACATCTGATTTCTTTAGAATAAGCACTGGAGTTAGACAGGGATGCATTTTATCACCTATTCTATTTATATTGGTCATTGACTGGGTGATGAAGAAAACCACAGAGGACAAAAAACGTGGTCTCCAGCTGGGCATACTAGGACACCTAGAGGATCTGGACTTTGCTGATGACCTGGCACTGATTTCAGAAACAATCAAGCATCTACAAGCTAAAACAGATAGACTAGTCAAATATGCAGGACAAGTCGGGCTCCTTGTTAATGTCAAGAAGACCGAAATTATGAATATACCTACAAACCCTGATCAAAATATAACAATAAATGGTGAACAATTGAAACAAAGCAACAAATTCACCTATCTGGGGAGTGTTATCAGCAGCGAAAATGGCTCAAAAGCTGATATTAAGACCAGGATTGATAAGGCTAGGGTTGCTTTCAACAGTCTACACAACGTTTGGAATTCAAAGAAACTTGCTCTGAAAACAAAAATCAGACTTTACAACAGTAATGTGAAATCAGTTCTTCTTTATGGAGCTGAATGCTGGAGAACTGTGAAAACTGAAACAAATCAACTTAATGCATTTCACAATAGCTGCCCAAGAAGAATTTGCAAAATATTCTGGCCAAACAAAATATCAAACATTGATCTGTATGCTAAGACCAAGTGCAATAGTATTGAAGCAGAAGTAAAATATAAAAGACTAAGGTGGCTAGGACATGTGCTCAGAATGGAACAAAATAGGTTTCCAAAAAAGTGCTTAAAATGGAACCCCACCACTGGTAAACGTAAACGGGGACAACCAAAAATGACCTGGAGGCGGAGCACTGAAAAAGACCTCTTTAATTTGGAATTAACATGGGGAGAAGCTGAAGCACTTGCCAAAAAAAGGAATTCATGGAGGAACAAGGTGTCCGTATTCTCTGGACTTAACAGTCAAAAAGAGAGATGCGCCTGATGATGATTGATATATGTTTAGTTCTGTACCTGAATTGCAGGTAGGTGATTAAGCTGGAAGCTGGAGTTTCTTTCCCTTCAGAACCTGCAATAGAAATAATTTTAGCAACATGGTATTACGGTAAATTGTTTTATTTACATTGAATTTTTTTCTCTCTACCTACCATGTAACTGTTACAAGAAAGAAGACATCTTTAATTCTTAATTTTTCTTTTTATTAAAAAGTTTTTCAAACATTAAAAATAAGGGGAAAGGCCATGAAATTGATTTGAGTGAAAGCACCAAAATTTTTTTTGGATAATAAGCTAACTTATGCTGTGCTAATGACAATTAAGTTCGTTATTTGAAACATATCTGATACTGAACTATACGATCAGGACAGTAGTAAATTGGACTTTACCCCCCCCCCTTTCTTAAGAAGGGGAGTAAAACGTTTTCATTATGTACCTGGGTACTTATTAATTTTAAGAATTCTTTTAACTACTATTACATATTTTTTATCCCACCCCCCGCACTCTTTTGCCGGGGATCCCATACAGAATATAATACACCCCTGAGAGTCTAGAAGGACATACCTTACTAACAGAATAGTTACAATAATAACTTGAACCTACCTTAGTGATGTATAGATAGAAGAAATCACAATAGAGTATGGTCTGTACACAACCAGCAACTATAGCGATGATATCATAGAAGCTCTCACTGTAGTACCTGAAGTACATAATAAAAATTAATATGTGTGGTTGACTAAAAGTTTCTAAGGTACTACTATAATAGACGTGCCTTTAATAAGACACAAGCATAGCTCTTAAGGAATAGGACAATGAACGATAAATTCATAAATCTTCGACAGTGATGAAAGACAAAATTACCCCTTTTATAGATTAAAATTATAGGTTGAAAAGTTCGGACACTACAAGTTTAGAATCAAACCAAATTCGATAAAAGTACCCAAAGTTATTGAGCTAACGAATAAGATAATTTACGGTTCTGTGTCACTTCACTCTCTTCTTTGGAATCTTTCTTTAAGATGGACCGGCTGTTTAGGGTTAAGATAATGATCCCGTAAAACAAAAAATTGTTCTTCGTGCCTAAAAAAGCCATTTTTTATATGAAAATCTGCCCACCTGTAGATCCAGTTGAGAATGTAAAGAGCTCTGTAAGATCCGAGGGCAAAGAGATAGTGGCTGGTGATGGACTCGGCCTCGCCAGTCTTAGATACCATGAACAGCTGGGGCAGGATGGCCACGGATTCAAGATAGATAGAGAAGGTCCACAAAATTTCCATAACTAAATTAATATCAAATATATTCAAGAGTGTATGTTCTGCACAAGATTTATTTTTTTCCCCAAAGGATTTTTATTTTCAAACAAAAAGATGAATAGACTAAATCTTACTAGCTTGAAAGTAACAAAACTCTTGATTACCTGAGAACTCGTGATTAAGAACCAAAGCCAGCAGGATACAGGGGCCAAGCAGAAATTCAATTCTAAATTAAAACAATATTAGTTTAAATAAAAACTTATGTCTTGACAAACATTTTCAACTTTGACAGAAAAGACATCCAATTACTGCATAGAACGACTGGGAATAATTTTCTGATCTGATTTTATTTAGAAATCATTGGAACAAAATGCAGAATTGGTATAAAAGATAAAAACTATAGGCATGTCTTCTTTTCAAAAAAAAAAATTAAAGCTCACCTAAAGGTGTCGTGGTTGCCATCATATGTTGCCTTGAACTTAACATACATCAGATACACAGTGGCCGCGGCAGAAGAGATAAAGAAGAGCTTCATCACCGTGTTGTACAAAGAGATGAAGTTGGTCAACAGGTCCAGGTAACGGGATACAAACACAATCAGAAATAGAATCTGAAAAAAGAGGTAGAATTAGTCTCAATATTGAACCTTATTTTTTATTACACTCAGGACTGAAGTATTCTTTGGAAGCGCAGATACTCTTAGCATAGGCAATTCCTTACGTCAAACTTTATATATTTTCATCAAAATGTTTATTAACATTTTCTTTCCTGACTAATAAGTTCCAAAGAAGATTCTATAAGGGGGGGGGGGGAAGTTCTGACATATTTGCGTAAACGGTGAGTATAGGCTTTATCTTTGGACTGAGAGGATAGGTTATTAGGGATAAAATCATTCTTATATGGTTAATTTCTCCCAGATTTAAGATTTTTTGGATAGGCATTCAGGTTCCGGAGCTCCAGGCCTCCAGGTGGTCTCTGTACAGGTAAAAATGAAAAAAAAAAAAATTTTAAAGTTACAGGTCAACTTATAAAGCAAAATATGCATATTTTTTAATATTATTCACATATTTGAAGAAAAAATATGCATATTTTGTTTTATAAGTTGATTTTTAACTTTAAAAAAAAATTTTTTTTTTTTCATTTTTACCTGTACAGAGATCACCTGGAGGCCTGAGGCTCCGGAACCTGGATGCCTATCCAAAAAATCTTAAATCTGGGGGAAATTCATCATATAAGAATGATTTTATCCCTAATAACCTATCCTCTCAGTCCAAAGATAAAGCCTATACTCACCGTTTACGCAAATGTGTCAGAACTTCCCCCCCCCCCTTGATTCAAAACGCTATATTAATATTAATTATGCATACTTACTATGTAATACATTTGATTCTTTATTATTATTGTTTGTATCATATTCATATCAAATGCATGCAAAAGTTGATTGAAATATGATAGGTATCAAAAGCAGAATCTTTGATGTACTAAAAAGTGAATTTTTTAAGTAGCGAAGACACTGTAAAATAAGAAATGACTGTCGTCCGTCTTGAAAAGCGTATGGGAAATACTCTATTATACCAATAAACATCCACTGCATATTTCACTTGAGATGTCGGTCGTTAAGTAATGCTCTGTAAAACCTAAATACCTACCTTAAATGAAAAAAATAAATTATCTCTGCTGATATCTTAGATAGAATGCTGATTTTTTTAATGATTATGTTAACAAATTCGCAACTATTCCAAAATTACTTGGTCAGTCGCTCTATTATAAGTGCTCAAATTCGTCATTTTTTTCGCAACAAAAGAACTCCAAACTTACCCTACACCTTATGTTAGTTTCTACCAGATTTATTGAACGCATAGAAGTTTTTTCCCCGTATCGCTTCGAAACCGATTAATATCAGGTGGATTAGAACTGATTCTTAGTCAAACTGAAAAATTATGTCTCGCATCGTGTTATATTCCGTTTTCTACGAATATAAAAACGTACAAAAAGATTAAAACCAGTTATTGGCATCTCGGGGCTAAAAAAACTGGTTTTAATCTTATATTTGTAAATTTTATATCCGCGGAAAGCTGTTTATAATACGATGCGAGAAATAATTTTTATTAAATACCTGAGATTTGCCCGATATGCCAGCACATGACCGGGTCTTCCAGATCTTCAACAGCAGGATGACAATGGCCAGGAGATGAGACAAATCTCCGGTCAGTCTAAATATGTTCATCTTCGCTCTGAAATTACACAAATTTTGATTATATATATGGGATGTATTGTATGTATACCTATATATTATATGTATGACACGTGGGTTACAAAAAATGCACAAACTATTATATACAGGGGTGTATATTCTGCACAAAATTCATTTTTTCTCCTGCTGCAAATTTTTTTTCCCTCCTAGTTTTTTCCAGCAAGAACGGGGAAAAATGGAAAAACATTTTAAGGACTCTTTTTCTTCATATTATTCCCTCCCATATATTCTTTTAGTTTTTTTTTACCAAGGAGGGGAGAAAAATGGAAAAAAAATGTTGTTTCTTAATTTTTACATTTATTTGCCCCTACCACAGATTTTTTAACTCCCCCCCTTAAACAGGGTTAAATTTGCAGAATATACATACACTCCTGTATATATATTACAATATGATACAATATAATCACAAACATAGCAAACTGCAAAGTCTTTTTAAAAGCCAAAACATTCTTGCTATATTAAAGTAAAAAAAAATATTTTTTTTTTAACTAAAAACACCTTTTTTGGAGCTTAATTTTCAGTTTGTTCAATGACGAGTTTGACAGTCAGTGATCAGTTACAAAAGGTACAAGAAGTAATAATAAAAGCGAATATATAAATAGTGAATATATATGATTATTATAATTTTACAAAATTAAGTAATATCAAAAATATTTAGAATGTTTTGTTCAACGGTTTTGTCACTGGTTTAAAGGAGTCGCCAAAATAGCAGCAAAATGCAAAATGGAATTTAAACAAATGTAAATTTTAGCTTGATGGGTACTTCATTATTAATAAAAGATTATGCACGGACGGGAGCAAATGATACTCAGTGATATAAAACTTTTTTTTAGTAAAATGCTAGACATTTGTTAAAGGGGGGGGGGGGTTAATGCAACAATTTCGTAATCAATGCGCAAATGACACTTAGAACCCGAATTTCAATACGAAACTTGACACGAGTAAGTAATCCTTGGTAGGTCTTTTCCAACTTTTTGTTAGATTTTGGGAAAATAGACCTAACTAGGATTACTCAAGTTTCATAACAAAATTCGGATTCTAAGTGCCATTTGCGCATTAATTACGAGATGGTTGCATTAAAAAAAAAACTTTAGCTACATGGACAAAGTTAATTCAGTTATAACATAGTTTTATAAAGAAAAGTCATATTAAATAAATCTTTAAAACAGTATGATTTACGTACTTTAGCCTTATAGATCATCTAGTGATATTTGAATTTAATGCCCTTCTTTCGTTCGTTCAAAGTCCCATTTTTAAGTATTTCCTACATTAAAAACATTTGAAAGTTAATAATACTTTTTTTCGACAACAAAATGTACGTTTGATTAGATCAGATCTTAAATGAGATTATATTAGGAATTTTTTTCTTAATTTATTCCAAATCCTGTGGTTAACAAAACGCACGTACGTATCGTTGATGTAACGTATATACGCATCGTAAATAACCCTTATATACGTGTCGTTGATGTAACGCAAATGCGCTTCGTTAATAACCCTTTTAGAAGATTGGTAAACGTTGTCAAACGCTTCTTCAGTAAAGAATTTCTTTTATTTTTGCGTTTTCTCAATGCCCATATTTGGGCCGGGGACAAGATCAATTCTCAATTTTTGTATGGCTGTAGCAAGCCTAGAGTTTGGAGCCTCGCAATCCTTGTCAGTTCTCTCCAGGATGTCATTTTCAACTAGCCAACATTCATCATCGCTCAATTCTGTTCAAACAATGTATAGTTGTATTAAAAAAAATTATAAATTTTCAGACCTACACAGGGGTGTATATTCTACATGGGATCTCCGGCTCAGGGGGGAATAAAAAATAAGTGGTTGGAGGGGGAAAAAATGTAAAAATTAAGAAAAATGAAGAAAAAAATTTCCATTTCCCTCCCTCCTTGGTGAAAAAAAACTAAAAAAATGTGTGGTAGGAGGGATAAAAGAAATAAAATATGGAGTTCTTAAACTATTTTTCCATTTTCCCCCCTACTTGGTGAGAAAAAACTAGGGGGGGGGGGGGAAATAAAAAAATTTGTAGCCGGGGAAAAAAAAAATCTTGTGCAGAATATATACCCCTGGACCTACAATAATTTTAGTTAAACAATATTATTATTTCAGATAGGAAAGAACAATAATCTGATCAAAAAGTTCAGGAAATGATATCTAATGATGACAACTGGTCAGAAGTAAACAAGAAAGTGTGAATACACACACATAGAAAGGCACATTTTTGTAGATCATTGTATTGGAGGTCCTAGGTTCTAAGTAAATAATGTAAAAGTTGTCTTTCTAGAGACATAAAAATTTTAAAAGAAACTATGCATTATATTTCCTTTTGAATCGTTTTTGCAGCTGATGGAAATTGTCTTCAACTGTTGAAACCAATGTTTGTTGGTTAGCAAAATTATCATGGCCAGAATATAGACAGAGGTCTGTACAACTCCACTCACAGCAGCTATCAAGTCATACCAACCTTCTGTGTTGTACCTGAAATATAACAACTTTATTGCATTCATAATCATTTAAACTGAGTTACCGTTAAAGATTAGAAAAAATAAAAACAGCCTCAGGATACACTAAAACTGCCCTAAAGAAAGGGGATGGGGAAGGGGGGAGTTAATGCAAACATCTCGTAATCAATAATTAAATGGCACTTAAAATTCGAATTTCGATCTGAAATTTTGCATGAATAATCCTTGGTAGGTCAATTTTCCCTAAATCGAACAAAAAGATGGAAAAGTAACGGCTAACTGCTGGCGGCTCAGCCGTTTTGCCATTTTTTGAGCTATCTTAAGAGCATATTAGTCACGAAACCTTTCTCCACAAAATACTTTCTGTCGCTCAAAAACTATATCAAACGGTTCTAGCTGGTAGCTGTAAGTACTAGAAATTTAAAAAATGGTTATTGCTATCATTTAACATGAATTAAACCAAAAATTTGTTTTAAAAAGATGATTCCTACGTAATTAATTATGAATTTGCTTTAAAAATAGGCAAAAAAAGGCTAAACGGCTGAGCCGCCAGCCGTTACTTTTCCAACTTTTTGTTCGATTTAGGGAAAATATACCTTCTTCCAAGGATTACTCATGAAAAATTTGCGATCGAAATTCGAATTCTAAGTGACATTTAATCATTGATTACGAGATGGTTGCATTAACCCCCCCCCCCCCCCCTCCTCGTTATTAAGCTTCCCGATAAATATCTAAGACCTTAAGCTTCAGACAACAAAAATTACCAGGTACTTTATATTAAAGGATTTGCCACATACCTATAAATCCAGTTGAAGATGTACATAAATCTGTATGATCCCAGCAGGGTCAGGTAAATGAGCTGATCCCCGTGAAGTTTTCCAGTATTCTTCATCATGTAAAGTTGAGGAATGATGCAGACAGATTCCAGGTAGATCGAAATAGTCCATAGAATTTCCATAACTTTAATTGAAAAAAATCAGTGATGATCAATTTACAAATATAACAATAAGTAAAAACAAACATAAGTTTCTCTACATGAAAAATTTATGTACTGCAGCAATAGTCACGTGGCTTTGGGGAAATGAGATATCTTTAACCTTAACAGCAAATTGGTACACTTTAGAATAAAGGAGTATAGCACTCAACAATTAAATTTTTTTTGAGATAGATTTTTAGGGGTGTTATTAAAACAAAATACCTAGGTGTTTCTTTCTTCCATTATAAACAATAAACATAGTGAAGGATAATTACCTAAAATTTATTTTTACCTGAGAGTTCGTGGTTTACAAAGTATCCCAAAATCGCAGCTCCGAGAAACAGAATTTCAGCTCTTAAAATAAATAAAACATAGAAAATAATCACATTACATTTGTTTAGTAAAGATCTTTAAATGAATAAGAAAAAATATCAAACTTTTAACTATTTGAATAAATAGATCAAGTTTCTTTTAGCAAGAAATTTGCATCAAATGCTTCCTAAAACAAAAATCACTACATAGATATTTAAAGATGGCTAGTTCAAAAAGCCTCGATAAAAATGCTAAAAAGAGGTAACTTTTTTCAAAGCAACAGAAATTTTTTTTTAAAGTAGTTAAACTTTATTTTCTCCTTTATTTGCCCCACTATGCAGTGTAACAAATAGTATCAAAAATATTTATCCCTCCCACTGTAAGCTACTTTTAATATTGAAAATAAGGTTGGCAATCCGCCGAACTTTTGGGTCGGGTTCGGATTCTTACAAAAATCCGGTAAAAATAAAGCGGATTAATCCATGGATTGCAGATTCTTTTTTTTCGGATGGCGGATTTTACGGATTCCGGATTGTAACAATATTCTTAAAGGTCTTATTATAGATAAAAAAAAATTCTGGCTCATTTTCTACCCCTTGCTTAACCTAACCTAAAATAAAGCTGCTGTGAAAATAAAATAAAACTTTGGATGCTACCCACCATTTCACTTTTAGATAAGAAACATTAAAATACTTGTTTGGATTTTGTCTGCTACATTTTAAAATGTGCTACAAGCCATAAAAATTTACAATCCGAATCCGCAATTTGAATTGCGGATTCTGGGTCTAAAATTTGTTCAGATTCGGATTGCCAACCCTAATAGAAAAAGAAAAAAAATACCTGAAAGTATCGTGCTGCTTTTGTCGGGTTTCCCTGAACACTCCAAACATCAGAAACAAAATGGTTGCCTTTGCCAGGATAAAAATAGCTTTCATAACAGAGTTGTAGACAGATATAAAGTTGGTAAACAAGTCTATATATCTGAAGACAAAGACAGTCAGATAAATCATCTGGGTCTTGCCAGAATAACCACGACACGATTTTGTCATCAACATGAAGGTCAACAGCCAAACTATTGCCATCAAATGGGAAGAATCCCCTATCATCCGGAACACGTTCATTTCACTTCTGATAATGCCCTTAAGGGCTAAATCTGAAAAAAAATATGTTAGACCATTCACTCGACAAAAATCAATTACTAAAGATTAGATGATAACAAGTAGGTAAATAATAGTACTAATATTATATATATAAACTTGTATTGATTAGGTAAATGATGAAAAGTCCGTACTTAAAAGAATTTTTCGGTGTAAAAAATTAGGGTTGCAACTGGCCAATTTAGGATTTAGAATCCGAATCCGTTTTTTAATAATAGCGGATTCGGATTCTTAATTGTTAGGCTAAAATTAGCGTCTTGAGTTTTTTTGGTCCGAATACACAGATGCTTTGTTTGCACAAGTAGAACGAAAACAGAGTTCGCCGATAATAAAATTAGTAGATATTATTGTCATACCATATAATTCTAAAGTCCCTTGATTTAAAATAATTACACAACATTTAATCCTAAATTGACTGTAAACCTGGTGTTGCACGTGTGGACATCGAACCCGGTTATTATCGTGCGCGCTAATGCCGCGTACACGCGTACAGTTTTGTCAAAACCAGGTTGCCACTTAAATTTTTTTTATAAAAATTTTAAAAATAAATAAATTGCTTTTAATATTGAAATTATAGTGGTACTTACTAGTAAAAGTATAGTATACTTAAAAATTATTTTTTTAATATATTTACAGGGTTGCCGTAAAACTTTAACTTCAAAATATATTCCAGAAAATTATATTTTCACTTTTTCAATATTTTTGAAGAATAAGAATGTATTTGACAAGAATATTTATTTCTATTATGATTTAAAAGGAAAAAACTAAAAATCGTTAGAAAATTATTATATTATAAAATTATAGTTTTTTTTAATGCATATTTATGCTAGTTTAGAGTTATTTGTTTGAAATAAAAATTTCAAATCTAGGTTTATTATTCTCTTTTCTTTGGCTGGAAAAATAATATAAACTTTGATTTCCATTGTGAAGGTATTAATTTTAACGTTAAAGTTTGTAATATTAAGGCACATAAAAATTATACTTTTACTTAATAAATTTTTTTTTTTATTTCAGAAAATATTAATTTCATTAAGAACAAAGACGTTTGTGAGAAAAAAAAATGTAAAAATGCTTAAATAAGAGCAATAAATATATATCTTATTATATCCTTTATAGCGTATGTTTTGTTTTGGTTGCGGCATTTTTATGCGTTCTGCTGAGCTATCATCAGCTGTGCAAAGTTATTAGTTAACAAAGTTAGTGTGAATAGGTATATATTTTAATTTTTAACAGTCATTTTGGCCGCGCTACAAGGTCTAGAAATAGAAGAAAAGCTACTGTGAAAATATGAAAAAACGCAGCTTTAGATTCTGCCCAGTACTCGGTAAAATTGAATCCCTTAATTATTTATCTAAAAAGCCTTTTAAAATATTGGTAGGATCCGGAAACCGCGGAGAATCCGTTTTAATTTATTCTTGTAAGAATCCGAATCCAGTCCAAAAATCAGACGGATTGCCTACCCTATATCCTATTATAAAAAGTAGTAAGATTTTTTGTTTGTAGCGAAGGATCTCGCTAACCGCTGAAATGATATGATCCTTCGCATATAGAGCATCTAGATGCTAGGGACGCAGCCGCTAGTTATTAAGGGGGGGGGAAGTTTTGACACATTTGCGTAAACAGTGAGTATAGGCTTTATCTTTGGACTGAGAGGATAGGTTATTAGGGATAAAATCATTCTTATATGATGAACTTCCCCCAGATTTAAGATTTTTTGGATAGGCCTCCAGGTTCCAGAGCTCCAGGCCTCCAGGTCCTCTCTGTACAGGTAAAAATTAAAAAAATAATTTTTTTTTGAAGAGTTAGAAGTCTACCTATAAAACAAAATATGCATATTTTTGAATGTTATTCACATATTTGAAGAAAAAAATGCATATTTTGTTTCATAAGTTGACTTTTAACTCTTCAAAAAAAATTTTTTTTTTTAATTTTTACCTGTACAGAGAGGACCTGGAGGCCTGGAGCTCCGGAACCTGGAGGTCTATCCAAAAAATCTTAAATCTGGGGGAAGTTCATCATATAAGAATGATTTTATCTCTAATAACCTATCCTCTCAGTCCAAAGATAAAGCCTATACTCACTGTTTACGCAAATGTGTCAAAACTTCCCCCCCCCTTATAGGTGTATTAAATTCAATATTTTACCCTTTACAAATAAATAAAAGTAAATGTTGGACTAAAGTTTCATTATCACTGGACAATTTCACCTTCATTTTTCTAGCCTAAGATAGAGAACTAAATGCATTAACTTGTTTATTTTTGTATTGCCAAATTTGCTTGAAAGGGTAACGTGTGCTCTATTAGGTTAGTCCACGTAGCTTAAAATAATCAACCTCAAACATTTAAAAACGCCTTTAATATCAAAATTATTAATAAATTTCAAGTGAAATATATAAAAATCATACTAATTATATTTAAATTACAAAAATAAATCATGTGGAAACCGTCCAAAACATAAATATTGATGAAAAACTTGGTCCACCAAACCGGTGCAAGGCGAAACTGCGCATTGTTGTAACAAATGCCGCGTAAATTCTGATTAGTTTCTGACGTGGCCTTTCTCTTTGGAAAATATAAATGTCGTCTTATTTATTTGGCAAATTAGGGTTAAAAATATGATGTGGCAAATTTTAATGTAATTTAAATATGAAATTTAAATCATCTCTATGGGAAGCAAGTAATTTTTCAGAAACATTAATTAAATCTCAATACTTTAACTAATTAATTATTTAAATTTATCTAACTATGATTTTAAAACAAAATTATAAATCAATCAGACAGACCCAGACTATCTCCAAGTCATAAAGTTGCTTTGCCACAGACAATACTATATATATATATGGTCACTAGCGGCTTCGCCCCTAGCCTCTAGGGGCTTTGCCCAAAGAGGTAATTAAAAAAGATTATGTAACTAGAGGTGCCCCTACTACTTTATATTAAAAAAAATTGAGGTGGATTTTTCTGTTTTTTTGGGGGGGTTGGGGTGTCCCATCCCCCAAGAAAATAGCCTAAAACCACCACATGACCAGTAGGTATATTCCCTGAAGAGTAGAATCTGATCGGTTCAGTGGTTACCGAGATTAGAAGGGACAGACGGACAGTCATCATTCTACTTTGTATTATAGACTAGCTTTGACCCAGGAGGTTTTTTTGGGGGGGGGGGGAATTTTCATTTTTTGGGGGGTTGGGGGTGTCCCACCCCCCAAGAAAAAAACTTAAAACCACCACAGGACCAATAGGTATATACCCTGAAGAGTAGAATCCAATCGGTTCAGTGGTTACTGAGATCTTAATTGGGACAGACAGACGGACGGACAGACATCAAACTACTTTGTATTATAGATAACACACGTACATAGATTAAATAAAAGTAATTAAAGAAAACAGAACGTAAAGACAAGTTTGTTTGTTTGAAGGGTTCATTTGAGATAATTTTTAAAAGCGAATCTTTTCTATAATTAGGGTCGATCCGTACGTACGTCCGTCCGTCACAGACGGATAGCTTTTTTCGTTAATTTAGGCATGTTAGAATTGTCCTATCGATTTCAAACTTTGCATGGGGATTCCTTTAGTAGTTAGGTTAAGAAAGTGTAGCAACTCTATAATCATTACAAGAATGTCCGTCCGTCCATTTTAAGCATGTTGAGTTTTTTACTTTTTTTAACAACAAATTTTTACGAGATTTAATCATTCGATTGGTCTGATTTTTGGTAGGTTGATTCCTGGGACAACAAAGTATAATGTTATAAGCGAAGCAACTCTATAATTAAGTCCTAAAAATGTAAGTAAGTCCATAAACATTATCCTGTATTAAGCAAGTTTTTTTTTTACAAATTTAATGCTCTCAAGACATGGCATTACTTCAGAGAAAACTTAATTTATGGGGCTGATTTTGACAGCTCAGTAGAAGGCTGAAACAGCAGACAAACCAACAGAACAAAAAATTGTAAGGCTGGTAAAAAAGTTTAGCCACCAAATAAAATTATTAAGCTAGAGATAATTTATTTCTAGATACATGATTCAATTAATTTATATATTGTATATTATTAACAAAAACTATTATTAAATATCATAATTATCACAGAGGTGTATTTAATTAAGTTAAATATGAAAACAATATGTTTGTTAGCGCATGGCTTGGCTATTTTCAAGGAGTGGGGTTTGTTTTTAAAAGTTTACAATTAAAAAAATATAGTAACATAAAAGTGGCAAAAAAAGTCAAAAATTAGGTAAATAAATATTTTAACATATAGAGTTTAGAGAACTTCAAAATGTTTCATTCTTATTGCTATTTTTCATTACTGTTATTTTTCTCTATTTTTTACACCATATACATACTTATATACATATATTATTATTATAATAAATCAATAACAAGAGATCATTTTATTATAAAGTCTTTGAGACAAACTTTAAATTCACTAAATAGAATATTGTCTGTACAGGATTATCACAAACTGAGCATGGCATATTGGCAGAAAGCACTGGGCATAGAAATATAATTATTTGCTGTATGTATTGCATCGATTTTTGACTCATTTTTTATCCTTCACAAAGGATTTATTCTCTACTGTACAATAGTCTATATTTGAGCCAAAGGATGGGCATACTGCCTTGGCAAAGTGCCGACCCTCTGCACGACAAACTGTGAGTGTACAGGGTTGTGGATCATGCCATGCTCAGTGGTGACAGGCTGGTGGTGGCTGGCCTGCACCTGGCTCACCATAGCGCTGGTCATTATGTCCGAGGGAGTTGTGTTGGCCACGGCAAAGTTTGCTGTGTTTATGCCTCTAAGTTCTGCGCCCTGGATGTATGTGTCAGAGAAGGAGGAGTACTGATGGAGGTCAGAGGCTGCTACATACGTTGATGTGTTGTTTCCTAGAACAGAACATAACATTAGTTAAGGCTAACAGAAAGAATATTTTAACTAAAATTTTTATTAACTTATAATTTATTTGAATAGGTAATAGTATCATTGAAAGAGAATTATGAAAATTTTTTTCATTACCTGCATCATCTTGGAGATTAAGACAGACAAACTGGTTTCCATTGACTGTTGTCACCTGCAGAGGAGCCTCTTGACCAGCTCTGGCCTCAATCATACCTGGATGGCCCATCAGGCCATTCTCATTGGTCAGAATGGGGAGGGAATCCAAGTTTAAGGCTTTGATTTGTTCTTCAGTCAGGTTTAGTGTGTGAATTGGCTCTCCGTTTTGGTTAAGACCATGGATAATCTCGCCATTGCTGAGAGCAAATGGTATTGGTTCAATGTGGCTGCTTACGAGATTCAAATTTTGACCCTGTTGCTGTTTTTGATCTTGAAACCTAAGTCCGGCAATTGATGGCAGTAAAGAGTTGCGGTTGTTGTTCAAATGAGCTGGAAGCCTCATCGACTGAGATTGGATACCCGCCGCATTTCCAAACATGCTTCGTTCAAGTCCTTGGCGCAAGAGTGGCTTGTTCTCCGCGTATCTGTTGGAGGACTGGCGGCTGACATCGCTGGAAGCCCGACGAAAATCCTCCTCCGACATGTCAGATACAGAGGACAGCATGTAGGTCTCGCTTTGGTTCATAGTCTCGTACACAGCACCTTGTGGGGCCGCGGGATGATCAGTGTCGGTCTTAGGGTCAATCTCCATATAGATATGATTAAAGGGGCTCATGGCACGTGTATTGTTGATCATTTTTCTTTGCATGGCAATGTCAGCTGCTTGAATTCCGGATGCCGGGCCAATAGTGGCGTGGCCGCAGTTGTTCTTCATCTTCAATGTCTTTCTGAAGTTTAGAGTCAATGGTTGCTGTGTATGCACTTGATCTTGTTGTTCATTCAGAGCTGTTTCCTGGTGAATACCATTATTAGTTTCTCTTAGAATATCCGCTGCTGAAATTGTGTTCCTCCTGACAGATTTATGAGCTTGCCCAAGGGAGTCTTGGCTTTTCTGCATAGCCAACATATGCTGGAAATACTGCTCAGTGTCCATCTCAATGTTTTGACCGCCAAGGACACTGCCATCTGTGTTCAGTCCGTTCAATTTGGGGGTGACTGTGTAAAAATTGCCCTGCTTTTTATCCTTTTCTGACAGCTCCTTTGTCTTGTGAAAACAAGGAATTCCAGATTTTTGCAGAACAGCACGACACTGGTAAGTCACCTTGAATCTACGCCAGGTTATAACTATGCTGAACAGAAGAATAGTCACACAGACCAGAGTGGCAACACTGGCAATAATAATGGTAATCTGATCTGTAACAGCAGTTTTGGCAAATGCCACCCCATTACTGCCTTCATCCATGATTAGAGCAAAATTTGTCAAGTGCTCACACTCGCATTGAGAATGCGTCAGGTTGGAGGCTATAAGCTTGCATCCATCCTCAGACCAGAATCTGGTGGTATAGTTCCAGAACACACACACAGGGTTGCTCACGTTTACAGTTCTCAAGTGTTTGAAGGAGATGCGCACAGGGTCGAGCAGGGGCGCGTGCTTCGCCTTTCCCAGTGAGGCGGAGATAACTTTAGAATTAAGGAATCTCAGGGGCCCGTCAGGCTTCTGATCAGGTACAAGAATCTCATCAAATTCATTGAAGGTTGTAAACACAACCCGAATGACACCCTCCTCGCTCGAGTCTTTTAGTGTAGTTGGGGATAACTGGATCGAATCCTCGCCACTCCATACACCAACATTTTGATCACGGGACCAGTCCTCGAGATTCTCAACGGCAGGGAAACGTTGTAGGATTGGATGCTTGGCGTCCATTACTCTCACAGATAACACTAAAACAGAAAAAAACATATAAAAACAATTTTTAAAAGTTTGTGTAAATAAAAAAAATATTGAATGTATGCACATAAAAATAAGCCATACTGACCCCAAAAAAAGTTGGGCATATTCTTGGCTTTAAAACTTTTTTATGCAAAAAGTTTTATTCATATTGCTAAAAGAAACACAAACTTTTGTTTGCTATAGTCCTTAAGATACATGTATAATGTAAACTTAAAACTGAATATATTAATAGTAAATCTATATAAATGTATAATACATTTTTGGCAAAACAATAGTATTTTTGGTAAATTGTTATTTTATATGATATCATTAAGTTAACTATATGTAGTTCATTTAGCTATTAACTTTTTCTTAGAATTGGCAACAAATATCTATTCCCAAGACACAGTTTAATGTTTAGGCTCCATATAAACAACAAAATGTAAAATAGGATCAATTTCTTTGATAGTTTTATTTATAAATTGTTATTTTTTTGTTATTAGTAAGCAGAATTTTATTATATATTTAAGAAGCGCAACTTTAAATAATTACTTTTTTTCTATTTAACGAATTACTGCTTTTTTATATTATATTTAACGGGGCTTAAGATGAGTAATTATGAAAACTATGCAAAAAAAAAGTTACATTAAGAAAAGATATAAAAACAAAATCTGTGGAGGGAAAAATTATTAAATGCGAGAGTAGAGTGAGGGAATATAATTATAAAGATGCCGCGCATAAAAAATGTATCAAGAAAGATAATATATTAAGGTTGAAGTAATATTTGCATACATGATTAAACAACTAAACTTTGATTGTATCAAAAAAAGGCGAAGTTGAAATAAAACCATTATAAGGGGAAGGTTGAAGGAATGAGTATGAAAAACACATGATAACATGTAATATACTATATATGGTGTATATTATGTATATTTAGACCTGGTATAAATTGTAGATGAGCCCTAATTTTGACTTGGGGGCATTTTAATCAATGCTATTTATACGATTCTCACAGCTCAACTTTTAATTACAATCTTATACATTATACAACTTCCTTATATCAAAATTATAAAATTTAGCTTGTATTTCAATGAGTCAAAAGCCAAAAGCACTAAAAAAATTTTTTTGCAATGAATTGAAATAATATCTTTTATAAAATTACCATCAATGATCAAAATCATCAAAAAATTGATAATAACAAAATCTTCAGCAAAAAATACTTACATATATTATTTGTAGGTTTGATAATGATCTTCTGATTGGCTACAGATTCAGCCAATAGGAAGGCGTTTTGTTCTAGACCTTTCATAAGTCCTGTTGCAGCTATGCTAACATCATCCGAACTCAAATCAGTCCATGATACATGATTTATCCTAAAATTAAGAAAATATAAATTCAAAGGTAATTTTTATTTGAGTAACTTACTGGCTATAGTGGACCTAAGAATAGTTTAAAGATTTCTAGGACTAATATCAATAAATTAGTTAAATAAAATCTTGATGTAGCACAATAAGAAAGGAATTGATAAAATCTGGCTTGGTATTTGTCTGCTTAGTAGTACTGTAATATATTTAGTTCTAGAGGCAAGGTTTTATTTGTTTGTTACAGGGGGATTTAAAAACCCTTCAACATTCCTGCCATTTGTACACCCAAGAATGTTTGTCATTGTATGTTATAAAATTTAAAAATGCAGGAGTGGTTTTAAATATAAACATTGGCATATCAAATTTGCACTTCAAATTTAAAATTTGCAAATTTTAAAAAGTACTAAAATTTTTATGTTTAGAGTAGCGGTAAAAATTTTCATATTTTATACTAATCTCGTATTTTATTTAAGTTTTAAATACCCTTGATATGCCTAAATGCATAAATATCTATGATAAAAAGTAAAAACTCATCTAGTTAGCATCATAAATCTTTTGTACCGGAAAAAGAAAACTAGGCCCTCTAGATCTATTGTTTAAAATGTTTTTGTTTTGGGTAGTGAAAAGCAATGTGAACAAAAATGTAGCAATTTCCTCAAGAGATTTGAATTAAACACATTAAAACCACCTCCCTTTATCGTTTTCACACAGACCTCTATACTTTTAAAGACACTTGTCCGCGAAAACAAAAATAAAAAGATTAATTATATTTTTCACTATTCTATGGCCTTTAAGCTTAACAAATTCTTGTATTTCATTTTCAATAGTATAATTTGGTGATAATTTACCCTTTTTAAAAATCTAAAGATTTAAATAATTGTTATCTAGGTTAAGATGAAAATATTTTTAAATTAATTAAATTTACTTTTGTATGAAAAAACGTGGTGGAATGTTTTACCTGTCTAGAAGGTGGCTGGCCGTGAGAACCACATTCTGTACCAGTTCTGTGACCAGGGATTCTTTCTCTGCCAGGTCACTCACAACCTATAAACATTGTTTCATGTACTAATTCTTATTATATAATGGCTTTGAACCGAGCCCTACAGGCATAAGACAATGAAAAATAAAGTGTGTTATTAACACAATTTATACTAATTGTTATTGTTATTAATGGTTTGGATATACTTTGATATACAGAGATTGGTTAATGGAAAATTTAATTAGTTCACTTTAATCATTGTTTCATGTTCAAATTCTTATAAATGGTTTTAAATCTTGTAATACTGGGATACGACAACGGCAAATACAATAATATTGCAAATAAAAATAGTTTAATATGCTAAGACAGAAATTCATCCTTTTAAATTTTAAGTCAGGAGAAGGATTAGTTTATATATCATTGTCTTATCTATGTATCTCTACTACTACAGCATGACCCTCGAAAAAGTATTTTTAAGCATCTGCAGCCCTTATTTCTCAATGAATTATAAAAAAATGCATATGTTCTTGTTCTCCATAGTATTCCACATAAGTAGATATAAAAATATTTTTTTTACCTCCATTGACACCGGAGATTTTTAGAGCTAAAGTTTTGAAAAAGTGACTGAGAAAAAGAATTTTTTTTGTTTCTCTTATTTTTTGGATGGTTATATTATGTTTTTCTGGCAACTGAATAATGAGACACAAAGAAAAACAAGTTAACTAATTATTTCTTTTTTATTCCACCAAAAAATATAAATTTTTAATGGCAAAAAACACTACTGAATGAATTGATTATTTGCAAATTTTAGGTTATTTATTAACCCTTATTTGAGAAAAGGATTAATTATGACAGTTGCTCCGCCTACTTTTCTGACATCTCAATAATTTAATAGGGGGTTAATTAAGCTTTTTAGACAAAAAAATCATTATGTTTTAATTTAATTTTCTTCATAACTTTTTTGTTATTAAAGTTAGGATTGTGAAACAAAAACAATTTTCCTGCTATATTCATAATGATTTATTTGGTTTTTTAATGATAAAAAATTTTGCCTAATAAGTAAGTTTTTCAAAATATCATTAAACTAAAAAGACTCAAAAAATATGTGTAAAAAAATGCTTTTTACTAAAAAACTAAATTTTTTATTTCATTTTTGTATAAAGTTTCTGCTAGTAACAAAAATAAAAGGATTTCTACCTTAATTTTGCTAAAAAAGTCGTTTCATGTTAAAAGTTACTTTTTCCTCAGTCACTTTTTCAAAACTTTAGCTCTAAAAATCTCTGGTGTTAATGGAGGTAAAAAAAATATTTTTATATCTACTTATGTGGAATACTATGGAGAACAAGGACATATGCATTTTTTTATAATTCATTGAGAAATAAGGGCTGCAGATGCTTAAAAATACTTTTTCGAGGGTCATGCTGTATATACAAAATCAAACTTGTCTTAGATTGGAATTACAAATTCATATAATGTTTTATATTGTTAAAAATCAAATCAAATGAAAATCATTGCCCTAATATGTTTTTGTAACCTTATCAAAGTCGTGTGAAAAAAGTGGTATAATTAATTTGTAACAATTTGACCCATGCACTTGATTTGATTGGCAAAAAAACTTGAATTTGCCAGACGTTGACATAACAGTCAAAATACAGAATTTAATTTACTGTTACAATTTTATAGGGGCGTAGCAACTCAGAAATTAGGTCAACAAACTAAATATATCTAAAATAATATTTGAGGGCAGATAGAAAGGTCTTCAATTCTATTATGTGTTGCCCTCGAACGACAGCTAAAAATAATGTTTCTTATTTTTTTTCTAATTAATTTCGTTGTTGGTATAAGCTGGTACTGACTTTGTTAATTGACATTTTTTGACGTCAGAAATGTTATAAAATTTAACCTAAAATTACAACAAACAATAATTTTCATTAAAAAATGGTTTATTATTAAATTAAAGAGCTTCACTACCATATGCTTTTATCATCCTTGTAATCTTTAAACCTTCCACCCACCATTTAATTATAAACTGCATTTTTAATTATTACAATTATGTACACTGATTTTTAAATAGCCATTAAAAGATCATAAATATTAATTTTAATGTTTTACAACTTTTTCCCAATAAATATTTTAAAATATTTGATTTTATTATGATTGGGCATGAAAGATTCTACTCTATATATTCTGCAAGTATAATTCAAAGGTTAATAGAGTAGGGGGATAAATTGAATAAAAAAAAGTAGGATCAGGCAATAAATATGATTTCAATTTTTGATAATGGAAGTTTTCGAGTCAGCAATTTGTTTGAGCCCACATCAAGCAAAATCATACCAATTTAGTGAATATGTACTCTGACAAGAACATGCATATACACTATTATATTTTAATAGGTGAGTTTAAAATGCAAGAAAATAAAATAGATAATTTTGATATAAAACATTACCTGTATGTCATAATTCATTCTTTCAGCCATGTGCTTGAGCATCTTGCTAGCCAGCATCAAGTCGCCGCCATAGAGTGGCTGCAGCCCGGACAGCTGCGCCAGATCCCCCGACACACCACTGATGCTCTCGCCATCCCGCAGACGTGAATCCAGGTTGGCCAACCATTTAGACTGACACTCAGCAAGGCTGGGGGAAAGGCTGCTCCAGCGGGCTGCAGTTTCGCCGAGACCGCCGTGACCAGCGCCGGAATTTGCCGCCCTCCAGGCAGAGCCGCCATTACCGCTAAGCAAATGTTGCGGTTGTCGTGTTGTTACAAGTCGATCGCATTTCCATTTGGCGAAGCCAATAGAACCACTTGGACATTCTAGGACCGCTGTATCGCCGGCGCGGGTCCAATTCCAGTGCAGGCCGCGGGCGGTCAACGGACCACAGTAGTCATTAATATCTTCAGGACCGTAATTGTTGTTGCCGTTATTACTGTTGGTCGCGTAGGAATCATGATAGCGGTTCGACTGTATACGGCTAGAGCTGACTGGAGCGGATGGATCGCGTTTCAACTGCTGGATTGACGGTGTTGGGGAGGGTACTGACTGTGGTATAGGTATCCTAAGCCGGTTGTTTTCCTCTTCGCGGGGATATTGCGGTTTGGGAACTTTTACCTGAAGTAAAAAAACTATTATTTTAAAAATCTATAAAATGCATCATATTTGATATTTTTACAATGCAAAACATTGTTGAAGAAATGTTGTGCAAAATATGATACGACAAAGAGCCGAACAAACAATCCGCTGCACGCCCTTTTTGGCACAGGTCTATGATCATATGATCTGGAATAAGGATATATCAACCCAGAAAAAAAGAATTAGGTCATGTAAAACATTTATACCTATTAAATATAACCAATAAATTACCATATGCAGAATATGTTTCTTTAGCTTGTGTAAAATTCTTAGCATAATATTTTTTACAGATGCCTAATCCCTAACATTGTTTATGACCAAATAACTGTGTTACACTCTGTGTTTATTTATACCATCATATAGCCTAGCCAAATCATACCTTTCCCACTATCAATTTCAAATGGTTTTGAAAGTAAAGCAGATTCCCTTAAAATTTTATCTAATAATTTGTAAAAAAAAAAAAAAAATTTTTTCTCTCTCTTGTTTGACAAAACTCATCAAAAAATTAAGAAGAAAAAACTACCTACTTCTTTGGTTTAAAATTTTGGGGCAAGAATAAAAATTGGGCGCGTTTTGAAGGATTATTTGACTAGCCTTTAATGGATAAAAACTTGAGCATTTTGAATGTGTGTGTGGCTAGCAATCTTATACGATTAAATTTGAGGAGTATGATAGCAAGAAATTTTGCCTTGGGAAAAACAAAGCTCAGAGAATTATTTTTAGTCAATACTTTGTTTAATAATTTTTTTCATATTGTACAAAATGCTTATTCTACAATATTCAAATTGCTCCAAATTAAAATTTTTGCAAAGAAAATAAAAAGACAGAAAAATGGGGCAAATTAATCAATCCAACTTCTGGCGATTTGAATAATGAAAATTGGATCAAATATTTAATTAGCCAATTATGATCTGGGTTAAGTTCTGAGAATTTTGTACAAGTAAAATAAAAAGATACACTGGTAATTATTCAAAGAGCAAGAGAAAGAATTTCATTTGATAGATCTTATAGAAAATAAAGGAATGAATTTTAAAGATATTTTACAATTCGGTGATTTTAGAGTGCGAATTTGTAACAATATTTACCTTTATAATCTTATCAGAATCTTGGTCAGCATAATCGTGTTCATTCTCAAAATCCTCGGAATCTATTTCTGGTGTCGTAGAGACGGTGGATGTTGTTGAGGGAGTGGAGGTTGACGGTGGTGGTGACAGGTCTGCCCAGCTCTTTGGTGGACTCTCTGGGAACCATGGGGGCCGTGGCCGCGACGTTGTTGATGTCACAATTTCTAAGAAACAAACAGTTGTTTAATGATTGCTTTATATTTCTTGCATTGTTCGCTCACAATGAGTCATGCTCACAATGAAAACAGGTCATCCTATTTGTAAAAGCTGGTATTCAAATATAGATTAATTCAAATTTAATTTCATTATCTACACATTGACACATTTTTATTACATTGAAATCCTTTAATAAATCCAAGGTAAACAAATTTTATTTAAATGACGTATCGAATTGCAATTATGAATTTAATGCAAACAAATATATTATACAAATATCAGGCGCTTGAATTAGGCCAAATAAATATTCATACCCAAACATTATATAAAGTTTATCATAGGATCGTCTTTCTATAATATTTTAAAGTTTAAGATTAAAGACTTTTTGTACTAAAAGTATACTTTTTCCTCATGTTTTGATAATTGAATTTCTAGAAGGAAATAAAGGTTTGTGCCTATAAATTTGATATTTTTTATATACTTAAATATTTATTCTAAATTCGAGTTTGGCCTAAACACACTCACACACACACAAATAAATACACACACAAACACAGTTTGTTGAGATTTCATGTTTCATCCCTTGTTAATTATACATCATTATATGACCTATTTTCTTCAGGGCCGAATAATCACCACTTTTTTATGGCAAAAATCAGATAAAATCTTTGACCCAATGCTAAAAAAACACTTGCTGAAGGACAAACGCATAAAATTTAAGATAAAGCTAAAAGTTTTTTTTTTATATTTGGTTATTGTTTAGATGGGTCTAGATTGTGTTTATATTGCCCCCTGTGATAAGATTGTTTACCATCAAATATCTTGCCCAGGGCAGTTTCTTTGGCTTAGATTCTCTCCCTATGTCTCCTTACCCCATTTATTTTCTGTTAAGGCCTATAATATGTATTGTGTATGTTCATGATTTCATCGGATTTTGATTACAATAATCCCATATACTTAAGTAGCTGGATGTTTGTATGTGTGTTCGGTTCATTAAGATCCCGAAAAGGCTTGATTTGATATGATCGGCTTTATATATATTTTTTATAAAAATGTTGCTAGAAATTTTGATGATTTCTGTTATGATCAGGGATCTTAAGGGATAAGACAAAGACCATTTTTGTTTATTAAATCGCTGGTGAAAAATTTTGAACACTGCTAGTTTGTATGGGTACTGTCCCTTTCGTGACTACGGCTCTTAAGGGGCGTTTCGTCGCATTTTCACAGAAGATTTTCCCCTATTTCAGCCCCTGCGGGGGGCTCTAACCCTGCGGGGCAATCACCTAACCTAATATAACCTAACCTAAAATGACCTATGAAAAGCTGCTGTGAAAATACGAAGAAACGCCCCTTAAGAGGCATTGTCACGAAAGACTATACCCGTTTGTATCAACTAATCAGGATTTTAAGCCAGTATAATTTACAGTCAAATGTCCCGAACCCCTACTCCCTGGTAATGATTGAAAATAGGAGGGTAAAAATTGTTCATGGTGAATCAAACTATTATTGTTT
Source organism: Acartia tonsa (assembly GCF_053477335.1). Classification (NCBI taxonomy): domain Eukaryota; kingdom Metazoa; phylum Arthropoda; class Copepoda; order Calanoida; family Acartiidae; genus Acartia; species Acartia tonsa. Next base: position 12,840,319 of record NC_137262.1, on the reverse strand, counting down.
CTCTCCAATTCCAAGCAGTTCATTTCCTTTTACAGAAAATCCTAATGAAAAGAGGTTAAGCTACGGGTCATGGTGAAAATATTTCTATTCATAGGCTTCTGCTTTCTTACAAATTTGATTGGAAAATAAAATAAAAATCAGGGGGATTTAATTATTAAAAATGTATTTAACTTCCTAGTAAAATTATCTTTTTTCTAATTTCATGCTTTAATATGAATGAATCTAAGAAAAGATTTTTTTGTATTCAACAATTTTTTTGCCTTTTACACTAAAGCTCATAAAAGACGGAAGTGCAAAGCATGTTTTTAATGAATGTATGTATGGGAATATTGTATGCCTTTCATGTTACCCATGTAGGCCTGGAAAAAAAGGTCAAAATTACAACTTCATACAAGGAGGAAGAGGGGTGAGTAAATTATAACCCCCTTTGTATAAAATGGGGTTATAATAATATGTGTGTTTTGCAATGTTTAAAACATGAAGAACAAGAAAATTGGTAGATATGTTCTGAACATATGGATTTATTTGATTATGCTCAATTGTAGGGTTCGCCCATTCATCATTCAAAAACACCCACAAAAATGTTTATATTGTATGGAAGAAACTTAAAATAAACTTTTTTACCTAATTTTTAAATATATTTCTAAGTGTTGTACTCGTGACTTTTCATGGTTTTTATCTTGATGACAAGTGACACTAACATATCACTAGGCATATCAATAAAGCCACAGGCCCTCTCAATAGATAAACAACAGGCCCAAAAAAATGCCTCAAAAATAGATGTCAAAAAATTAATATCTTCCCTTTTCAAGCCACCATTCCCCTCCAAGATCTTTCCATCTTTCTAATGATATTGTAACTGAATGTCAAATAAAAAAGATTTAATCTTTATCTTTTGGTTCTTTGGGTGCCAACAAAATTTATGAATTAGCACTTCAATAAATTTCTGTATTTTTGGAAATTTTTATGGTTTGTTGTAACTTTAGAAACATTATTAATATAAATATAAGTATTGTATAAATTTGATTAAAACTAGCTGTTGTCTAAATATACTTCTTGTATGATAATAAAGTTGTTAAAAACATGTAAAAAAAACGTCACCATAATAACAATTTAATTACAGAGAACCCAAGTTCTGTAAAAAATGAGACCCGTTTTAATTTATGACCCTTTCAGTATTTTAAGGCAATTTAGAAGCAATTTAGTATATTTATATGCAAACACGGGCCTTAGGCATAAAAATACAGGCCCAACCCCAAAAAAACTAAACCTTTATTCAATATTCATATTTGTATACACTTTTAAGCCTACCAAAAATATGCAAATGAAATAAAGATTTAAATAGACAAAAGGCATTTGTATAATAATCAGCATGCCTACATATTTTTTGTCTTTTTGGTAAGACATTAAAATTTATGGTATAGCAAACAAAAATAAAAACAAAGGCAAAAATTATCATTAAAACTATCTTTGGTTGGGTATAAAGTCACGGAGTTAGTGATTTGAAAAACGTGTTTTTTTTTCTTACATTAACAGTAATCATTTGAATAAATTAAAAATGCATATGAGAAAGTACCACATTTTTTATCTACATTTAAGGGATAGCATAAATTTTTATCCAATAATTTACTTTTTCCTGCAACCCTGGTACAGATTTATGTCATTTCTAACGTATTTGCTTGAGGAAATACCAAAAAATGTCCCGTTTAAGTTAAATTATCAGCCACCACCAAGACCAGGCGGCAGCCTGCAGATTTATGTGACCTTAATCAATAATTTATATGTCTCACTGGGATCTAAATGAATGTCCTAGGGCCACTTCATGTTTAGCTTGTCAGAATTAGAAATACATTTATTAATTTTGACAGCCAACACAAATTGATATCATCTTTTGGAACGGAGAATATAAATAAATGTGTTGCCGGCAGATTTTGACATTTTTGTTTACTGGTCTAACAACCAAATAATTTGAAATGTATCTGTACAACTGAATAGTTTCATGATATTGAGAAAAAGATAAAATATACAATTAATAACTTTTATAATAACAAAAAAATATATTTGAAAATTGGGGAATAGTCCCTTTCGTGGCAACGCCCATTAAGGGGCGATTCGTCGTATTTTTTAAATTGCTTTTTATAGGTTATTTTATGTTAAGTTAGGTTATATTGGGTTAGGTGATTGCCCGACAGGGTTAGGCAATTGGCCCCGCAGGGGCTAGAAATATGAGGAAAGATACTGTGAAAATTACAAAGAATCGCCCCTTAAGGTGCGTTGCCACGAAATGGACTATACCCGAAAATTGATTAGTTGATGATTTGAGTGGTAAAATATCATTTCATTTACTTCTTTCATTGTTGTCAAAACTATTTTAAAATCGCCACTAAATAACCTAACTCACGAAAAAACATTTTTGATATTAAACCCCTACACTTATTTGCTTTTGCTATCTTGTAAAATCTTGTATATGGATGAGTAAATTCAAGGATGAACAAAATATTAAACTATTGTCCATAACATGTCCAGTTCATTTAAAAGTCCACCCAAGCAACAGCAATACATATGCACAATTAGTCGTTCAAACATACATATTACGTACAGGGGTTTTGGGGTTTTTACAAAAAGAATAAAAATAAAACATTAGTAATGCCAAAATATTTATTTACCTACTCAATTCAATTTTTGCAACAATTTACCGCAAACTATTTTCTTTAAAATCTTTTTTTTCATAAGCATAAAACACATATCTTTTTAAACCTGTACAGAGAAGTCATTTGACAATTTTGGTTATGGTTATTGTTATTGCTCATACGCACAATCGCACAAGGCCAGTTTTTTTGCGCGTATAATTATCATTGCTCTGGCACCTTTGTATGATTTGGACATCCTACAAAAAAATTATGTATATTCTTTTATTGCCCTCTTCTAAAATACAGGTTATTTGTAAACACATGGATTAAAGGCTTGAGAGATAACATTTAAAACCTGTAGAAAGTTTAGGGTAAAATAGTTTTGCTGGTGTCATTGTCATTTGTTGAATATTTTGGCACATTAGATTATATTGTGTATACCTTATTCTTGATTTTTGGTGTAAAATATGTTAACAAGGCATATTTGTAGGAATTCTGCACATATGTGTAATATGCATCCAGCAAGAGGACACTCTTAGGCATAGTTTATTTGCAGGTACTGTCAATAAATCACTGATCATGACATTTTGTTAGATAGCTGAAAATATAAAGCAATCCTAAAGTAAAAAACAGGCAGACAGGCGTAAACAGAAAAAATCAAAATCCGGGTATAAATCAACTAAAAACTAATAAAAGAGTGTTCCTTTAAGTTTGAACGCCAAGTGGACGTATTCAAATGATGTGTGAATTTTGATGTATGGTACTCTCAGTGGTTGGGGTCACCCCACAATATTACACAAATTTGTTGGCTAAATAACAACAACAAACCTATTTTTTATTTCTTTATTAACTAATTTTGAGAGAAATAATTTGTCCTTCTTCAATTTTTAAATTAGATTTATCTCTTTCAATCAATAAAAAAGCACATACGGTTTTTTAGGGGTCTTTTTTCCAAAGGTATTTGTTCACTGCCTGGTAATGCACGAAGCTCGTGGTGTAAACACTCCATATTAAGATTCAAGGGTCAACAAGGAGGTGTGGGGTAAGCATTTGTATGTATGCAATGTCAAAATATTGCGACATCTTGGGCGTGAAGTGTAATACTTTAGACAGGAGAATGTTTTAAGTCAACGTCAATCTAAAGACGTTAAAATAATAACATTTGTTGCGTCTGTATATAAAATTGAGAAGCTAATTACAACTTCCAGACAAATTACGTGAAATCAAACGACGACGGTATAAAAACAACATTAAAATGGTTTAATACCCATATTTTTTAGGACATCCTGCTACTAAGTAAAAAAATCCAAAAATGATTAAACTATTCACCAGAGCCAAATGATTAAAGAGAACCATTTAATTATTTTGTTTTGAATATGCATCATTAAATGCAAAAAAACAATATCAATACAAAATGCAACAACAATCAAAAAAATTGAAATGATTCTAAATTTGGCACAACAGTAATCATAGATCCTTCTCTTAGTAAAAATATCTTGCTATCAAAAAAAAGCAGAGACAAAACCAAATAAAAAGTTTTTCTTGCTAAACTACAATTGTAAATAAAGATGTAGATAGATAGAAAAAAATCTAAATTGTTTCTTTGCAAAAATCGTATCATAAATTTGTTTAAAATGGATGGAGCACAAAAAAAACTGGTAAGAAAAATATATAATGATCGCTACACTCTTTAATTCAAACTTTAAATCAAGTGTATTCTGTTTTGCTTTTATTCAATTTAAGTTTTTACTTAAATAAATAAACAGAATAAAGAATATTTTTAGCATGTATTAAAACTAAAATAGTTTTTATACTTATTTTTAAGAATGACAATATAGCACTTTTTTTCAAGAAGTCGAACCATAATAAAAATGTATTTTGTTTAAAATTGAATGGTTAAGCATACGCCCCTAAGAATAGAGTTATATTGAATAATTCCAACACCTACACCAACAAAGATAAATTCTCACGAATATTCCCTGTCAATTTTCAAGCTTTGCTTTGGGTCAATTTTAATCAGGAATAAAATTCAGAAAATTAATTTGTGTATCATTTAGGTTTCCTTAAACCTTGTTTTATTGTTGATTTCTACAGAAAAGGATCTCTGTAACAGCTAGACTGAGTTGTACTTTACAGGGAAGGTACTGAAAAACAAAAAAAGTCTACAATGTTAACAGGGTTACTAAAATACTAGTCTAACAATTTGAATTAATTGTTTGAATATTATTTTCAGAAAGACAGCACACTATATCAAAATTGACAAATGAACCGATCGTAAAACATGTACCTAGTCTATGTACAGAAATGATTGCAAGTACAAAGAGCAAAAATTATGAAATAAACTGTGTAATGAACATGTATGTATACAATAATTTTGCATATTTAAGTCCGCTATAGATTAAACATTTGACCAATGCAAAGCTTCTCTATAATAACTTTCAGAATTATAGAAAATATTCACAAATTTGCAAAAGAAAAAACCTTGTTTATATTCGGTAAAAAAGATTACAAATTTAAATTTGTTGGCAAACTTAAAATAATTTTATGTTCTGTACTTTATATTACATTGTTTTAATCTATAGCTGCACTACTTTGTTATAGTTTATCCTTGTATAAAATATTGGAGAACCTAATGAATAAATTTTGATGATTATCATGGACCCGTAAAAAATGAATATGAATAAGAAACGAAACAATAATGATTATTTGGGTTGGCAGAATGTTTTTAAATGCATAGGGTGATTAAAAATTCATCTATTTTTAATATACAGACAACATGTATGTATAGTTTTTTGTGTACTTTTTATGCTTGTGGTGACCATACAGAAAAATTCTTGACAAATGACACTAAAAGGCATTTGATTGTTGGTTATAGGTTGGTCTGGACACCCTTTCTTTCTTGAATAATGAGGCATAGAAAATAGAAGGGCCTGAGGACATGGCTTAGTTAGCCCTGGGGTCCTACATATCATTTCAACTTGGTTTGATTGGGATAGAAAAGGATTAGTTATATATAGAAAGTTTGGGCTTCACAACTTTAAAATTTTAAAAACACATATCCTCATTTTTCTGTAACTGTATCAAAAGACCATACTTACTGTTCGACAGATTTAGCTCTACTTTTCATAGAAGCTTCATAATGTCCTAAGTAGGTTTTATGCTAGGGGAGATTAAAAGCGTAGTCGCTTATATATTTGGAAAGGAATATAATATTAGATAATAAAATTTTAAAGTTGCAGTGAAAAGTAGAGACTCATTTATTTAAAAACTAGAAAAAATATATGAATATATTAAAACAGATGCCCTTTTTTAGACTTTATTCTTCTGTGGATTACGTGTACATTTACAATATACAAAGGTATTACTATATATGTATATATGCAGACCAATTTCACCCTTCTTTTACGTTAAAAATACCGCCAATGACCCAACCACTTTTCAGGGCTACAGCTTTTAAAAGAAAATTAAACAAAGATATTTTGGTTAGATTTTAAGCGTGTAATGAAAATGTATTTTTTTCATCATCAACAAAGAATGTTAGATAATGTTGTAATTTTAAGTATAGATAGACATATGCCCGAAGTTATAGTACCGATAAAAATAGGTTAATTTTGTTGCTTAATAGGATGCATGCATCTAAAATAAACTAAAGCATCACCCTCTAAAAAAATAGTACCAAGTCACTTTTTTCCTTTAATTTCAATGGTTTGCTCCCTTTGTCTGAGAAGGGGGGACAACAATAGAGGGAACATCCAGTTATAATAGAGCATGACCTGGGCTTGAAAGACCCCCTGTCATGACAAAAAGCATTACACATAACAGCATCCAACACCCCCAATATCCGTTCCTTACTGATAATTTTTAATTAAAAGTACCATTAGAGAGACTACCAGAAAATGTGATAGAAAAAAAAGAACAAGAATGATAACTTACAAATGTATTACATCAATATCTACTAATTCTATAAAATAATATATTTCTTTTAAAAAAATATTGTAACATTATTGTGCCCTTTATAAAAAGTTTACTCTGTATTTGAATCTCTCCGTGAACAATAAAGATCTCTAAAATGGCTTGAGTTAAGTGTTCTACAAAGTTCAGGGATGCATCATATTAGTCATTGGTATTATTTATTAAACTTGCAAGTAAATTTTTACTGAACCAACCATCCAGCCAAAACAAAATATAATAGGAAGGAGCATAATTTTGAGTAGCTGCGCTTCTGAAAAAGGAATAAAAAGAGAAGCTGGGTGTGAAAAGGTTGAGGGTTCAAATTTCAATAGGCAACCAACCAGGGGAAGTAGTTAGTCTACTACAGCCACCAACCACTTTTTATACAATTTTACCGGGGTCCGGCAGCCGCGCTTCAGCCGCCTGTAAGCTTCGGGGAAATCAACCTTTTTATAATGAAAAGTAAGCAGGAAGTCTATATCTGACTTCTTTTTTAAATCTCAAAGTATCCAAACGGGTTTAAATTTTAGGCTTAGTAGTGGCTTACGCGCGGCTGCCGAGCCCTGAATTTTTACAAAGTTTTGATTTGAATGAATGGATACATTTTTATAAAGTTTATCTTTTAAATCAGAAAATATGAATTTTTCAGATTGAAGAATGCACATAATGTCAAGAATAAGAATTTTTGAAAAAAAAATAAATCCTTAAAATAATTTTAATTTTAACATTTCTAATCTAAAAAAAATACAAAAAGTTCAATATTTGAGAAAAAAAGCAGCATGAAAAAACGTTGCCTATAAAAGTTTAATTGCTAGAATGACATTAAGAAAGGAACATAATTTGAACCACCAAAAAGTAAAGGTGTATAATTTAGCCACCTTTTTCAACCACTACTCCACTGCCATATGGCTGTACATTTTTTGCTTGGCCTTCCCTACCCTGCAATTTTAATCAGGGCTTTTATTTCTGTAAAAATGATTAAAGGGTTAGGCTCATCAAGACGGAATGAAATGGAAAGATGGATGGAGCAAATTGATCAGTTGCAAACAATGATTAATTTGCTAAAATAGTTATTGTAAATATTTATACTTTAAAGGAATGGGATTTTAGTCAGTAAGCCTTGTGTAATATAATAATATAAAATAACAAGAAATAGCTTGGCATATTTAAGTTTTAAAAGTTTAGTGATCCTAAAATACAATTGATTTTTCCTCTGGGGGAAGACGAGATGAGTAGCTGAATCTTAAACCACTCAAAGGAAATTCTAGAAAATTAAAGGGTCGCAAAAAGTTCAGCATTATTGTGGGTTCCCTTTTCATCCGTCTTCAAGACCCTTCCAACTCATGTCCTTTTCATTTACAATGCTATTTTGAGTTGGCCAGCTACTCTGTAATTAACAAGAAACCGTCCGTCATTGAATAGCTCATTAGACCTCTGAATTCTTTGGATTGTATTCAAACATCATTTTAGTTTCAAAGACATATAACATATTTGTTGAAAGAAGTTACTAAAAAGCTAATGTTATGTTAATTTCTTAAAATAAGAATATACAAAAATACCAGTAGCAACTAATGTAAAGTAAAGTAAAACTCATGTTTATTAAAACCATGACTTTTAATAGCTAAAATTGTGCAATATAAAAAAAGATTAACCTAGGGCCACAAAAATTATGAAGCTATTTACATTTAACTAGTGAAAGTGTCATTGAGTCACTTTTTAGTTTCACACCGGACATACCAAGGGGAGAAAAAAAGGATACAAGGCTCAAACAAGTGGAGAGTTTACACATGGGGAAATCGTTAGGTTTCTTATGGGCATAAAGGAGTGTTTTAAGTGGTTATATCTAAAAATTATAAAGGGGAGAATGAATATATCCTATGATTTACTTTGTCTGTCCGGCTAATTGCATGGTCATTGCATTTTTTTTCCATATTAAAAACAAATAAACAAGAAATATTTCAGTTGAGAGAAAAAATAATTTTGGTTAAAAATCGTAATTTCAAACAATACAAATTTTCAATACTAAAAATTTACTTTCCTATTTCTATTGGTAGATAAATGGACTTACTACGTTTTGAAGTAGCTGTGCTACTAAGAAACCACACACTAACACACACGAGCATTGGAACATGCATATGTAAAAATTACACCCAACCCTCTCCCTCTTTCTATTTAATGACCCTAACCGTGTCTATGTTTCATTTTTATACAATATCAAAATTTAAAATCTAATATGCAATAATCAAAGATTGTCTTCTTATATTTGGCATGACCAAACGGGAGAAAATCAAATCCTTTAATTTTGTATCAAATATCATTATGATAAAATATTGGGTTTGACATAAAAAAATAGAAGCACAGCTACTTCTGCATTTGTATAGTTATTTATCGCATAGTATTATAAACAGCTTTCCGCGGATATAAAAACGTACACAAAACAGGGTTTAATATTGTGATTATACATTTTATATTTGTAGAAAACTGGATATAATTCTATACGATACATGATTTTTTAGTGTGGCTGAAAACCGGTTCTCACCCCCCGGTTATTAATCGGGTTCAAAAATGTTTGGACTTACCAAGCGTACAGGTATAATGAACCTCGACATATTTCCTAGTGCTAGGACATGGATCTCCGAAAATTCTGCTGTCCACAGGTACCTCGCAGGTATTCTCGCCCTGGCACCTGGATCTGATGACCCGCAGGGTTCTGGGCGCCATACAGTTCACTGAGTAGTCGGTCACCCCGTTCGGGTTGCATATCGCTATGCTAAACCTAAAAAAAGGAGTTTTATAAAAACAATTGTTTTGCATGATAAAAAAAATCATTAAAAAAGTAACATATTTAAGACAGGTAATAGTAAAAGGCAGATAAAAATAACCCTTACCTTCCAAAATTAGCTCTTATGATATTAAGATTAAGCCCAACAGGACACGTTATGTTTAGGAGACTTTCTTCACAGGCATAGGCTGTCTCATATTCTTGGAGGTCTGCTCCAATTCCTGAAAAAAAAACATAAATTTTAAAATAAGATTTTACCTTTTATATTATTTGTCTTAAATGCTATTAATTTGACATATTACGCTGTATCTTTTGCTTACAATTTATATAAAAGAAAAGCAACGAGCTTGCAATATATTATACAGTGTATGAGAATCAATATAATCTCAACTACTAAGATAATGATACCCATAAATTCAAGCAGAAATTTCGCGGATTTACTGCCAAAATTTCTCAGAACACTAAACTTTACAAAATAAAATAAAAAAGCATTCTACAAAAATGGCGCTATTAGTATAATAAATGTATGTTTAACATGTAGTTATCAAAAGCAGGACCAAAATATAAATTTAAAAATGCATTTTACATATAATAACATTATAAACTGGATACTTTAGATCAGGTGTCATGATAATATATATAGAGCTTGATGTTCATAAAAATTTGCAAACAACCGAGGACCCCTTTTGTAACTTAACCACCGAGTTTCCGCGAATAAGTTTAAATTCAAGATAGGAAATTTGACCATTCAGGGTTATAAAGAAGTATGACTTTTCACAATCTTACAGGTGGGTACCAGTACTATTATATTGTCAGGGCTCGGCAGCTGCTCATTAGCCTACACTTTAAACAACTTTAAATGATTCAGAAAATTTATGAAATGGACGGATTTTCATTGTAGGAAAAGTATTAGCAAACATTTATCTAATTTTTAATTTATAAAACGTTTATTACCCTGAGGCTCATCGGCGGTTTGCACGCAGGTGACGAATCCTAAATATAACTGTTAGGCTGTTATAGTAATATTATAATATGTGACAAGAATCCTTTTTTTGTGCAAAATTATGCTTAATTTCAAAAATGCGCAATTTTGTAAAATCTGTATGTTATTTTAAAAAGGGCCAAATGAACTTCTGAAGGATATTGAAGCTATATTCTGCATATATGGTACGGTCAAATCTTGATTATTGACGTTTATAAGTTTTGTAGCTGGGTTGTTTAAATTCTTGCACAGCAAAAAAAATGCTTTGGTTTAGTTGATAGCTTGTAAACTGTACTACAGGGCGGCTAAATTTTTGGATGTAAATTTTTTCTCTCAAATTTCAAAATGTCTTAAAGATGTTTTTATGAATTAAATTGTAAATATTTTTTGTAAAAATGTTACAGTTTTTAAAGCTATTACCATAAAACACCCTGTAAATACAGTTTAAATGGCAGACAGATAGAAGGGGCCCAAAAAAAGAGAACCCACTTTTAAATTAGATTCCACTGCATCTAGCTAAAAATTCCTGGTAACCCCGATTCTAATTGGCTCTTTTTACACACTATTTAAATATAAAGTATCTTTGTACAGGGATGTAAAGTGCATTAATAAAGAAAAGGCTTTTATTTTTTTGTGAGGCTGGCATGTAATCACTGAAAGTAAATTAAAATGAAACAGAATGCTATATAAGTTTAAAGGCAAATATTTATCTTATTACCTATATAAAGTAGTAAGAATTTTTGTCTGTAGTGAAGGATCTTGCTAAGCGCTGAACCGATATGGTTTCCCCTTTACAGTGTATCTTGTTATAGTTCATGAGATGGTTTTAGGCTGTTTTATTTTTATAAATAAGTCTGGATATGGTTTATGGCTATTTTTATGCACTTCCTTTTCCCTTCGAATTTACAGCACCTATCAGCTAGGGGCGTATCCGCTAGTTCTATAATAAAACATGAATTAAAGGACCAACAAATAATAAATCAGGAAGCTTTTGAAAATTCAATAATCCAAATACTAAAATCCCTGAACATAGCTCCATACAAACAGATAATCTGTATTGCAAACTTTCAACCAAATGCAGTAAAAATTGATCCAATTTAAAGAGCGCGGCTCCGCTTTATAAGGCCCTCTATAAATTGCATTCCATTCGCAAAGGAATTACTTCTAATTAGGCTCACATTCCTCTATATACAAAGCATGTATATGGAAAAAAGAAGAGTTTGCTACATTTAGAATATGCAGTTAATTTTCAAGACATAAAGGAATGTTATATTCAGATTTTTGTTTAGTCGAGAATATTTATTTAAAGAAGAAAAATCTTGAATCTAGCTTTTCCACCAGTATAAAATAATCATTATTTGACAAACCTATATCAGAAAAAATGTTTTTAAAAATCTCTCAATGATTATAAAAAAATCTTCTAAATCAAAACCAATATCTCAGTTCAAATGTTGAAACTCCACCCTAAGTCATAAAATTTCCCCCTCGCTCCCACCTAAATGTGTGTCAAAACTAAGTTGAAATTAAATTGAATAAAAAGTTGAGTTTTTGCTACATTTATTCGCACGGACTTGGAAAAAAGGCTTTCCCTTCCATTCAAAATGGTGCTAAGCAAATTATTATCATGAAATAAAAATTTATGCCAGGATAAAAAGTATTTGATTTTTAAAAATTGTATTAGTAAAAAAATTAAATTTAAAATTTGAACCATTTATCCTCAAACATCCAAGCCAATTGAGTTTATGTAAGAAATGGATTTTCTTAAAAATATAAAATATATTTCACATATATAGGTCAAAGATTATTTTGTAATTTATATGAAAGAAATTACATTTTTGCAAGAAATAATTTATTTCTTATAATCAAATTATGATATCATTTATGTTACTTTCATAGATAGATAGAATTATTACGAGGGAAAATAATGTAAAAGTTCTTCACCTTTCCTGCATAAAATAAAACACACACCCGCACACACTCAAACTCACATTAAAAACTTTTATTTCAACACACAAAAGAAAATTTGGATGGAATTGCTGAGAATAAAAAGGTTTACGGTAATTTTTTAACTTTGTTTCCCTTTCACACATCTACAAATCTATTTTTCTAAAGATTTAAATAAAAACGTCTTTCTTTTGAGTGTTGGTTTCTTTCCTACAGCTACTTCCTAGCCAGAGGCAAAACTAATAAGCATAATTGTAAGGTGGCTTCCCAAAAAATCACCCATCCTTGTCAAAAAAAGACATTTTATTTCAGAAAAAAAAAGTTCATGGATTTTTTATTTTTAAATTAAATTATATTGATAGACAGGAATATAAAAACCTACAGAAAAACGAAGAAAATATTTATAATGTTCTTTTTGAACCAGGACAAGATTAAGTGACGATTATTTTCCTGGAGTTACATATCCCTGATCCTGCATAGAGTCCAGAAGAGACCTGGCTCTCAGATTACCTCCGGAAAGTATAAAACCTTTCCAGCAAAGCTCCCGCAGGCAAAACAACTTAAAATTGAAAAGTTATATTTTACCAATATATTGGAGCAAGTTGTGCTTATCCTACACATAATTCATCCTTGAAAAGTTGGCTACATCGGCTCAGGTTAAAGGTAATTTTTATGTAATTCTGTTAGAAAAACATGGTAACATTTCTTATTCTTGACCCAATTGTGTAAGGTAGATGTTAAATAATATAAACAAGGATGATTTTTTCTATGATTACTATTAGCGAAGCTTTTTAAATAAGAAACTGAAAATTTGGGCTCACATTGCTAGATAGAAAGCAATAATGAGAAAAAAATAAGTGCATATATTTTTTTATTAGCCTACACGAGTTTGCCTCCTTTTTTGCCTGTGTTGGGTCATCACCTTTAGTACACTGAGATAGACAGACGGACAGGGAAACTCATATAGTAGCTTTGCTACTAAAAATAAAGGAAAGTGGGGAAAATTGTACTCTACATATAATATTCAATGTGCTATAAATTTTTATATTTTATCAGAAAGAAAGGTTTGAAAGAAATAATGGCATTGCAGATCCTATTATCATTGGGAAAAGGTAATAGAATTTTCAATCTTCTTTTACTAGAAAATAGAAATATTTCATTTTGAAACCCATCATAATAATGAGATGGGAGGTTGGATAAAGTGAGCTTATGTTCTATTATCATGGGAAATATATGAAAAGTAATTTCATTGTAATTGAATCTTATTAGATTTTCATAACTATCTTCTACATAAAAGGATCAACATAACATAAATTAAAATATATTTAAGTTATTCGTCATTTTCTAAAAGGTTCCTAATTTGAATCATATTTTCAATTGGTCATTCTTAGTCAATACATAAACCTTTAAAAGGCAATGTTCCATTTATGAGTACGCCCTTAGAAATATGAAAAGTAAGTGACAAATATCGCAGCATAATTGAAACTTTGGAATAACTATTGAATCGAAAAATAAATTACACTTAACATAATGGGCTATTGATAATCTAATGGATGCTGAGATAAAATGGGGCAAATATGGTTTTAAATTTTGAGTGAGGTGGGGAAGGGGGAGTTGTGAGGGTGGGGTGTCAGAAATGTCATTCACCATATTGCTACAGGTGCCTGGTTATCTATCTATATACCAGGGCTAGGCCATTGGAGAAAATATTTTTTTTGAACTAAAGTCTGATTTAATTGATTTTTTAAATATTTATAGAATGAAACAAGTTTTCAAGTTCACCAAAAAAAGAATTGTCAATCTTTAATTTTTTGGCCTATCCACGATTCCCTTGTTTGAAATTTAAAATTGTAACAAACCATTTTTAAACTCAGCAGTATTAAGTACCTTTTCCGATTGTAATTTAAAATTGACAATTAATAATGAATTTTCATAATCTTCTATAATACAAAGTAGGACGATGTCTGTCTGTCCGTCTGTCCGTCTGACCGTCTGTCCGTCCGTCTGTCTGTCCCTTAAGATCTCGGTAACCACTGAACCGATCGGATTCTACTCTTCAGGGTATATACCTATTGGTCCTGTGGTGGTTTTAAGCTATTTTCTTGGGGGGTGGGACACCCCCAACCCCCCCAAAAACAAAAAAATCCCCCCCCCATTTTTTTTTTTTTTTTTTTTTTTTTTATTTGCTGAAGATTTCCTAGGTCCTTTGTTAAAAAATATTTTTTATTCCAGCATTTATTTTGAATGAAAGAATAGCAACATTCTCTCACTAAAAACAATAAATATTAATTTTTTTTTTTCACCTCTTGGGGCAAAGTCCCTAGAGGCTAGGGGCGAAGCCGCTAGTGTTCAATAATTAAAGAGTTTAATGAACCTAATATTTTTGTCTTTTTAGCTAAAAGTATATTTTCTGTATTATTTTCAAAATTTGTATAAAAAAGATCAAAAATACTATTTAAGAAGATCATTACATTAAATGGAAAATTGATCCAAAGTGTATGTTTAATATGATCTTTTCCCTCCGTTCAATACTTTTAAAGTAGCGCAGCTACTTTAAAGTATAATATTGTTTAAAGTGGCTGAATAAATTTGAAAAATCCGATCAGAATCAAGTTTTAAGTATTACTTAATACCTATGAAGAAAATTATCCAATTTACAAAAGTTAATTTACTTTAATTCAAAACTATTTTTCCTTCAAGTGACCTACTTGTCCTATATTTGAATCTGTTCTTGCTGTGCTTGTTATGGATGTTGTTAACCTTGTAAAAAATGTTTCAGTCTTCCCTAGCTCAGGGTAATATCCATCTGCAATGTTCTAAATTCTTCTAATGGAATACATAAAGACAATTGCACCCGCTTAGAATCCCATAAAACTCCCCAAGGCAAATAAATTGATATCTTTTTCATAGAGTAATTTTTCAGAATATTATCCAAATAGAATAAATAAAATTGGAAGCTTCACAGTTTTCTTAGCACTAAAAATTTATATAAAACAAAAAAAATCTTTTTAAATAAAATTTGTTTTGAACACTCTTTAGTTTATGGAATCACATATAAAATTATAAATCTATGTTACAATAAAATGGAAATGTATTATTCTTCAAATATAAAAATATAAAGCTCTGTGGGAAAAATTAAAATCATAGGAGAATAAAAATATAAAATGTATGAAATATACAAAAAGAAACACTTTTCATTTAATCAAGAAACAGAATAATATTTTGAAATGGTGGAAAACATATTTTTATTCGCACTTCTTTTCTTAGATAATTCAAAAATAGGATTTAAATTTAATTAACCATCCAAATGAAAATTAAGAATTAACAATTAACTAAATGGAAAAGTGTACAGAACAGAAGTTTGTTATTCTTTTTCCTTGATTGGGGATTAAAATTCAATTTTGAGGAAAATGGGGAAAATTTGATGCCTACCAGGGGGCCTCATTTACACTTTTACAAGTTCGAAACCCGCCTCCGTTAAGTGTTTATACAAAAAACCCAACAAAAAAACTTCGCTGGATGGCGAAATATATTGATATTCTTGGCAAAACCCAAAAATATTTCTTTGCTCAAAAATATTGATTTTATTTTAAAATATAATATTTTTCGCTGTTTTGTTTAAGCGCTCGCCTGAATACCCCTTACTGTTCCGAATACTTGTTTTTAAGTCCAGCAACCTCCTACCTCTACCCCTTAAATCCTGTCATACGGTTTGCTGCTGGTCCCCAATATTGAAACATTGGACTACAAATGGTCAAATTTACATTGATCTAAAAAATTACAAATTTGATAAATAATATTACTTATACAAAATATTTCGATTTTAAAGAGAAATAATGCATGAATAAAGATTACAAAAGAAAATATCTAATTTACAATAAAATATGAGAGAAAGAAGGGGTAAGAGGGCAAGAAAATAGTAAATGAACAACAGGTAAAAAATTGGTAATAATATAAAAAAGGGGGAAGAAAGATGGATGGAGGAGGGAAAGCACATTACTACTAGAGAAAAATAATAAAATAAAAGGCAATGGGGGAGGGTTAAGTCGATAATAAGGGGGTAAGGGGGGGGGGTGTACAATGCAAAACATTCCAATTCTTACTAATAAATGCAATTCACAAGTGAAACATTATGAAAAACAAATTCCATGTCTAATGCCTGTAGCGTATAGACCCTAGCATTAACATAATTATAAATAATCAAGTCAAGATTTAATGTTTTTTTTTTGTCTAGAAGTGTATATTATATAAATGTATGGGTATTGTGTATGTAAGACAATAAAAGTCTGGGGCTAAAGAAAAATTACTGTTTTATTTGATATTACACTCATCTATCTTCTGTAAGAAAAAAAGGTGAAATAGATGGAAAAGAGTTGATTTTTCCCTATCTCCACTCAATTTACACACTTCTTACATTTCTCTTACCTTTTTAGAAAATAAAACAAACAAAAATTTTCTTAAAATAAATTTGAGAATCAAATGTTTACCTGGAAAAGCATGTGCGTTGGCTGCGAGTGCCAGCCAGCCGGCCAGTATGCATGCTTGAGCCGCGGATATCATTGTCCGCCCTGCATACGACCCTCGCTCAAGCCGCTACCACCTGAAAAAAAGTTTTAATGAATATGTGTGTGTGTGAGTGTTAAGCGAAAAAAGTTGCATATACCAATCTTCTAATGACATATAATTTTGAAATTTTACACTTAAGATGCACAAGAATGATGGGTGAACAGCTAATACTATAGGTTGTCTGGTGGGTGTGCTATTAGGGAGGAGGAGGGGTTAGAAATGGTTGTGTATATTTGAAGGAGAAAGTAGTAAACTAGCGCGATATCAATTCATTTTACAACACATTACTCCGATTATATTCTGCTTAACATAAATGTATATAGAATTATACAATCAAACATAAAAGCCATATAATAATACATATAACCCAAAGCCGATAACAGATTTAAGGCACCAATAAACCCCTTTACAAAGCCATAACCCATGCTATTCAGATTGCTTTGACTTGCATTAATACTGCCTTTCTTGGGCGAAAGCAGACCAATTGAAAATTGCATTTATCATACCAACAAATAATACTATAACATATACAGATGAACATTTAGGTTAAGAGAAACCCATCATTTGTGGGGGCAATAATAATTTCTTATCGACAAGACAACCCTCAAAGACGGTGGTGTAAAACCATAACAAGAACAACTATGCACAAGGGTAAAGTGACAATGATTTCAAATTATTTTACTAATTAGGTAAAAACTGAGGCAAGTTTTGCATCAAATTTTAACCCATTAGGATTTGACTGAACAAACAGATTGCTACATTAAGAATAGGTATAGACATCCAGCTGTTTTTTAGGTTATAAACGATGATTTCCTTGCGTCGTTTATAATATAATATAGAATAGCTTCGCTCCCGATAAGATTACCCCTTTGCATATGAGCAGCTCTATTTAACCCTCTATCTGTAGATGTTATCTCAAGTATGGCTTTAAGGCAAATGTCCATAAACATATATTACAAATGTACATATGCAAGGCGAGAGTATCATTCTAATTTTCTTTGCTTGGAATTGAATTGATACCTTTCAAGCCTACATGACCTTGTAATAATTGTTACACACAAACATACATACATATACCCTAAAGAGTTTTAGTTTAAAAATAAATTGAACTAATGTATGTTATGAAAATCTAATAACCTAATAATAGTTTTTCACCATATTATTGGGCCAAAAATGGAGCTTTAGCTAGACAAAACACCTTTAACACAGCAATTTAAACAACATATTTTAGCATGAAAAATTTGCAATAAACATTTTAAAAATGCAGGGTGAAAATATTTTAAATTTGTGGTCCTGGCCTGTAAAGGCTTTAAATGTTTTAATGTCATGTTTCAAATTTTACAATTTTGCGAGGATGATTTTATATATTTGCAGGTGCCTACCTAAATACATATTGTCTTTAAATTTCATATTTGATAATCTAATAAGTATATAAATAGGTATTTTAAACATAAAATTTTACCCTTCTTTATCTTCGCAACTAATTATAATAAAAAAGTAGTTCATCACTTGAAATGACAGGATGGAGACTCAAATGGATGCGATTAATTTGACAAAATAGTCTATTAACTTGGGTAATGATCTGTTTTACAATCATGAAATGACCAAGTCTCATATACGATATACCTCTTTTTTAGAAAAAGACCCTAAAAAAATATTCTGATTCAAGCTTGATCGCCAAATATACTTGATCTATAGGTAGCCTTTTTTAAACATGTACAATACAATGACATAAAACCCTCACCGTAACAAAAACAGTTCCCTTTTATAGTCCTTTTCCTTACAAAAAATACCTCTTTAAGCACAAAATTTTGTCCTAATTATGCATTTTAGTCGAGTAATAAATAATTTACAACCGCTTTTTGCTGAGCTCATTCCTCCAAAAGTTAAAATAAATTTTGACCGGGCGATTTATATTTTTTTTTTCAAATATTGAACAGAAATACAAAGTTAAAATTTGATTTATTCGTTGGGACTAATAGCACCAATTTGCCCTGGGGCTCCAAAAGTTTAGGAATCTAATATTTGAAGAAGGCTAAAAGTAGCCCTGAAAATTAGGTATGTCAGACTTGAAAACCAATTGAGAAAATTAAGGCAAGAACAAGCCAAGTGGAAAAGTTGGGGTAATTTTGGAAATAAATTCTAAATTCAAACACCAACTTAACATTTCTTTAATTTGAGTAAAACGAATTTAAAAGTTTGTTATGTGTTGGTTGGTCAAGTTTGATGGGGTTTTTATTTCTTTGGCCAATTTTGTTTTAAAAGTTTAACTCTGTAATGCATTCACTATTGAACTTTTCTTCAACTAAACTTTTTTTCTAACTTTACAGAGTAATATTTCATTTTATAGAATGTATCAACATTACTTATTAAATGCAAATTTTCTTTTATGCAATTATTCAAATCTTTTTATAAGATTGCAAGTGATATTTTCATACTTTAGAAAGGATTAGGTTGTGCAAAATCAGCTTCCGCGTTTAACATAATCTTCTCAATTTTATATCCTTATTTTTTTCTGGATTAAAAGTACATTATGCAACTATTCTAAATTTTTTTTTCTAAGCCTATTTTATACAAATATTTTATTTTATGCTAAAGCTAAAAAATATTTTTGCAGTCGTATGAATGTTTATGGCACAACCCAACAAAATGCAAATTTCTAAAAAGTATTTTTGTTGTTTTTGATAATCTTATCTTGAAAATCTTTAGCATAATTTCAATTTTTCAAATATCAATAGATGTAACAAAAAATATCTCCATGTTACTGAAAAATTCGAAACCATTTTATTTAAAATTCTGTTGAAGTTTAAATTGTTAAAAATTGGAGGAAATAATCATGAATCTATTTGCTTACAGTTCTTATTTCTCTGAATACGTTTCCTTGATTTTTAATATTTTATCATACAAAATTTATTTCAGATTTTTGATTGTATGATTATTTTGACCTTTTTGGACAAGATATGCATTTGATTGAATTAAAAGGAATATTTTAGTTCTGTTATTATAAGTTTGATATAAAAGGATTAGACATGTATAGATTTGGATTAATGTAATAAGTTTTGAATTTGGATTACTTACACTAAACTAGAGATAAATCATGTTTACCTATTTATTACATGTGTGTTACAAGCTACTAATATGGGTGGGGTTACAATCAGATAAATTGACGAATCAGTTTAGATCAAGTTACAAAAGCCTGCTGACAAGCCCTGCCCTCATTTCCCCCACCCATCAATTTTGCAACTTATTTCATACTTTGTATTGTTCATAATAAGTAGACCTTTTGATGGAACCCAGTGGGGATTCTTTGTACAATTTTCTTCGCAATAATCTTGGGGAAAGTTTTAATTTCTCACATCTCCTTTCATTAGAATGTGTTATGTATGTGTGCCCATTGTAATCTGGATAAAATTTGTGGTAGCCTGAAGTCCTACTTCTACCACCCTCCCCCATTTTCATTTAATTCTATTATCAGCTTGTCCACTTTCCATACGACAATATACACTCACCAGAAATATCAAGAAAAGTTAATGAAAAACTATTTTTCTTACAACTTTTCTACAGTAAAAACGAACTTTAAGTTTTTAATGTTGAGCTATCTTTTTTTTATTGATATAGAAGACTACTATGTTTCAAATCATGAATGATCATTTTTAGGGACAAAATAGTTTTTATTCTGATGCCATGTTCCTATCCCTGCATGACATAGAGACAGAGAACCTATTTTCATATGACAATATTCTCAGTGTGAGTAAATAGGAAAGAGAGTATGATGGGAGGGGGGCGGGGGTGACTTGAGAATAATAATAATATAACTACTACATGCAAATTAACCCTTTTCATTCCTGTCTTAACCCTTTTACTACTCTTACTCATCATCCTCCCCCCTCCAACCCTTCCTTACCTTACAATACTCCGTTAGTTAGTTATGTATGCAATTACCCCCCCCCCCCACTTTTGGTTAACACACTCCAACAGACCAAAATGACATGTCTCTTGGAAAGATTACCATTTATAGAATGGACATTAAAACAAAACAAAAATGAACAACCTAAAAATCAAGTTATGATAACAGAAAAATATAGAAATCTTAATGAATTTTTTTTGCAATTATATTTGTCCTCTCTTCAAAAGTTAACCCTAAAGATAAAAGGCATTAATTTCCGAGCACCTATCCACCCCCCTCCTCACCCCTTCTATTTTCTCCACTCATCTCTACTTTTCCAATTGACACGAGAGGTATAGGGTTATTAATGATTAGGTGGAGGGGTGAGGGGTTATCTATGTGAAATTCCTAAGCCTACCCCCCCCCCCCACCACGTCATATGCATGTATTTAATATTAACCCTTCCTTCCCCTCTGCTTACTTTTATTTTTTTCTATATGCATATCTAACCTGGGCAGTCACAAGTGTTTTTACACATATGCAAAAATTCGTACTGGTGAAAAAGGTGATATTGCTTAGCCTATTAGTAACATGTAGTTTTCACTAGTCCTAATAGTAACATGATCCAAAATTTATCTAGGTATTTTGCTCGAACCATGAAACGCTTTGAAAAACGATTTGATGTTTTGACAAAACACCATTTAGTCAGTCAGTCAGATTGTTTTGTTTTGATATTGGAACCTTCATATGAAAATGAGGATACACCTATCCAATTTTTTACAACCTTTAATACAATTTTATTGCTTAACCCTTGCTGCAATTCCCTCCTCCTTGTTAATATTTCCTCCTTCTGTTTAGTAATAAAAAACCATAATAAAAATTGTGAATTCAATTCAAGAATAAACAAGAACAATGATGTCCAAAGAGTAAAACTAAAATTCAATAATAAAATAAAATAAGTATCTCAATGTAACATTCGGTGACTCAAATCTAAAATATTTCAAACATGAATAAAAACAAAGAAGTTATTTTTACATAATAACTATTTCTTCTATCCTCCCCCCCCCCCCCCCTCCCCCTTCATTCCTCCAATGAAGTGGTTGGTCATATTTGCCATAGGAAGGTCTCAATATCATTGTTTGCTTGTTCACCAAGTATTTGCTTTTCTGCTTACACAAATCAACAAACTCCCCAGCTAAACTTAGATGCTTCTGTTTTATCAACACTAGACCATACACATAACAAATAATAATAGACCACCATTGCATGGCATAAATCTTGAACCTAATTTACGTTATGACCGCTGTGATACACAATTTGGCATTGGAGGTGGCCTTCTTGTATATGTAAGAAATGGCCTACATGTTTTACCTATTGACAATAAATATGATTTTAACCAATATTGTACATTTAATGTAATTGATGATTCTGACAACAACATTTTTACTGTAAATCTTATTTATCGCTCACCCAACTCCACACATGAAAACTTAATTAAACTTTGTAATGTTATTGAAAATAGTAATGATAATGATTTTAATCTTTTTATTGGCGACTTTAACATGCCAGAAATCAATTGGAATACTTATAGTAGTAATTCTTCAAAATATGCTCTGTTTACTGACATTTTAAATCAAAAATTTCTTCATCAACTTGTAAATTTTCCAACCCATAAAAAGGGAAATGTTTTAGACCTTGTTTTAACCAATAAACCTGACTGTATTTTAAATATTGAAAACCTTGGTAATTTATCTAATAGTGACCATTGTATTTTAAGCATTGATGTTTTAACCTCATATGACAATAATGAACAATGTGATTATATTTTAAATTGGAACAAAGCTGATTTAGTTGGTCTTTCTAATCACTTTACTAATGCTAATTTAGTTGCTGATGTATCTAATCTAGGTGCTAATGATGGATATAACCTATTCAAAGATGTTATACATGAAGGTATTGAGAGATTTGTGCCCAAAATTAAAAGAAGAACAACATCACGCCCTGTGTGGATGACCAGAAATGTCATCAGACTATCCAGACAGAAAAGAAGAAGATTTGCTGAATTTTGTGAAAATAGAACAGATGAGAACTATAGAATTTATAAGTCTATTGAAAAAAAGTGTAAAAAAGCAGTGAGAAACAGCAAGAGAAAGTTTGAGAAGAAAATTTCAAAAGACTGTAATCAAAAAACCTTCAATTCATATGTTCGTAGCAAAACTAAACAAAAAACTGGTGTTGGACCACTCTTGGTTAATGGCAAAATTATAAATGACAATTTAAATATTGCCAAAATCCTTAACTCACATTTTTCCAGTGTTTTCACTAGAGACAATTCTAACTGTGAGGAAATTCCTTCAAAGCCAAATGTAGAACCTTTTGAAAATTTTAGAATTTCAAAGGAAATGGTGAAAAATAAAGTTATTAACTGGAAGAAAAAACATTCATGTGGCCCAGATAAAGTTACAAGCTATATATTGCAGACATTCCAAGATGAACTAATCGAACCTTTGACAATAATCTACAACAAGTCTCTACAATCAAGTGATGTGCCTGCTGATTGGTTAATAGGAAATGTTACACCTATTTATAAAAAAGGCAGTAAACGAGAACCTTCAAACTACAGACCAGTCAACCAAACAAGTGTTCCAGGCAAAATTTTAGAATCTCTGATAAAAGACAAACTTGTGGAACATCTGGAAAATTTTGAATTAATTTTGCCATCACAACATGGTTTTACTAAAGGTCGTTCATGCACTACAAACTTGCTTGAATTTTGTGAGAAAATATCAAACTGTTTAGACTCAAATACACCTGTTGATGTTATCTACCTAGATTTTTCAAAGGCATTTGACAAAGTGCCCATTTCAAAGCTTCTCGCCAAAGTTAAATCTTTAAACATCACAGGGAAAGTGTATGAATGGATTAAAGCATGGCTTACAGACAGAAAACAACGTGTTGTCCTTAATGGTGTGGAAAGCGATTGGTGTATTGTGATTTCAGGTGTCCCACAGGGCTCAGTTTTAGGCCCTATCCTGTTCCTGATATACATAAATGATATTGACTTATCAGCTGACAAAGTCAAGTTCCTCAGTAAATTCGCTGATGATACCAAACTTGGCCACCCTGTTAAATCAGAAGCTGACAGGGATCTTCTTCAATCCCAACTAAATGCTCTGTGTGTATGGGCCAAAGAGTGGGGAATGGAGTTCAACGTGGAGAAATGTAAAGTCCTGCACTATGGCAGAAACAACAAAGAGTATCAATACCAAATGTACAACAAGATACTGGAGAAAGTGGACTCAGAAAAGGATATTGGTGTTCTTGTTAATAAATCAGGCAAACCTAATGAACAGTGCATCAAAGCATCAAGAACTGCAAATGGTATTCTGTCCCAAATTTCAAGAACTTTTCACTATAGGGATAAGAAAGTTTTTCTTGATCTCTATAAGAGACATGTCAGAGTACACTTGGAGTATGCCACACCTGCCTGGTCCCCTTGGCAAGCAGGTGACTGTGAACTTCTGGAGAAGGTTCAAAGGAGAGCTGTTAATATGATTTCTGGACTTAATGGCACCTATGAAGAAAAGTTGAAGCATTTAAATCTTCAAACTCTATCACAAAGAAGATTTAGAGCAGATATGATTGAAACTTACAAGATTTTAAACAACTTAAGCAATGTTAATCCGGAAGTCTGGTTCACAAGATCAAACCCCAACAGAGTTTCAACCCGCTCATCTGTACCTAACCCAGATTTGAACTTAAATCTACCTTTCCGCAGAACAGAGATTGGCAAAAACTCTTTTAGTTCTAGAGCAGTAAGAGGCTGGAACAATCTCCCAAGCGAAATAAAATCTTCTACCAGCCTGGCTCAATTCAAAGTAAAGATTGACAAACACCTGAAAGAAGCTTGACTTTTATGTTAGCACCTCCTTTATGGCCCTAAACGGGGCTCGTCGGAGTATATATTTATATTATATTATAAATAGGTTTAAGATATTATAAATTATATGGATAAAATGTCAGCAAAGAAAACCTTTGTCGACATTAAAACATTGAAATTGTAAGTCAACACAAACCTTCCAAGTCGAACAGGGCCCTCTTGTCCTGTGCCACTGAGTAGGGATGGGCCACCTCTTCAAATACTTTCAAAAAAACTTTCTTTCATGGAGTTATTACTTTTAGAGTAGATTTCTTTTACAAATAACTTTGTAGAAAGGGACATATTTATTTTACTAAAAGAGGTAGACAGAAAAGAAGAGCAAATATCTGGACAAAAATTTGAGACATTGAAGCCTTAAAATACCCCCTGCAGTGTTCACCTTTTTGTTTTTACTCTTTGAAAGAACAACAATCCTCAATTTGAGTTGAATATTTGTGAACTAAATTTTGGTTTGTAGATTTCACTGACTTAATTTTAAATAAACAAAGGTTAAAAAAATAGTTCTATAAGAATAAAACTGAAATACATTTTAGGATACTTGAATTGAATTTAATATGAACTTAAGCCCTTTGAAAGATATCAGCTTTAAAATATATGCGGAATATATCAAAACTTTTTTATTTAAATCTAATCTCGGTTTCTATCAGAATATAAAAATATTGTTACACACAACTTAGCTTGATATACACTCAAATCTGAGCATAATATCATAAAAATAGTTGAATTTAACAGCATTAAATACAATTTACAAAATGTTAAATAGTTGAGATATGCTTGGTTGTTAATGTCCAAGTAGCGCCTGTAAACAAATTGCGATGACCAAAAAAAAAGTTTTTATGTAGTTGGACATAAGTAAATGCAAATACAAGTTTCTACCATGTTACACAACACCCCCCCCCCCCCCTCTCCCATAATGCGAAATTTTATTTGGCAGATATTAAGTCGTGAAGGAGGAATATTAAAAGATAATGCACATTAAAAATTACATCAATAAAGATTAGGAAAGGTATTTTTATGAGAATAAATAGGAAGATAAAATGTTTATTTAAATTGTTTTCAAGATTTTTATTGTACGGCTAAAATACTTTTACTAAATCTTAAAGTTGTGAAGCAATATTTTTTTATATTTTAACTAAATGCATCTTGACTAAAAAAAATATGCACCTCGTGTTA
Source organism: Acartia tonsa (assembly GCF_053477335.1). Taxonomy (NCBI): domain Eukaryota; kingdom Metazoa; phylum Arthropoda; class Copepoda; order Calanoida; family Acartiidae; genus Acartia; species Acartia tonsa. The sequence continues at coordinate 12,814,465 of NC_137262.1, read as the reverse complement.
TCAAGTCAAGGTTTGAAAATATTTTCTGATATCCATAAATAAATTTTATATATAGAGGCACATATAAAATTCAGGGCCAACATGAATATAAAAAATAAAATTAAACCTAATTCTATTCTACTTTGTGTTTATAATGTTTTAAGTTTATATTCTTTTTATTGCTGAAATCAGCAAACAAAATCTTATGCTAATTAAGTAAATTGTACTCTCCAAAGAGTAATTTTTGAAAAAGATAATATCTTTTTTTAAATACACAAATTTGATACATTTTTTGCCTTTTGAGTTAATAATATAAGATAAAAATAAATAAAAAACTTTTTGGTATTGTCGATTTCATCGTCTTTTAAGGGGCGTTTCGTCGTATTTTCACAGTAGCTTTTGATAGGTTGTTTTAGGAAGGTTAGGTAAATGTTAATGATTGCCCGGCAGGGTTAGGCAATTAGCCCCTCAGGTTTTGTGAAAATACGACGAACCGCCCCTTAAGTGGAGATGTTACGAATCCGACAATACCCAAATTTTTTCTTGCTTATCAATAAAGTAAAATTTTAGTTCCATTCTTTAAAAAATTACTTGTTGCAGTATATGTTAATTAGTAACCTAGCTGGATTATGCTTGTAATAAAACTAAAACAGAGTTGTATAAACTTTTTCCAACCAATACCAACTGTGCCCCTCGTGGGAAGATGTAAACCATTATATTTTTAACGGGCACTATTTCTGTGTATTAAAATTAGCATATATACAAATTTAATTGAAGAAAAAATGTTCCAATTAGCCAGTTAGAGATAAAGCATAACAACTGGCAAAATTAATGATATTTTAATACTTATAATTGACAGCCAACATAATTGTTTTGCCTTTTAGCAGAATAATATACCAATTGAAAACATATTATGTTAAATCATCCACACCCAAGCTTAAAACCTAATTATCGCTTGAACACAAAAACAATAATCTATAAATAGAATCATCCCATCACAACAAAACCCGGGTTTGAACCCGACGACGACCGGAAATCTCGAAATGAAAATTGGCACTCTGCCTGAGTGTTGTCAGTTAGTTGGGCAGGAAGAACAACCAATTTTAATTTCAACCATTTGACCGCTAGATTATGATGGAATGGACAATATGGGTTAAAATTTCTTTTTAGTTTGGGTAGAAACCAGGAATCCAGGGATTGGTTTATCTTTTACCAAAACAAAAAATATGTCTTTGTGTACCGACATCCTACAAACAACTACAATAAAATCTTGGCGGAATAAAATATTTTTCATGTATCTATCATTTGATCCCTGATTAAAAGCAGGCAAGGAAGGGAAATGCCTTGACCGCACACACAGATGGTGCAAACTACAAATTTGTTTCATTTACAACATTCCATTGTCTTAACATACCTAGAATAATAATAATTTGATTATAGGTTACATTCAAAAATATTCATTAAAAATTATGGTCTGAATCCTAATGTAAATAACTTGTAATAACAGGACTTGTTTTGTCATGACGAAACTACTCTATAAAATAGTATACAAGCTAGTCCCCACTTTAACAGAAAATGTAAGCTTCGGTTCTATCATAATTTTGCCCTTTTTTTACTTGTTGGCATTGATTATTCTGTGTGAATTTTATTATTATCTGGTCTTGTCGCGATAATTCTGAGCTAAATATATTGTTCTTGTCAAGACTTATTTTACAACCTTATAGTGGGTGGACTGTTAATGAATCCATATGAAGGGTGTTCCCTAACCAATCTTGATACATTTTTTCCGACTCTAAACACTTTTAATGCATCTAAATGCTAATTTCAGGCAGTTTCCCTATTTGCCTAGGCCGGCTACTCCCACTATATGTATCATCCCTCTTTTTTAAGGCGAGGCTTTTTCTATAATTAGGGTCTGTCTGTCCGTACGTCCATAATGTATAGATCTGATGGCATGTTAGAATTATTCGATCAATTCTAAACTTAACATGATGATTTCTGTAACAATTATGTACCATTAAAAAATCGCAGCTACTAATTTTTCTGGCTGTCAAATTTGATGACTTTTGCTTTTATGGATGTTGTCATCCTTGTTTATCTTATCTCGGCCTAACTCCTGCTATTTTACACCCAACTTAAACCATTTTTCCTAGACAATTTTGGCTTATTATTTGAAAAATTATGCAAAGTTATGGCAAATTTATCTTTTATTTCAATCTTAATACGCCTTAAACAAATTTTTCCTAGTTTAGCATATATTTAGATTATACATTCTTATTTTTAAGTGCAAAGCTTCTCTTAAACTTATCTATGCCATTTTTGATATAAAACTTTTCTATATTAAGCAGTTAATTATGTTTTATTAGTTAGAAACACATGCATTTTAAACTACCCAACTAGTTTTCAAACAATTAAGAAACTGAAATGTCATTTATCTCAAATCAAATGCAATATGCACCTTATTATCAACCAATCTATCTTCCTTAAATACCTTACTAAATGAATTAGACCAGCAGATATAAATCAAATATAGAACATTAAATAGAATATTGATTTGAAATGACTGCATGTATGTGTACCACACCCATTTCCTATCATTTAGCCGAGACAAAACTATTGTCCAAATTGTCTTTTCATGATTATAAAATGAACAATTATTATTATAATGCATATGAGGATTATTCAAAAGACATTTTCATGCATGGAGTGTGGGGGGGGGGGATTAGGGGAGTGGTACAGTTAGTATAATTGTTCATAAAAGTCTGTAAAAGGAAGAGTAATGGTTATAGATTATTGACAATAATTTTACAAAAGTTATTGACTTTGTGAAGCCAAATCTGAATATAAATAATAATAAATTTATGCTAAAAATGTCAAATTGCAGTGATATTTTAATTTTATATATTGGAACATTTAAGTAAATGAGGAAAGCATAATAAAATTGTGTTGTCTTGGGAGACCAAAGATATTTATTATTTTCTCAACTTTTCCATCAAATAATCGTTGAAGTTGTTTCTACATTCCTACATAAATAAAATCATTTTTAAGATAGCAAAAATTCTCACTTGAGACTAAACTTGAGATACACAGTTGAGATTTTTTAGAAAATAATTTTATCAAGTCACTAAACATTTTTTCCGTTGATTGTTTTGGACATAAAATAATGGATCAAGTCGCGTAAACTAGGCCCAATTTTGGCTAAGTCATCAAAAGAGAAGATTATCATATTGAAGGGGGGTAAGGGAGTGGGGGGGGGGGGAGAGAAAATGATCAGATGACATAAATGAAGAGATGGAGATTAAGAGAATAGAAATCTGGAGTAATATAAGGGGGGGGGGGGGGGACCTAAGCCACAGATCTGTAATTTAGACCACTTCAAAAGGTGTGGAGACACACGAGCATAAAATTACGCCGCAAGGCAACAGATAATTATGCATATTCAAATTATGTGTAATCATTTATTGGAGAAAATCTGAACTAAAAACTTGACATTATCATAATATATTTAAAAATAGGTAGCTTGAAGTCTGCTATAGTCAATTAAGTCATCTCTTTCTCAACCCAGTCTCTACTTTCCCTTTAGATCTTATAACCACAATCAAAATTACCTCGTATTAGATGTACTGAAAATTATGGGGATAAGACTATTGTTGTCCATATAACTTATGCCTCATTCAAGGACTAAGAAACAAATTTCACCATCGGATTATGCTTAGAATATAATTCAACATATTAAGGCATACAATAGACCAAAAAAACGTTCTGTTTTTTTTTATAAGATATTCTCATACTTTTTTTTGAAAAAATAAAGAAACTTAAGCAAACAAACTATAAGAAAATGTGCATTTTAAAATGATAATAATTTGAATAATAAAATGTTAAAAACAATTAGAATTACATAAAGGATACACCCTTAGAAATTTTCCTAAACCTCAAATCCCACCCTAGCCCACCCCCCCTCCCCACATCTTTCACATGTTGCTGATAAGAAAGTAGAACACTGTGTACATTAAGATTTTTGCTATGATAACAAATTTTACTTTATCTGCAGGAATAACGCGTGCAATTGACTTTAATTCGATACTATGGTCGACTTCCTTGTTTAGGTATTTTATTAATAAAAATTTACAGGTATTATCAAATAACCACTAAGTAAAAATTGTTGTGAAATAGATATTTTACTTTATAAAGAGTTGGTTTTTAAAAATTAAAACTTTGAAATGAAATCAAATGTTATTTCCAACTGATCAACGTAAATGTTTTTCTACTTTTTTGTTGGAAGGTATTATTAGAATTGTGTGTGTGTAATAAGATGATATAGAATTTATTTGCCCATCCCAGTAGATAAAGACTTTAAAGTGCTTATTTTGTAAATATTAGGTTTGTAAAAAGTCACAATAATTTAATGGTGATATTTTTTTAAGTGACGCTACTCTGGAATTTGTGAGATATGTGTTTCGCTACTCATGAATTTTGTCATAATTGTTTTATTTATAAAAGGCTTTTTGTATGAAAGATTTACATGTAACCCATAAAAAGATATGCAAAAGAAATAAAATCTAATATAAAACATATTGTTTCATTCTTTATAGTATGCAATAAGATAACATTTTTATGCTGAGGAAATTTATAAACAAGGGTATCATGGAACTTACAGTTACAAAGAAGAAGACACTATGATACAGGAATATATTACATTACTTGAAGAAAAATATTAAGCTTTTCCGCCAATCAAAATAATCATTTAAGATTTGTAAGTTAGCTATTTTGGATCATGGAAAGAAAACGAGGTAGCAGTAGCTTTTGATAGGAGAAAAGCTACTGTGAAAATACAACGAAACCCGATACTTAGTTTTTCTTTCCATGATCTACTTTTGAAGCAATCAAATTATCTTCTTATGTGCTATACCTTGTCCCTGGTTGCGCTATTTTGCCTAATTAGATATATTTCTTTCAAGCACATCCTCAATAAAAGTCACATGATGTAAGTCTGGCAAAAAATTCATGTCTAATTGTCTTCCTTATTAAAATTCTAACAATATTCTCATGATCTTTAGTACAGTATTTTCTCAACAAGAAGCTGTAAATCTTTTTCAAAATGAAGTAAAATCCATAATTGGAATTTTTTCACATTACCCCCCCCCCCCCACCCATAGTTGCGTAATTTAACACTTTTAAATTGAAAAAATAATGAACAAAATTAGGAAAATTTGTGGGGGGAAATCAATTTCTGACTCTTTGACACCTCGCCCAATTTATTCATTACAGAACAAGTATTTAGTATTTGTAGCTTCAATGAAGATAGTTTAGGACAATGTGGTAAATAATTTAAAAATAAGAAACTTAAATAAAAGCAATTTTTATAAAATTTGATAAATGAAAGATAGTTTTTTTTTGTAATAAAAACATTATAAAATAATGTCCGAAACCATTTTCATTTACAAAATTATGAAAATAAATATGATTATGCTAAAAGGTAAGGCAGGGGGGAAGTTGGGAGTTTGGGAAAATATCCTATTACATGGGAAACTTAAAAGAATTTCGGAGTTTTATATTTCTCCTTAATTTATGGAAATTCGTTGAAACTTCGGTACATTTTCTTAAATACTCTTTTTATAAATTTTCCAAAACTTGCAATGAAAAGAGATTAGAACCTTTAGTTTGGTCTAGACACACGTAATTTATATTTTAAACTATTTTAAAATATAAGTCTTGTTATTTATATTAAAACTGAGAAAATTTTCAAAATGATGCACATTCTAATTAGAAATCGCTATCTTTTAAAAATATAGATTTAAATACTTATATATGTTGCTTATTTCAATTTTACATACGGACAAAAAAAGTTAGATGGTAGCTTTCCTTCCAAAAAAAAAAATAAAAGACAGAACCCCACTTATATACAATGGTATTTTCCTAAATTAGTATTCTAAAAATGCAACTTAAACTGTAAAACTAACTCTCCCCTCTCAATAAAACTTAAATCATAAAAGGAATGTTTCTTAATTTCTAGTTTTAGGTTGGCAAACCCAGGGTGATATAAAAAATGCGCTGATATGCCTAAAAGCGGCACTGAAACAAGATTAAGGAAATGATAAATGAATTGGTTTGCATTATATTCAACCATTAATCATTAAACAAAAGAGCAAATATTTTTATACATTATAAAAAATTTCCTAAATTTTCAAAAATGTTTAAATTTTAACACTTTTTCAAACCTCCCTAGCTTTTTTCTAACTACTACAAGAACAATCATCATACAAATGTTTAGAGTAACTTTTATTTGAGCTGAACTCGGACTAACTAGGTCCCCAAGCAATCTAGATGGAAAAATTTACATGTTCGTTTTAACCCGTCACTATAAATTGGTCAGAAGCGAGGTGGAAGAGATTTATGTTCAAGGGAAACTGGGCAGAATGGCTTTGAGCATCGCGTATTCAGTCTTTCAACAATGTTATTTTTACCCCTAGCATTCAACAGTATTATTACAAATTTAATTTTTCTGACCACAGGCCTCTGTGTATGTACATACTTGAAAATATATGAGGAAGAAAATATTTAGAAAATACACATAATACTACTTTTAACCTGTTTTATTACCTATAAATATAACTTGTTTTTTTTCTTCTTTGCATATATTTAAACCTTTATTGCCTTAAAAATAAATCCTGAAGCAGCAAGCCTATTTTCATCTTTTGTCTAAATGTGAAACAAAAAGCAATACCTAGACAAAAAGTTAATTGATTTATTTGCATAAAATGTGTTAAGAGTCAGCGAAACGTTAATCAAATTTGTAAACCTAGCAGCTTTGTTTTTAAATATGAGTTTAGGTGTTATTTTAAAAGCGAAGCTACTCCATAGCAACCATTGTCTATAAATTGTCCATCAAAAAGCCGAGAAAAAATAAATTAAAAAATTAAGGAATACAGTCCTATCATTTAATTTCAATATCTTTACTATAAATCTTAACGTGGGCAATATCTAAAATCTATCAGGTTGTTTTATTTCTATCTTTGTATTTCAGTGCCGAATGTAAATATTTTGTGGCCTCTTATATTAAGGACTATTTAAATAAAGAATGGGCGTTAACCGATTAATCCATCAATATTGTGTCATAACAATTTATATAGCATATAAACATCAAATAAGATTGATCAAAAATGAAAAACAAACAAAAATCCACAAAGAATCCAGTTTTATTTGACACTCTGTGTAAAAATGACCATTCTTGACAATGTTTTAAAAGTGCTAAATTGTGTGTTTATCAAGTATAAACATCTTGAAAGGAATATTGCCTGCAATCTAAAATTTTCCAGAATTTTTTAATCTCGCCGCCGCCGGCTACAATCCCTCTTGTTTATTGGGTAGATATTTACAACAGCTGTTTGTGTTGTGCCCGGGTGTTATGTCACAATAGGGCCCTTTCATGCAGGCTATAAAGTTCCAGTCCCTGCCTAGTTACATTATTGCAAGGATAAGGCAATGCAAGATAACTTTATCTTTATTTTAATCTAAACAATTAAATTTTTATCGGAGGGGAGAATAGTTATTTATCCATCGTATTATAGAAAGCTTTTCGTAGACATTTAAATATTTGTGGACATTTGTCTAAAATACGATGCCTTACATGATTATTCAAAATGGCGGAGAACCGGTTCTAATCCAGCGAATATAAAGAATCATCTTCCAATGACTATTTATAAATCATTAGAGAAAAAAAATATTTTATGCCAATGACCTATACTTTCATCCCTGCTGGGATTTTATTTGAGCACTATTACAATAAGCCCCTTGATGATAAAAATCAACTGATGGGCAATTTTATTTTCATGGGAGAGTTATTATCATACATGTCAAATGTTATTAGGGGTCAGAAGGTGGACTTTAGAATTTGAAAAATTAATTATAATTCTCTTGCTTATTCCCTAAAAGATATTTAAGTAATTTATTAATTATAGAAACAAAGATTTTTAAACTAAAAAAAATATAATGCCTTAAATTTATTTTCATAGATACGGAAAAATGGTAAACTTTGTTTTAGTCGTGATCATTTTTTGACTGGCAGAAAACTTAAATTCAGGTGCCATATTTATATTTTATTTAAATAAAACTAATTGAACATCAGACAAAGTCAACAAAGGAGAAACATTGCTTTTAATGATCATGGGCTTTAAATAGAGACTTCAAATCATATTGATTTCAAAATTCCTCTCTGAAGGAAACAAATAGAACATCTTGACTTTCCTTTCCACCCATAGCAATTTCCTTCCCTTCCCCTTTTTGAATTTGTCCAGGGATAAAGCGATAGGTAAGGAGAAAAATAATCTCAAATCAATGTTTCCCTATTATTTAAGAGGGAACATTTAATTCTTTCTATCATACCCTTTCAAAACTGACCACATAATGTCGATGTAAAGTTTTAATGGTTTATGTCGACAATATTGCTTTCATAAAAAATGATCATGACTGAAATAATATCGACATATTCTAATGATACTTTAACAACATACATATATAAAATTAAAAACTATGCAAGTTTTTGAAAGGGAAACTATCCATTTATCCGTGAATTTTGTAAATTGCTTCTAATATGTATCTGTGTAAATTAATTCTGTTCCTATTTGTGGGGTCTGGACATTGTAATCAATACTTTTAACCAGCTGCTAACAGAAACAGAAATATTTACGGCTGGATAATACACTAGTGGCTTCGCCGCATTGCTCTCAGGAATGACCTATAAACTTCCGGAAAAATAGTCTAAAACCAGGATCCCTACAAAAATCCTAGGTAATTTTCTTCGAATTGAACAAAAAGCTGAAATGTTCTTTTAAAGTAAATTGAAGTCAATCTTTAATCATCACATATGCTGTATGTATATTGTGTAAACCCTATCTTTGGCCTGAATTCCAGATTTAATGGGCTAAATAACTATGTGTGTGTATCTATAGACATTTGTTTTGGTTGTATAGGGAGACACATAAGATGGATGTGTCTTTCTTCTTGGCTTCAAATTATAAACTTAAAATTAAACATAATTTTAACTTTCTTAAATGAGGGATATTGCTCCACAACAAAACTTATTTGCTTTACGCCATTCCTGTATTTTAAAAATTGAATAGGAGTTTTCTCACAATTTTGAATATACTAGAAAATTTAGTTAACAATCTAGAATTGATAAAAATTAGTTGATTGAACTAATCTAACTGCTATCCAGTCCCCACCACCGACCAACTAAAATAAAATTCCTTAGTTAAATAAGATTAAAATTTCTGATCCCTTTCTTAGTAGATTAGACACAATAGATGGATTCTTCTCAAATTTCATTGTATAGATTTTTGTTAGTGATTATAGTCAGCCTGCGTATTGTGAGGAGGTCCAAATTCTCAGCATAATAATATCTTTAATTAGTTCTTTTATGCTATTTTTAAACAATTTCTTAATCAAGAAAAAATTAAAAAGAAAATTTAACCCATTTTATAAGATTTTGTCCTTTTTTGTCCTAGATAACATGAATGAAAAAGAAGATGTAAAATGTTTTTGTTGTCCCCCGTCTCTTTAAGTCTACAAACCCTGAAAAATTCGGGCAATAAAACAGGGTTTATTTGACAAGTTAAAAAAACGTTTGAAAGAAAAAGAAAAATCAAGAGCTCTAATTATATGTTTTGAAAAATAGAATGGTAAAAAAAGACCAGTATATAATGTATTGATACATCAGAGACTGTTCCTTTTTTTTTTTTTTTTAAATGTTAAAAATGAGTGACATGACTTGAATTGGAAGTGTGTAATGTCCCAACCCTCCTGTAATTTTTTTGTATCCTTTATCAGTCAAGGTTATGCTAAAAGGTACGCTGCAAAAATAAAATCATAAAAGCATTGAAATATCTAGTTCTCTATTTTTATGCACGTAAAATTGTTTATTTCAAACGTTACTTTTTTCGAAATCTGTTAATTTCTTTAGCAGTTAACAAATTAAGTTTCTACCTTGATTAAGAACCTTTGTCAGTAGCCAGATTTAGATAATAAATCCTCAAACACTAAAATTTCCTCCCGCATTTTTTGTTAAAACTTCAACAGATATTTTTTCTCAAATTGTAGGTTCATTTGAAATGGATTGATGGAACCAAAAGTTAGTAAAACCATCAACTAAAATACAGGGGAGGGAAATTCATTTTTTTTCTGTCTTCTAAAAAGGCCATTTTTACTACTAAGAGAAATAAAAGGAGAGGAGAGTTTAATTCAGGTGGTAGTTAACCTGATTACGAGAAATAAGGGGGGTGGGAAAATAAAGGCGTAAACTGTACTTTTTCCTTTTCCAGTATTATAGAAAAAATATAAAAGGATAGTATTGAAAGGGGGGAGGGGTTAAAGTTTGTTGCAATATCTTGAAGAAAAACCGCCAGAGGTAAAAGGAATGTACCAACTAATTATAGCTCTTCTTCAAACCCCTACCCCACCCCCCTGTTCTTCTACATCCCCTGTAACCCTTCTTTTCATTTGTTCTTAACCTTTTATCTCCTCCTACCTAAACCTCCTAGATGTCATACAATGTAACAAAAAATTCCCATTATTTAATTAATGCACCAAAAAACTTTTATTTAAAATATCCTTTTATGCCTTGATATGTCATTAGAATTAATCAATAATATTTTGCTCATTTGCTAATCAATATTTTCTCTTGGTTAATGAATGGAAACACCCCCTAACTCCTTATCTAGTAAGGCTTATTTAATGTGGTTGGGAAAAACAAGACAATTTTTTCTTTGGTGTGACCCCTTGGTTGATGGTGAGACTTTATTACATGTCAATCATAAATGATTTATGGTAAAATTTTTCACCTTTTGTATTACAAGATAATTAAATTTAAATGTGTTTTAAAGAGGAGGAGAATTTTTTATTTGTACAAAGTAAATAAGAGCATGCCATTAGTTTTTAAAAACGGTAAATTTTTCGCGCGTAAACTTAATTAGTACCTGATAGACAAGAATAACATTAATATTACCCAACCATTTTTTATAAATTTGAATAACGTTACATGGTAATTAACTGTAAATATAATGAATGATTTAATATTAAAGCCAGAAGGCCTAAAATTTGCTTATAGCGGCACAATCTCAGCGGTAGACAACAAGGTTTAATTACTCTGGGTACCCGTCACTTTTTTCCTCCATCAACACTAAATTATATCTAAAATATGTCAAACTAGTCTCGTAAAACGATTAAAAATATGTGATGGCCCAAAAGTGAATAGATAAACCTTATGATTAAAGATAAAAGTTCCTGAAACCATTTTTAGATTAGTCCTAGGGCGGATAAATATAAATTTGTTGCAAGAAAAAAAGGCAACAATGTTTTTTTTATATTTGATTTTATTGATTTCAACCATAATTGTATTTTATGACTGAGAATAAAATTGAACAACGACAACAGGGAAATTTAAAACCAAAGCCTCAAAATTTTTGGTAGCGCATCTACTCTATAAATAAACAAATAAATGTCTGTATGTTCTTTATAAAAAAAAACTAACTATTTTTGAATTTATAAAAACATAATTATTTTTTGTAAAATAAAAGTTTTTTTAAGTGCGTCACTTGTGGAAACCATTATTCTTGTTTTATTTATGTTTTGTTTACAATGTTTTAAGCCTCTCAGCAAGCAACAACGGACTTGGGTTTAAGGAATGTTTGGCGTATCAAATGGTTGGGATTTTATATACACATGTATATGTATGTATGTTCTAAACCCATATCAAATTGCCCTGCTTTGGATTAAAAACTAAGACACAGAGAAATTTAAAGGTGAAATCTGATTGCTTATAAGACACAGGATAAGATTAAATACTAGACATGTAAATATGTAAAATAAATCTAATGGAGAAAGGTTATTTTAAAATGTCCACGTTAAATTTGATAAAAGAATTTTATGTGTTAAAAAAAACAAGTCATTCAAATATAAAACAATTAAATTCCGGCCGAAGCAACAAAACACTAAAAATCGTTGGAATCTCTAAAATCTAACAGCAAGGATTTGGACTTAGAAATTCGACACCTTATTTTAATCCAAGCTTTAGGTTGGTTTACTTTTAAATTTGTATGTTATTTTTTTACGTAGAATTTATAATATTGAACTAAAATATAAAATCAATATAAATTTTATAACAAAGAAAGTAAAGTTAAAATAGATTATATCCACAAATTTAAATGGAAGGGCTGAAGGGAGAAAATCACCTTCCATGAAATTTTTCTAAACAAAATGAAGCATGGGGTGAAAAATTGATCTGACAAAGTATTTGAGTGCAACCTTTTTAAGCATTAACATTTTATTTAATCTATTTTTCATAGACATAGGCAAAAGGGGAAATTTGTAATGGAATGTTTATCTTGTAAAATAAACTATTTATAAAATTTTTAAAGAAAAGTAAACTTAAATTGTGTTTAAAAATAAGTTTTTAGAATAAACCTGTGGATAAGAACATGCCCATGATTGTACATCCTTTGATTAATCTTTGATTGATCTGTTGGTAGAAAGTATAGAAGAGTATCACAGATGCTATTAACATGGTATCCATACAATAAAGTTAAAAATATACTTTGTTACAACCACAAAGCTATAAGAAAGCTCTAAAACTTAGAAAAAGGAACTTTTATTTATTCAATTTTTCCACTTTATAAGACCATGCTATACTTTAAACCTTTATAGCATATAATTTTTGCTGCATTGTATTGCCACCTAATTCGCTAATACCACAATATCGTCACATGGTCAATAATCTGATAATGCGCTTAGCTAGAGCTCGAGCTAGCAACCCCCCTCTCTTACCTGAAATACAGGAAACAGAGAATTAGTAAAATTATTAGTAATTTCATGCATTTTTTGTCAAATTTATAATTGCGCAAAAAACTTTGGCATGTTTATAAATCAAAAATAAAAGGAAACATTTTACACTGAAAAAATCCTCACAATTTAATTTAAAAAATCCTTTAAATTAAACATTTGACAAATTATAAGAAGGGATTAAACCAATTATCCTAGAAACTGACAAATTTGATTCTACAGATAACATTTCAGACGAACAAAAGAAAATTTTAAGCCAAATGTAAAAGTAATAAATACTGACATGCCTACACGTATAAGAAGCTTAAAGTCATAAAATAGATGGTTGAACTTGGAGCTAATTTGAAAATTAGCCCAAAATGGTTCAATTATCATAGTTATCTGAAATTTTTAATGTTCTACATTCATGAAATATGGATATTTTAAGTACAGATACTCATTGATTCACTTTGTTTTAGAATGTTGTAAAACACAGTTGAATGCTATATATTTAACACAATTGTCCTTGTTTTAAGAAAAGTACCCAGCCTAACAACACTTTAAATAAGTTGTAATAGTGGTTCTATCACAATTATTTATAGACTCAACAAAAAAAAAAGATGATAAATGGACTTATTAAAGAAAAAGCTTAAGTTACATAGGAAGATATTTCCTACGGTTTGATACCCTTTTGTTGAAGAAAACGATTCTCTTAAAGATGTCATTCAGTGTGCAAAATATTTTTTGCCATAATTTTGCAAAAAATATAAATCTAAATTTAAACATGGATTAACTCTAAACTTTTTTTTAAAGATTTTTAAAAATTCAGTTTTTTTGGCAGATTTTGTCCCATCGTGGTTCACTGTGCCCTGGTAAAACTATTGGTAAAAAGGTTTGTAGCCTGGGGAGCCTACATTGTGCTCGCCACCACTGAACACTACCCCCCCCCCCCCCCATAACACCAACACAAATATAATGGGTTTCTATTATTGGTGTCAGAAACCGTAGGAGATGCGAAACCCTTTAAATCTGGGCTGGTAGAGCATAATAAATTATCTTTTAATAAGGTGATTTTATTCATTGCTCTCAAAAGTGTCAAGATTAAAAGAAACACATGTTCAGACGGACATAAAAATAAATTATAGGAAATTATTGCCATAACGGATCCTTTAATTAAAGGGTTAATAATAAATTGTAATAGGGCAAAAAATTGTGCACAGCTCAAATGACCACATAATAACCCAAGATCCCACATGGGGTAGAAAAAATTGCTTTGCTTTCTCGACTCTTAATAATACAAAATAAGATATATATATACATATGTATGTGTACTATAATGGTATAAATTACACCAGCAAAGTCGTACTGTGCAAAAAAAATCGCTACGGTCTAATCACAAAATTACATCAGAAGACTTCTGAAAGGTTTAAATTGCGGGGCAAAAATTGTATAGCAAGGGTTGGGTAATGTGTGTACGTAAAGGAATCTTATTCTATTGTTGCTTTTAAAATAATTTCTATTATGTAGCTTCTTGAAGAAAAAAGACAGAAAAGAATGGTTGCAACATAATACGGAGAAAGTAAAAATGCAAATATGCCAAAAAAAGTAAGCATTGGTTGTTGACTCATTTTGTCTGTACTGTCACCTTAATTGTATGTAGAAAAAATACGTCCCCTCTCCCCATTGCCCAAACGCAAAATTTACATGAAAATATGGAAAGGGGGTGGGGTATGTGGGATATTTGTAACTTGTATAAAGCCTAATTGTGTATACATGTTGTCTAGTGTCCATCAAAATTTTGCCCTAGCAAGCAGAAAATCACAACATAATGTTTTTCTATTGTACCTGTAACCACCCCCCCCCCATCCCCCTAAAAAAAGTCCAAATATCCCCCCTCCCCTAAAATTTCAACCCCCATTACTTATTCATCACAGTGGGAGGCCGAAATCAAAGGGGTAGTAAAATACAACCATTCTGGGAGATTTTTTAAATCAGAGGGGGGAATGGAACATTGGGGAAGGGGATAAAATAAGTATATATGAAGTTTACTAACAAACATTTATACACAACATACATGATGCTTTTTTGTCCCATTACAAACCAAAACATGTAATAAATGACCAGTCTATAAGATATTTAAAATTTTGTAAAAGAATAAATAAAACCAACATCAATGTTACGAAAGAGCATCTATAATGTAATATTGTTTATGATAAATTTTTCTATGGCATGAAAATAAGTTTTAATAGACCGGTCTTTTCATCCTTGTTTATCTTCGACTCCATGTAAAATTCGATAATTACTTTTGGTTGGTTCTACAGCTTTTTCTTTTTACACACTAGCCACAATATTTAACTGTTTCTTTTTGGGGCTCAGATTTTTCACAAATTTTATCTTGTCTAGACCTTAATTTAGAACACAAGAAGAGAAATTTTAGGTAGCTAAATTTACTCCATTTATATATCTGTTAGTGTCAGTGCTAGCGAGGGACAAATTTATGAATGTCTAGAGGAGTCTTTTGTACCAGATTCATCCGTCTGACCCTAAGTGACCTCTTTCTAAAAAGATTTATTTGAGATATTTGATTCAAACTACTTTTTTTATCTATCTTTTTATTCTTTTTGTGGTTCTCATTTTACTAAAATAAAATAGTGCTTTGTTGATGAATTTTATAAAAGCTTAATTTGATATCTCAATCTGAATTTCATTTATAGCCAAGAACATGGATATATTATTTGAAGAAAAAACATTTTTTCAATAAAAAAACTGAACAAGTGAAGTTTGCAAAAAAATAAATAAGTAAAAAAGACCAAATAAGGATTTAAAATAAAAAGAATTCATCAGAAGCCTTATTCCTGTCCTTGTTTTTTAGTCCAGACTACATTTAACAAAGAAAGAAATTTTCCAAAATCTCCATTAATTTTGATAGAAAGATAACGCGCCTGTTGTTTGTATGCAAGGAAACCATTTTCCCTCATTTTTTTGGCATAGCCCTGGCTTAATATATCATCCTGCTTATCTCCTGATCTGTCAACACAGGGCATGAAGAATTGAGTTCCATTATGAATATATTACAAAAATACAAGTTTTTATTACAGGATCAATTTCCAGTAAAATAATTTGACCAAAAAGCACAAGGCACTATAAATATTTTCTACTGTATCTTTCTAAAGATTAATCTTTGAAAAACTGCTAATGTTTGATAAATGCAGGAAAATATGTTGCTTTTCGAAGATTTCTTTGTAAATATAGGAGAATTTTCATAAAAACTCAACTCTGAGAGAATATTTTGTGATTCTGCCGGAGACAAAATACACTTGACTATGTTCTATTCTGGATAATAAATAATAAATGAAACCGTGTGTAGGATTCATCATAGTATATTTATCAACAAGTGTCCAGATATAACTGCTCAAATTATGGATTAACTAAATGAAAAGATGATTTTGAATATTTTGTAAGCCTCTATGTTTAAGTTTTTGCCCTATACATTTTCATTTTGTTTATATTCGAAGTATTTTAATAAAATTTTTATTTTAAAGATATTTTTTTTCTTCTGGTTTGAAGAAAAGGCAATTTATGTAGGACGCTTCACAGAGCACCCTATAATTCATTCATCACTTGAGGCATTTATTATACAAAAATAATTACAAAAACATTAAAAATAAAACAAGTTTCCTACTCATTTCTTACTTAAAAATATTATTTTTTTTTATTGCGCACTTATAATTGTTGATAGTCTGAAAATTCATGGTTACTAATTGGTTCATTAAAATGATATGATCATGGCTAATAAAATCACCTTTCTATCTTCAAATAATTGGAACCAATTGTCAATTAAGTAGATGAAAATAATAATTGGAAAGACTAAATTATGAAACTAATTTTTATAATTAGGAGATGAGAGTCAATAATTGGTTAAGTTTAATTATATTTTAAGATCTTGGCAACATCTAACAGGAAATTATTATTTCTAGCTTTCCTCTGTAATATCAATTACATGTAAGATATATGTATAAAATATATTTTTGTTTGGATTATATTACAACTATCTTAATCTATTTTTTCTACCCAATTTTTGGCAATAATTGCATAAGCTTATTTTCTTAGTAATGGTAATTGGATATCAATTATCAATATTACTTTATTTGCAACAATGGAATTATTTTTACATGTGTATTCATTAGTGGAACATATTGTTTTCTTATAGCCTAATGGTAAAATACAAAAACAGATAACAAAATAATAAATGATTCAATAAATAGTTGAATATCTATATATCAAAACCAATTGAAGTTTAACCCATTAACAAACTCTTTTTTTTCGTGCGTAACTTTCAATCATATTTGCAATAAACTTTGCAAAATGGGTGGCAATTGTGTGTGTTTGTATGGATGTTTGAGTGTGTGTGTTTCATTAAGTGTGTAAGGAGGCGTGGTTTCATTAAACCTAATTGCGAGAGTAATATAGCGGTAGCAGCCGTATCAAATTCAAAGCGGGGGCGTTGAAAGCCTATACATACATTAGTTTCATTTTATACGCATCTATCAAATAATATTAAATAATATCAAAATCATACGTTGTACATCTGTTGCAGGCTTAAAGTAGGGATTATAAAATTAATACTTTAAATATAAATAAAGTGCTTTATATGTAAAAATAGGTTATTAATTATAAATCCTTATTTATATAATATTAACAGATGTGTAGGTTGGGTAAGTGATAGATTCCAATCAAATGGAACAAAGGTTTTAAAACTTCCTTTATGATAAAACTAAACAAGCCAAACAATTGTTTAAAATTGGATATAGAATATACGTGGATATTATCTATTAGGAGGTGAGAGGTCGGTGAAGGGGGTGGATGAAGGAGACCGTTATTTTAGCCAGCTACAAGTTTCTTTTTTAGAGATCTGGTATAAAGATTTAAGTAATAATGAATTCACATTGATTAACTATTTTTTAAAAAGAATGAAATAAATTTTAGCACAGCTATCATCCAAGCAAAATGAAGAAGACCAAAATCATCACAACACTCCTCTTTTCAATCGTCACTTCAATTAAATTTAAAGGTAAGTCAGCAATCAGCATCTGTACATCATACCAGGGATTTAAAGGGATAAGACAATGGCCGATAAATTGATGCAAATCCCCAACAATAAAACACAAAATTCCCTTTTCTGTGGATTACAATTATTGGTAGAAACGTTTGGACAATCAACTTAATATATCAACCAACCAAGACCAATAAATAAGAGAACTTATAAAAAAAACTTTGGGGACAGACCATTGTCCCCTTCCTTCCTGACAACACACAAGTATTCATGTTCTTAAGTACTTTGTATGGCAGGAGGAAGACTTTAAGCACATGACCATAACTAAATTTTAAGCCAAGTTTACCCAAGATTGTTTGTGTGTGTGAGTGTGTGTGTGTGTGTGTGTGAGTGTTTGTAACCTAATTATAATTGTAATTACTGTGAATAGTGTGAAGGTTATCTCTGGCAATAATCTCAAAAGTGAACCAAAAATTTCAGCAAAATTGTCATAACAGCTAAATTATATGAATTTTCTATAAAATGTTCACAAGTGTAATTAGGTATCCGCAAATATTTGCACTGTGCAGATAAAAATCCTAAAATTTAATTCAATATCTACTATTTCTTTTTGCTATGTTATCAAAACCGAATCAGCTGTTTTGAAGGAACATTTTACTTTTAGGACCACACATCTAGTTCAAATCTATTATTATCTGAAGAGAAATGCCCAAAATTAATTGAAATCAACAAGAAATGAATATTATATATTTGCAGCGAGGGTGCTAATTTGATTTGGTTTCAAAGCCCCACAGAGTTTGTAATTTATCATTATTCATAAATTTGTATATCATTTGGAAAATTGTTGGGTATTTCAGCTCAGGCTTACGAGGAAAAAAATTAAATATTACAGCTCTTGCAATAAATTAAAGCTATGAAATATAAAAAATGGTTAATATGATGGCTTATCATATAGGTCAAATAAATGCATACCTACCTACCTATCAAGGCGTAAAATGTTTTGACTATTTTTTCATGCATGCAAGGGAGGGGCTGAATTTTGGTAAATTTGTGTTAAACATGCATGCTCAAGCCTAGAGGTTTCATAATTCAGAAGCATTTCTGTTATCCACTTTTGTATTGTATATTTTTAGATCATTATTCATGAAGATTCTGTACTTTTGCGCTTAATTTTAGTTAAAATTCTATCACATGTATGTTTATATTTATCTTACAAATTACCATACAAAAATTTTGATCTTAGGAGTAGAATTATAATCTTTTATGTCAAAAACTGGTTTTAAATGGTAGACTTTCATCATATGCATGCAAAAATTTATATTTTCAGGATAACAGCAGCTTATTAATATAAAAATTGCAAAAAAAAACAAGCAGTCAGGTAATTACGGCAATTTTTACGCAGACAACTCAAGGTTTTCAGAATTTATTTTTTTTTCATAGATTTTCTAAACTTGAACTGAATGACATTAGTGCAAGAAAAAAGGCAGGTGCCTGAAATGGATAAATAAAGACCATAAATACCGCCAAAGAAAAGCTTTGTGTTAAATTAAAAAACGCAGATTTCTGCATAAAACATAAAGATTTGGTTTTAAAATTTGAGTAAAAGTTTATTGGTCACTCTTTAATTCAATAATCTGTGCCCAATTACACACAAATACACACACACACAATTTTATGGGAAACTGATAAATCTTTTTTTCATATTATTCTCAAAACTCAATGGAGCAAATAATTTCTTGTCTATTTGAGGCCTCAGATCCTTTTCTACTCTCACAATAAAAGGAAAAAATTGTTTTCTGTCAAATTTGTTTCAATGAATCAAAATTTGTATTGAGATCTTCCATTGAAAATAAAAAGCAACAAAAAGTTGCGTTTATAAAAATTTGTATTCATATCCAAATAAAATATGCAACAAAAGGCTTTGTAAATTATCTGTTTCAAATGCATTTTGGGTCAAAATTGTTACAAATTCATATTTTACAAAAGTGAATTTTTCTTAATTTGTACTCTGTATAAAAATGAGGAAATATAAAAATTGTCATGAAACATATCATGTGTGTGTGTGTGTGTGTGTGTGTCAGGTTTTTAACCCAAAAAAACTGAAAACATTTTTGTCTGTCCCATACATTAACATTCCTAACCTTTCACAACCATTAAAATTAGATTTTAATCGTCGTGTGAAATTTTTAGGGAATTTTGGAGGATTTTTTCCGTTCTAGATCAACAGCTGAGTGTAAAATTATGTATTTAATACTCATTTTAGAGCCATTTCCCCATACAATATTAAAATGTGCGTGAGGCTATTCAACTTTTACAGATTTCTATACAATATTTTGATTGTTAAAATTGGTAGTTCTAGGAAACATCTGCAAAAAAAATCAATTCCAATTTAATTCAAATATATTGCTTTACTCTACATTTAAATTAAAGCACTTTTAGTAAGGCAGAAATTAAAGCAATTGAAAGCACATAAAGAAAAGTACTGTAATTTATTCAAAGCAGATTCCAAAGCAAATTATGTGGTGAAAAAGGCAGTTTTGGGGAGGCAACCTCGGAAAGAAAGGACTTAAAAACTAAAATGTGCAATAAATAAGAATATAATTTGAAATGGAACAATTTACAGATATTTTAGGCTAATTTTAGCAAACATAACTCATAGCTGTATAATGGTTTATGGTTTCTAAGGGAGGTTAATGTACGGCATAATATTAGTTTTTATATACTTCAATATTAATCATTTAATTTGATTTTTAAATAGTAAAAATACTTTTAGGAAAATGTAATTTTCATGGATAGAGCATTAAACAAAATCTTTAAAAAATACCGTTAATACTATTGACCTTTTTCAAGGAAATTATGTGTTAAATTCTCCTTAATTGTTTTTTTCTTACAAGAAAAAGAAAGATAGAAATAACTCTTAAAAGTCTAGATTTAGTCGAGTTGAAGAAATGAGGGAAGAAAATTAGATGACGGTGGGCAAAAATCCGTTGAAAATTTCAATTGTAATACGAGGGGGCAATTATAGTAATACCACAATCAACATTCAAAATGACCTTGCCTTCTGGCGAGCTACACTCAAATTTACTAATTTTTGGGACTCAAAAAAGAGGTTTCCTTTATTGACTTGACATAATCTAATAACCTATCATAACTGTCGACAAACTCAAATAAAATGTCGACTTAAATAAAGTGACAACAATATATTACTCCAAACTGAAATAAACGTCGAAATTAACAACACAAATGAATCATACAACAACCATTAGAACAATGATAGGCACCTAAATACACTTATGGTTCCCAAGTAATCATGCATGTTGCCATCCTTGTTGATGATAAAAAGACTATCTGGTTGGTATTGTTATGTGTAACTACTATCCACATTTAGTAACCCCTTTTTTCTTACAGTCCATGTATGCCAGGGCAGTTTTATTCACCTCCAGGGCAAAGTAGTTAATTTCTACCCAAAATCTTTGTGTATATATATACAGAAAAGTAGGTAAATAAAGGTATTTGTGGCTGCAAGCGCAAAATTATTGTAATTTTTTTTTGCAGCCATCATTATAACTATGATTATATTATAATATTTAGGACTTGGCAGCCGAACATAAGCCGCTATTAGAAAGTCCTCCAAGGTGCTTAAAATTTAATCTAATGGCGGATTGTCTTATTAAGAATAGGTTTAGACATACAGCTAATATAAAACGTCGATATCCATACAGCTAGCTATATCAAACTCTTAAAACTATTTTGATAATATTGATATCTATACTTTGTTAGGATATCTTTGGACAAGCAATCATCACTCCACGGAGTAGCTACTCTACAACTCTCAGTGGGATATTCTACATTTACTTTGTAAAGCACAGTTTATTCAATTTTAAATAGGTGTAAAAAATAGG
Source organism: Acartia tonsa (assembly GCF_053477335.1). Lineage (NCBI taxonomy): Eukaryota > Metazoa > Arthropoda > Copepoda > Calanoida > Acartiidae > Acartia > Acartia tonsa. Next base: position 12,792,721 of record NC_137262.1, on the reverse strand, counting down.
CACGTGCAAAAAGTTGGCCTCAAAATTTAGTTTTACGAGAATGGACAGACATGTTTCATCGAAGATCTAAAATGGAGAAGTGGTTTCTTCTAGGCCAAAGCATTCTCATCATTATGTCATTCGGTTGACATTGTAAATGTAACTCTTTTTATTTTAATCAATTTAAATGCTGATTTTGTTTTTGAAACCTATTAGAGAAGAGCAGTTATTTAAATAAGGAGGATATTTACTATTGTAATCAATACCTACTATCAAAACAAAACCAGATATTTGATGTTTCATGGAGACCTGAGTTAAATTAAGCCCAAATGTAAACAATAAACATAAAACATTTACTTTAATTAAATTTATGAAAATACAGGAAAACTTTCAAAAGAATCGTTTTCCGATCTAAAGTTAAGAAAAGTTTTATAACATTTTTATATTATTTAAAAATTTGAAAATAAATTTAGTTATAAATCTCCATAGGATGAATTTTAAGTTCATTTCATCAAATTTTTATAAGGATTCTAATTTCTTTTTCTAAAAAATAGAATAAAAAGTTGCTCTCTACTTTTTACAGTAATATATTACTCTGGAAAGAAAACTTATAGAAATACTAAATTTATGTATTTCTTTTACATTAAGGGATTACTTCAGGTTATGGAAAAGTTGTGTTCATCAAAAAGAAGATAAAAACAGAAAACATACATATAAAGGATCTATATTTTAAATTATTACTAACTGACCTGGAAAATTGTAATAAAAATATTGACATACCTGTATCTCAATATAAACAGCCAAGAAATAAGACTAGATCTAATCAACTCTATCTGATCACACACAATTTAATATCAAAAACATTTTCATTTCATAACGTAGTTTTTAATATTGTTTTGATTTTTAGTCACTAATATCACTGTATTATATGTACAAGTCGTTCTAATCACTGTAACTTAAGCGAATGCTTATTATTTCAAGAATTATGGTTTTAAAATTAACACACGCAGGATCCTCCCTCGTTCAATCTCGGCTTATAACTAAATTTATTTACAAAAGGTAAATTTTTCTTTTGAGCCCTATACAAGAGCGCTTAGGGTACCCAAAGAATGCGCTCTTGGTGAGCGTACCACTGGATTCTGCCTACAAAGGGTAGGCGGAGGGGGGGGGGGATTAAGTGGGAGGAGTGGGTGAGAGGGTGGCTGGGTTACAGGGGTTGGGGGGATTAATTGTAGTTGGTGCACCCACCGCTTGGGCATAATTGGCGCTAGTCGCGTTTACACATACACCTGTGAATTTTGGTAGATTTTTTTTTTACCTGTCCATTTCCAGAAATTATTGTTGGTCAGTGACACCAAATTCAAAAGGGTTAACATTAACTTTATGCAAGTAGGGGAGGGGGGTTGATATAGACAATAGATGGAAGGGGGGGGGGGATGTAGTGCTTTGTTAAGTAAAAGAGATGATGGCATGGAGGGTTATTATAGTAGTAGTAGTAGGAATTAAAGGGGTCATGTTTCAGCATTTGCGATTATCTACGGATAGAAGATAGATAGATATTAATATATGAGAGAGAGAATGAAAGGGAGAGAGAGAGAGAGAGGTGAGAATTTAAAAAAGAGGAGTGAGGGAAAAATAAGTAAGTAAGGATTAAAGGACATGAACATAAATTAGTAGATGGGAAACTATTTCACAGAGGTCAAATGTTTTCACCAGGAAATTGTTCTTAACAATTTTATTATTTTGATATGTAAAATCAAAAGCTTCTGTGTTTTTTATTCCTATAAAAAGTGATTAACAAATAGAAATATCAACAAAAAGACATTGAATAAGTCAAAATAGTTGAATAACTTTCCCTGTTCCATGTTATGTCAGCCATTGCTAATTGCCTTTTGATCAATTTTATTCAAATAAAATGGCCTAAAATTGCATCAACTTTTTTGACATATTTAAACAAGAATGAAATCATACGATACTTTAAAATAGTCAGTAACAAAGTAGCCCCAGTATGGAATTAGCAGCTTTCGGCTTTCGCGGCTGAAAAACAAAATTGAAATCCGTGTGCTGCTGATTAACTTTCTTTGTGAAACAAATTCAGCAGTAATTTTACGACTGTGACTGCAGATTGAAAAATAAAAAAGGTCGGTTTGCCCAGGATTTGTAATGCTATGATTGTGAATAAAATCGTTGTTCAGCCGGCTTCGAATGACTGAATAAAATGTGGCTCATTTAAGCTGCGGCTGCATCGAGCTTTACAAATTGCAGCGCTTACAAAGATACATATATCAATCCATGTAATAAAGTAAAAGGATGTTTGTTTGTCTGTTTGGCTGTCTATAAGGAAGGATCTCGCTAACTGCTGTACCGATCAGGTTCTCCTCAACATGGTAGTTTGTCATAGGTCCCGAGAAGGTTTATAACTATTTTGGGGAAGGTACCACCACCCTCCCAAGAGAAATCGCCCCTAGAAAAAATTATCCCCCCCCAAAAAAAATTAAATAGAATAAAAAAGTTTAATTTTTCTCAAAAATCTAAATTAATAAAAAAATTGGTTTTGGGATTCAACTGCCCACTCACGAGTGTCCCTAGTGGCCTCTGGGGCGTAGCTACTAGTATTTGATAAATTATTAAGAATTTCATTGACCCTTTTTTAAATTTAAAAACATGCCCTTGCGAACATAAAAACTTACATGGGTTCTTACATGCAAAATAATTAGGTATGCTTTATACTTGGTGGCCCTATATATTGTAATAAGTCATACTTTTCAGGAAGCAGTTCTTATTTAATACAGTTAAGCAACACAGGGATATAGGGATATATCAGTGACAGACAAATTATTTTCTGCAAGTACTAAATAATTTATTACAAGCTTGAATATATACGGGGGGAGAAATTTTTTGCGTTTTACCTAGGATTTATAAGGCTCCTCTTTTTAATAAGAAAAAACATTAAAGTAAAACACTTTATATATCAACTAACGGCTACGTCATTTAGATGCCTAAGGGGTACTTAAAGCGGTGGGGGTTGAATTCGAATCCTACCCCCTTTTTAAAAGCGAAGCTATTCTATAATTAGGGTCGGTCAATCCATACGTCCGTCCGTCCGTAACGGAAAGCTTTTTTCGTTAATTTAAGCATTTTAGAATTGTCCTATCGATTTCAAACTTTGCATGGTGATTCCTTTAGTAGTTAGGCACGATTTAGAAAGCGTACAACTCTATAATAATTTCAAAAATGTTCGTACGTCCATTTTAAACATGTTGATTTTTTTTCTTTTTTAAAAACAAATTTTTATGTGATCTAATCATACGATTGATCTGATTTTTGAAATATTGATTCCTGGGACAACAAAGTATAATGTTATAAGCGAAGCAACTCTATAATCAAGTCCTAAAAATGTAAGTATGTCCATAAACATTATCCTTTAAAGGACCTTTAAGAAACTACATTGTAAAAAAAGAACAATATCGGTTTAGCAGTTATCGAGATCCTGTGGTACAGGCACACAGAGATCCTGTTACTTTTGAATATGGGAAGTAGCAATATTAAACCACCATCACCCACAAAAATCATTCATTATTTTTAATGCGCAGCTTTGAAAAATTGAGGTTATCTTTGACTTACCAAGTGCAGAATGCAATAACCTATATTATTAGCTTTGGATTTGCATATATGATAAATATATTATGAAAAGCACGCCTACTCTACAAATTGTATATTGGTTGATAGTTGGTTATATCTATTTTTATGCAGGGTTTAGTCTATCGGCTGGGGTCAGGCCTACTTTATAGAAGATATGGACCCGAGAAAAATGCTTACTATTCTTCTCAACTTAACTGCTTTAAGCTAGGAGTGAAGCCACTAATTATTCTTACAAAAACTGAATATAAAAAAAGATCAAAATAATTGTCTTAAAAGGAAAAAATTGCAATTAAAAAAAATGTTTATGGCCATTGTTAAAAATTCTATTTCTGTAAAACTGGGCAAATATGAATTATTTGGCAGTGCAGTGCAAATAACTGAAACAAGGAGGACAACAGCCATAAAGCGAAGCTCAGAACACCAGGACAACGAACATTTACAAATTGAACATGCTTTGATTTTAAGGCTTGGCTATAGAAAGGCTTAGCTTAAACCCTTAGATCACAATTTTCAAAAATTAATATGCTTAAAATTGAAGTGCAGACTTTCTAGTAATGAATATAGAGTTACTATGATTTCTGTATTTCCTGAATCATGATAGACGGACGGACCTACCCCATAGTAAACTTCGCTTTTAGTAAGTGCATATTTTCTAATCATAAAATACCTTCTACAGAAAAGATTTTATTCAAGATAGGGTAATCTAGATACGAGCACGTAAAAGATGGATCTACACGGGAAATATGTAGGTAACAAATAGAATTATACTAAATACACAATGATTTGAAAGAAGAAAAATATTTTTATTCGCATAATTTTGAATGTGGGTCAGATAAAACAAGGATGACCATATCCAAAGAAATTAAACCACTTTCATAATAATGGGTTTCATATGGAAAGACATTAAGTAAAAAGAAGCATTTTTACTTAAGGCAACGTATAATTAAATCTGAAAGATAAAAATAAAATATGGATGACATCATCCATAAGTAGCGCAGCAAAGAAATTAAATTTTATTAAAATAATACTTTTCCCCCCACAGAAAATAAATCTTCTACATTAAGATTCAAACTATTTTTTTTAGATGAACCCTGTTCCTTAAATGCAGAGTAAGGGACGCTAAGGCGTGTCAAGAACTGGAAAAGTGACAACACTAAAATATAAGACGGACAAACGAACATTACTAAATATAGTCTGACTGCACAATTTTGATTTAAAAAAAACATATTTTTTCCTTAAACCTGAACAAAAATTTTATGGTGTTGATTAGCCTATTTATTATTATTTGATATCGACTTACTTACGTTTTTAGACTTAATTATAGAGATATTTCGCTCTGTACATGATGCTTGAGCGTCCCAGAAATCACCATTTCAAAACTCATGGTAATGTGACAACTACATCACATATAAATATAAGTAAACAAGGATGACAACATCCTTAAAAGCAAAGCACTGAAACGGTAGGACAAACGGACATTAACACTTGTATAGTGTCATAAATAAATATTATAATATAAATGTATAAGAGTCAAAGCAAAATTGTAGTAATTTGTTGAAAAACTGCTTGATTCAGGATAATGTTTATGGACATACTTACATTTTTAGTACTTGATTATAGAGTTGCTTCGCTTAATACATTATACTTTGTTGTCCCAGGAATCAATATACCAAAAATCAGATCAATCGGATGATTAGATCACATAAAAATTTGTTGTTAAAAAAGTAAAAAATGCACATGTTTAAAATGGACGTACGGACGGTGATGATTATAGAGTTGCTATGCTTTCTAAATCGTACCTAACTACTAAAGGAATCACCATGCAAAATTTGAAATCGATAGGACAATTCTAACATGCCTAAATTAAAGAAAAAAGCTATTCGTTAAGGACGGACGTACGGACCGACCCTAATTATATAAAATCTTCGCTTTTAAAAATATCTAAAAATGGAATAAGCGAACAATACAAGCTTTAATCCAAAAAATACTACAGATTGATTATTTCAACTATTTTTTTTTTGTTTGTTTATGTGAATATTTATCCCCCGTTCATGCAAATATCCTAAAAAAGTAGTTTGGTAGGTTAATATTATAATTACATTATCCAACCTAAAAAGCCTATTTACAAACAACCAGAAGCTAAACATTCATGCATTTAAGTTAATAGAAAGTGTTACCCCTAAAAGAACGTAATCTAAATTGAAGGTTAATTTAGGTTCAGCCGAAATTTCAACACAGATTTTATATGGGTAACATCTCTACAATTGTCCGCTTCCCTCACCGAGAGACTCATTCATTCCCTCATAATTTTCTTTCCATTTCTAGTTCTTTTTCTTTCATCTAAACCTGGTGAAATATCTATATACTAGCGGCCCCTAGAGGCCTCTATGGAGGGAATCGGGGAAAGCGACCTTTCACTTTTTTGTTGGGGGAGGGGAGGTCATTTATCCTAGGGACGATTTTTCATGGGAGGGTAGAGAGATACCCTTCCCAAAAATAGTTATAAACCTTTCCTGGACCTATAAAAAGCTTCGTTATAGCGGTTAGCGAGAACCTTTGGTACAGACAAAAACAGCTTACTACTTTGTATAAGAGGATGGCTCAGAAACGCTGAGTTGCAAATTTTTTTAACCTAAACACTAACGAAATAATCTTCTGCTACGATTCCGAGAGCAAAATCTCATCGTAATAGATGTTATTGTTTTGGTGTGTAGATTTGTGTGTGACATGATTGGTGAAAATGTTTACATATGCACAGATGTATATGTCTACGCAGCCACGACCATTCACGTTCTTGTTGCATGTGTAGTAGTACAGTGTGTGCAAAATCATAATTGCAAACTACTTTGATTGCTTTTCCCAGAAGGCATTGCAAACACTGCTCCCATCAAATCAGGAGAACTCAAGTGCAATGATTAAAGGACATCAGTATTCCATTTCATATATAATATGCCAATTCGGAAATTGGTTTAATCTGGCTTATTAGTAGCGTATCAATATCACAGTTTTGAATGTCAGTTAGTCGATTGTTGGTACATTTTTTATATGTGTAAAAGGTCTTATTATTCTGTATTTTTATGTCCACTAAAACAAATTCAATAAAAAAAAACTGTTAAAATAATAATAGGGAAGAAAATTGATTTAAAAACATTCTTATAATAAAATAACAGGATGTGTGTGTGTGTCTTTACCGAAGGATCTCACTAATCGCTGAACTGATATGCTTCTCCTTTACAGGGTAGCTTGTCATAGGTCCTGGAAAGGTTTTTACCTTTATCTATAGAGGGTACCACCACCCTCCCGCCTATAGAAAAATACCCTCCAACCCCTCAAAAATTACATTGTTTTAAAACAAAAATTAAAGGTTTTGGTTAAGAATAAATCTAAGAATCTCTTAAAATTTTAACTTTTAACCTTTCCAGGAGAAATATTGAAATTCAAACAAATCAACATGCATTATTTTTAAAAAATATCATTTCAATGTAATTTGTTGTTCTTGTACTCAAATATATTTTGTACCATTTAATCAAAATGAGGCCTCAATATTGTTAAAGTAAGTACAGGAAAATGAAACAAGGATGACAACATCCATAAAAGCGAAGCTCTGAAATGGTAGGACAAACGAACGTTAACACTTGCAGAGTTTCAGAACTCATCAATCTTTATAATAAGTTAAAAGTATAAAAGTCAAAAATTTGAAGCAAATTTGTTTAGAACTGTGGAAATAGAGGATAATGTTTCAGGACATTCTTACATTTTTAAGACTTGAATATAGAATTGTCATAGGAATCAGTGTTCCAAAAATCCGATCACTTTGATAATAATATCTCATGCAAATTTGTTGTTAAACAATTTAAAAATCGACATGTTTAAGATGGACGTACGGACATTCTGGTATTGATTAAAGAGTTGCTACGCTTTCTAAATTGCACCTAACTACTACAGGAATCACTTTCACTGCGATGTTTGAAATCGATAGGGCAATTGTAACATGCCTAACTTAACGAAAAAAGCTACCCGTTCCGGACGGATGTACGGACGGACGGACTAACCCTAATTATAGAAAAGCTTCGCTTTTAAAAATAGATTAAGGAATGAATTTGACTTTTTTTATCAAATGAATGTGGCTACAGATTGCATATTTTGTCTGATTAGTTACACCTATTCTTTTTGATTGAATTATTACATCTGTTCGTCATCATTGCCATTTATTAAAGCGTGATTTGATTTTAATACATTACAAATTCAATATATGAAATAGGTCATTTGAAAATTATGACTGTGTTTATTTGTGATTGCTTCCTGGATTTACATTCAATTTTGATATTAATGAAATTTTAGTTATTTTCAGCTCTCCGTGGATATTAAAATGAAAAATTATAAGATTAATACAAGTTCTGTTAGTCCGGAGGGGCCGAAGTCTCTGGATAACAAATCTGGAATTAATTTCATGAATTTTATTTTTACATTTTGGAAAATTGTCTGTAATACGATGTTATTCATGATTTTTCAGTATCGTTGCGAACCGGTTCTAATCCATCGCGTATTAATCGATTTCGAAGCCATAGTGGAATACATTTTATGAAACTACTATTTTAAAGATTTTTTTTCATTTTAAAATTTTCCTATGAAGGTTGGGTTAGGTCTTGTTAGGAGAATTATGTAGTTTTAGGACTTCCCAGAGGAGTTAAATTCATACTGCTTAAATCTAGAAAAGGTTCTGGCTAAAATTAGAAAATCATTCGATCATTATTAATTGATTCTGTAATTTATTTTTCCTCTTAATTGCTCTAAAAGAAAGCTATTTTTCCCAAAAGTCTCGAAAAAAACCTGATTTAATTTAACCGATAAAAACACATTAAGAGTAAAAACTGAAGTAATGTATATAAAGAAACCTTTTGATAATACCTCAAAATAAAGATGATATCTACAAAAAGATATTGATCAACCGACACACAACACCACTGTGTTCCATTTAACCATCCATATTACACCAGTCTATGTATCTCTTTGATTTGCGTGAAAATTGAAACTGAAATAATAGGATGGAAGTAGTAAATATGATGACAAAAACAAGTATTAGAAATAGGACTTTCAGATTAGAAAGCATAACGCAAGTGTTAAAACAGAAACCGATATTCATTATGTTTTTTTTTTAAATAGAATATATGTTTATAGTATCAGTTGTTCGCGAATAAAAAAGTATTTTTTAGGATAAATTTAAGGGACAAAAAGCATGAGTATTGATAAATGATTTTCTATATTTTTACAATGAATGCAGTTTAAATATAAAATAAAATGTGTATCCATGAAAAATAAGATTTTCAGACAGAATCCCCCGACCAATAAGCATCTAATGCAAATTTTTGCATGAAATATGATTTACAAAGCTGCCATGTTAGATAAAGATTTCCATGTACTTTATTTATCTAGTCCTAGAGTTTACGCCCCTAGAGACCTAAACCTTCCCTGGTCCTATAAGAAGCTCCACTGTAGAGAAGAACCATATTGGTTCAACGTCTACGATTCTTCCCCCCCCCCCCTGTTACTTTTTATAAGGGTTTTTATTATTGAGAAAATAAAAAATGTTTACACTTGCCCATAAAAGGCAATGGTAAAAAGTGTGGATCAAGATGAGAGTAATTACTAGACAAAAGGACAAGAATGACAACAAGCAAAAACAGCGGAGCCAAAAGGAACATTTATTACTAGACAATAAAGTACTAATGGTAACTATAATATCTAGCTCGTCAAAGAAAATAAATGACAAGGATGACAACGGTCAAAATAATTACGTTGCCTAAAGGAGATCTAAAATCAAATTTCAAATAATGATTAAATAAAAACATTTAAATGTAGCTTAGCATTGATAAAATCACAAGATTTATAAAAGGAAAAACAGCGTAGCCAAGATGAACATTTATTATTAATCAAAAAAAATAATAATGGTAACAGTAATATCTAGCTCATCAAAAGAAATAGAAATAGGAAAGATAAATAAAAAAATCAAAAGAAAGGCATAAAATGATTGGATAAATGATAAGACAAAAAACTCAAAAATAAAAAAAATCACGAAACCTTTTAAGCATATAAAGACAAAAAACAAAACAATAAGGAACAAAAAGACGTGTTAAAAAAACTGCGGTTATTTTTATGAGAAATCCTTATTTTTAAAATTTACCTTAAATATTATTATTAATTTTTAAGAAAAGTAAAAAAAAACATCTAAATTTGAAATACAAGAAGGGCCCACCTAGCGTAGCCTCTGTTTAAAGTCTGCAAAATATTTAATCCTTTAATATTGGACAATATTCCCCACACAAATTCTCCAATTTAATTCATCATACAGAAGTCTAATTTCTTAAAAGTGTAATAAAAAAGTATTGCTTTGTCAATCTTTTCCCTAAATTTTAATTTATAATTTTTAGTAACTTAATCATGGAAAGAAAACGAAGTAGCAGGTCTCGTCGTATTTTCTCAGTAGTTTTCACATAATTCTAGCCCCTGCGGGGGGCTCTATCCCTGCGGGACAATCATTAATATTTACCTATCCTAAAGTAATCAAAAGCTAATGTGAATGTTACTTTGTTTTCTTTCCATGATACAAAATATTTATTATTGTCAGTCTAATTCTATGCAAAATTTCTCTGCGGGACATTGTCTAACAAAGAACTGTATTCCTAGTGTGTAACCTACATCTATCCAAAGGATTACCTGACATAAAAACAGTATTAATGCAAATACTAAAGTATAAACAAAATCTTTATTCTTTTTATTACACAGATTTAGAGGAAGGAATGCAAATAGAATAATAATGTGCAACGCAAATTTGGGATTGCTTTATTAGAGTTAAGCTAGTCTATATATCATTTTGCTGTTTTTTCTCTACTTTTCATTTTTTTAGCAGTATAGCTATTCTATAATTTATCTTGTATGTACAGTTATTGGAATAAATCTGATTTCAAGAATTCTTTATATTGGAATTAAGACACAAAACTAAAATTAACTTAAAGATTTTGTACAATATAGTTTTAACTTTACTTTATAACCAACTTTGCAGTCAGTATGTTTGTTTGCCTGTTTTGTTATTTTATAGAATAGTCTAATTTCAGCTTCGCTACCGATTACTGTTGCCAAACTTGTTTTAATTGTGCGTGCATATAAATTTATTTCATTTAATTGAAATAAAAAGTTCAATTTCTATGATAAAGTACTAATTAGTTGAATAAAAACTACGGAAACAACACAAAAACTTTTTTTTTATGCTTGAAACTTTTTTTGCATAATAACACATGTGTTACTATTTAACCATTGAAATGTACACATTTTTAACCTCACAACGTATTCTATAAAGTTTAGATTTTATTGGGCTTTTTTGAGAAATAAGTCGCATTTTATTTGGTTTTTAAACAAATATTATTGTTCCGCATTCCAACTCTTAAAAAGTGTAAAACTGATAGACCCAGCATAATTAGAACTTATTTACAAAGGTTCTGCAATTAGAGGGTCAAATATTAATACATAATGCACAAGATGAAACTTCTATTACTAAAAAAAAGAACTTCAGAATTTGGTTAGGTTGTAATAACAAATTGGGGGGTTATTTGTATTCGACTAGCAGAGTAAAAGATCAAAACCTTGAGTTTATATTCTATTATTTCTTCAGAATCTACATTTTGTGCTTCTTTAAAATATTTTTCGTGTGAACCTTTTAGTGTTAAGATAAATCTTATGTTGACAGTAAGATGAATACTGCGACATTTTATCATACATCCATGGACAAGGTGTTATTAATGACCAATAAAATATGTAAATGATTTCTAAAGATAACAAATAAATGATTTAGAATCCAAGGTCTTGTAAGACACTATTTTTAATGAGAAATATTTAAAAAAACGGATGAGAAAATTTGTAAGTAGCGGAGCTCTAAGCGGAACTCTAACATAAATTTAATAATAGACATTTCTAGTTATAGGGTAACTTTGCCTATGATATAACAGGAGGGTGAATCTCCGGCTTCGGATTGTTCATACAAACGGCTTATCAAATTCAGCTGCAGAATTTCTAAATTGGACAAACGGTTTCAAACAACTGAGAATGATTGCCGAGTCATAAAGAATCCATATTCCCTGAGAACACCTTTACAAAGAGAGTTTCTCACACAGAAATTATTTTTCCATCACAAAACATAATTTACAACCTGGAAAATTTGCATTCTCATTTTAATATGATAACAAGGATAACAAACATGCTAAAATTCGAAATATAGATATGTACTGTAAAAAAAACATTATGATTACTATGCACAGTTAAGATTTAAAGAAAGGGAATATGAAAGTTGCTTTTCAGGGTGTCTAGGTGCTCTGTGATTAAGAATGCTTAAAAGATAAGTTCCCATTTATGTAGACGCATTTGTAATGGGTTTTTAAAATGCCGCGGATATTAAAATGAAAAGTTGTAGGATTAAAACCAGTCTTCTGAGTCCCGTGGACCAAAGTTTAGGTCTAACAAAACTGGTATTGATTTTGTGTAAAATTCTCTTTATATGCTTTTTCAGTATAGCTGAGAATAGGTTCTAATCCAACGAATAATAATCGGTTTCGAAGCCATACTGGACAAGTTTTAAAGAAATAAAAAAAGTAAAATACAATATGATAAATCAATAAAAAAAATACACAAAAGCCAAAATAGAATAATTATAATTAATTGATGGAATCAAAACAACTTAATTGAAAATTGAGATAATTAGTTCTTTACATCTAAATCATATAATTAATAGTTAATTTTCCATATATAAACCAAATCTATCTAATTATATTTGATATTAACAGTTTTATTATGTCCATTACAATATCATTATGAAGCTAAACCTAGTTTGTATTTCATAATAAGCTATTAAGAACTTAATTATGAACATTTAATAGGTACATTGGGTTGTGATTCAATAGTCCTAAAACTAAGATTTACTATAAATAAATACCAACAAAATATCGCCATAAAAATCACGCAACCTTTCTATCTTAATTTCATGATTTAAACCATATGTAATTTTTTTAAATATAATCACCGTAGAGGCCTCTAGGGGCACTGTAGGCTAAGGTTATTTTTTTTCTATGGCGATTTTTCTTTGGAGGAGGGTGGTTGTACCCTCCCCAAAAATATTCATAAACATTCTCAGAAGCAACATTGTAAAGGAGAACCATTTCTGTTCAGACAGACACACTAAAATATCCTGTTACTTTTATCTAGATGATGTTTTAATCCGCGACTTAATGGGTAGTTCAATCTTTGTCCATTGGTGCTTTACATAAGTAGCAAAATTAAGGGGTATGTCTTGGCCTATAAACAGGCGATACTCAAGCAAATTTATGACTTTCAGCCAAAGGTCATTCAAACAAAGAGAGGTTCTTTCAAAGGAAAATAAATACTTATTATTGTATTATAATCCTTTTCTATTGTAAATCATAGTATTTATCCTATTATAAATTATTAATATAAACATAAATGTAGATATTGCATGTAATTATACATAAATATACAAGGATTATAACATCCATATAAGCAAAGCTTAATAAATAGTACAATAAAACATTAAAGATATAATAGTATCATATAGTTCAGTTGATATTGAAGACGCAAAATATAATTAGAAGGTCGGAAACAAAATTATTTATCTGTATGATGTAAAATTGCTTAAAATTCAGGATATTTGCCTTTTAGATGATATGCTTTTAGTCTTATTAATAAATGTTTAATGAATCGTCATTTAAACTATAGATTAAATTATGTCAAAATTAGTGCCAATTAACTGAATAAAACAAGCAATATATTAAAATTTTGAAAATGTTCTGACTTCCCAGGATTGATTATAGTAGTTAAGATGAAGTGAAGTAGTATGTACATACGAACTCAGCTTACATGTAGAGCAGCTTTGCTGCTAATAATACATATATTTGCATTATGCAATATAATGGATAGGAAATGTAAATAATAGAATAATGGTTAGATACCATTTATACTATGTAGCTTCTTATACCCCTTTATAGTTTTGGATTAAATACACACCTTGCCTCAGTTAATTTTAGTATCAGTAACCCAGGTACGTGATCAATGAGTTATGCCCAAGCTTGTACTATTGAATATATTCAGCTGATATGAAAGGTAGACGTCGGATTTTTCTGTATAAATCGTAAACATTAAGCAAAAGACAATAATTGTATTTCGACTGCTTAAGGCAATTCTTTGTTATGTTATAATGCTGTTTTCGCTTGGTTCGTCCTTTTCCCCTAAACCGATTCTATGAATAACTTGTAGAGTAGCTTTGCTGGGGAAAAATCCAACCCATACCTTAAATTATGTATTTATTCTAATGAAAGTAAAAGACTATAAAAATATTATCAAAATTAGACAAATTTAAAACAATTTAATATAACTTTTAAGTAAAAAAGCATGTATAAAGACCTATTTATTAAAATGGGGAAATAAGATCTATAAAACGAAGACCCTAAAAGATAATGCTAGAGAACATAACCCTTTTAATAGAATGGTCATAGTACAGCTAAAAAATTATTAGCAAATATTGTCAATATAAATTAACATTAGAATCATAAAATTAAAGAATGAAAATTTGTAAAAATTAAAGAGGACATTGAAAAAACATTACTAGTAAAACTAATTTGAAACCAATAGTTTAATGTATTCTTGATGTAAAATAAAATAAAATGTGATCTTACTAAGTTATGAAATGAATATTGTAATTTAGTCGAGATATGCACACACTATTAAATGCAAAATCTTAAAAATTAGGTCGCCAATTTCTGATAAAACATAAAAATCAACACAAAAATAAAAGTCATCCTTTTTGTCTCTCTTTTTTCCTAAGGCTTCAGGCCTATAAAAGTAAACCTGGAAGAGAGAAACAGTCAGTCGTTTCACGGAATTTATATATCACACAAACTCTATTTGAAATTTCTAAAATTTAAGGGAAGACTCCCTTCTCTTTCTTTGGAATTTTCTTGAGAGTCTTGGCGGCTCAAACTTAGGATTTTACATTTGGAACACACCTAAAAAGTAAAAAGTTTGTTAGATAAATTCATAATACTTTGTTAAATAAATTATAGAATATCATTTTGGTGTTGGTCAATTAAGATAAATTTAAGAATAGGGCCTCCTTAGGGCCTAAAAGCTTAGGTATCCGGACGGATAGTTATCTCCAAATTTTCTTCTGAAGAGAACTCCTATAGCGCGGTACTAGGTACCAGCAAGTCGCAAGTCACTACGGGGCTAAATAGGAATAACACAGGGAAGGTACAGTGGTGGCTCGGCTACCAACGGTTGATGATAGCACGCTATCTGACGGCCGATACTAACAACTGTATCCTCCCCCAGCTTCTGAAGTATAGGAAAGTTGGAGATCGTTATCTATTCGGACAATTTAACATTTTCGGATTAGAACTCTGAATAAGTTCACGTCTTAAAGGTAGTTTTGCTTTGTTAATACTCTGGAAGATCGGTTCTTAGCTAGACCTAGTGACTTTCTTACCTGACAAAGGTACCTAACAAAGAATCTCACGCCTCACGGGGCTGTAGGCAGCAGAACGGAATGTTGTAGCTGTGTTCGCATGGCTCTAGTAATCACAACAGATCCTTCCAGTCCAAAAGTGTTGGCAGAGTTAGCTACCTAGGAATAAAAGGATTCTTAGAATAAAATAACAGTATAAAGTTATCAATAATATTTTAGTGCCATTTTCGGAATAGGGCTTATAGGCAAAGATTATCCCTTAAATATATTTGGGTTTAGGATCGGTGTAAAATAGTATCACCATTCTAAGGTTGAATATATTTGACAAAACAGGGATTAATGTGTCGCTGATCTGGAAAGGAGACATTGGTGAGAGATTGTGATTCTGTGATAAAGGATTGCATTTGTCCCTGGAACCCGGAGGCGACCCATAAAATTGGTTCCGTTACCGGATAAACCCAGGTAAGATTTAACTTTTTCCTTTTAGGAGGGAGAGGGCAAGGCCACTAAATAAGTCTTACCAGTAAAGCATCCATAAAAGCACAGCTCTTCATTGACAAACAATCATTCCATGTGTAGTGCAGCAGAGCATAGGCCACGCACAATGGTGCTCCATTTACCTTTGATTTAGGCCTCATTCCATGTGTAGTACAGCAATGCATAGGCCACGCACAATGGTGCTCCATTTATCTTTGATTTAGGCCTCATTCCATGTGTAGTACAGCAATAACCTAAAATGGATGATATTATTATTGATCAATTAGAAGATGAAATATTAAATCCTCCACCTTATAATCCAGAATATGAACCTGGATTAAATAATGCAGTAAATCATTATCTAAGACTGGAGGAAATACCTAGTGCTCATGTTAGGCCTGAGATTCACTCAGCAACAGCAATGCTTGTCTTAGGCAATAGGCGACAAAATCGCATATTAAATAGGCCTCAAATACATTTACAGGACACTCCTCCCATACATGAACATGAGCCAAATATTCAAGTAATAAAACAAGAAAATAATGGAAATAAACCCCAAAATAAAAAAATAGTTAAACCAACTTCAGATTTTTCGGGTTATGAGTCAGAATCTAGCTATTATAGTGAGGATTTTGACAGACAAAAAAATAAAAAACATTCTAAAAAAAGGCCTGACAGAATGTATGATCCACTTAACCCACATGGCAATGAGGACCAAAGACGCCATGAACAACATCATGATAGACATGAAAATCGTTATAAACACGATAAAGACAAAACTAAGTCAAGTAAAGAAAGACAAAATAAAAGAGACAATAGTGACAAAGAAGACAGGCATAAAGACAGACAGAATTTCTCTATGCCAAGGAGAATGAATAGACGTAGTAACAGTAGTGGTCCTAGCTCTAGTTCTAGCTCTTCAGACACAGAGTCAGATAGAAGAACTCCAAGGACAAATAGAGATAATAGACATAGAGAGACATCTCAAGACAATAACTTACTTGGAAATATGTTCTCCCTATCACAAATACACGTCCTCCAGAAGCTGTTACAGGCAAACACATCTACCACTGATCTAAATACAGCAAAAATAATTAATCTCATACCAAATAATTTAGTGTGGGGCAGTTGTCAACACGAACGTATTCACAGACAAGTCAAAATATTGGGTAAAATCCCACCCCAATATGGAGAAAAAACTAACAATTACACTTTTTTTAGCACTTTTAAATATTTGGAGGAATATGAGATCCCTTTTACTCATAGTTCCTACAACAATATTCTCATTCACTATTTTAATGAAGAAGCAAGGAATAAACTAGATATTCTAGAAATAGATCCTAATGCCCTTAGTGCTCAGGACTTTGTAAAGGCCATCTTAACTACCATAGGTGCCGAAATACTTGGACCACATGACTATGAAAAACAATTCTACACTTATAGATTCACTGCTGAAGATGAAAGCAAACCAAATAAAATAATAATATATTTGGCAGCCATGTTGCAAAAAACAGGCAATAGTCATGAAAATCAAATGGCCAAACTTAGGGAAAAAATATGTACCTATTTGGTACCACCATTATTACAATCTGCATTTTTGACATCCACTAATGTTTCTTACATTACTAAAGAGACAATCTTAAGCTGGTTTAGCAATAACAGAAGCTTTTATAACTCAGCCATTGAGAGAAAAAGAAAATTAGACAGACAAAAAAATGCAAATGTAAACCAAGTAGAAAAGGAAAAAACTTGTGAGCATTGCCAAAAGCCTCACTATTCTAGATACTGTTTAAAACATCCAGATGAAGCAGTTAAAAAAGCAAATATGGAATGGTGGTATAAAAAGAATAAAGAAAAAGCTAACAGTATAGTTTGTTTATTGTGTAATTCTGACACCCATGGTAGTGGGGAGTGTTTCACTTTCCCTAATGTCAATCCCTCCAAAGACCAATGCCCACGCTGCTTAAATTATGGTGTATCAAGATTATTCCATCCATTGTCGGCGTGCAAATTCCCGCCAACAATGGAAAAAAACTAGTAGGGCAGCCGAGTATTTCTCAAGAAAGCAAAAACATACAATTACAGATAAAAATACCACAAGTTACGGATTCTTGGGACATACCCGGCACCCCTATTCTAGGGAAAAAATCACCTCAGAATCAATCTGGTCCCAAAATCAACATTTCTTTGTCCATTCAGATAAACCTGAAAAATTCGGATATTGATTATCAAAATGAAAATATAAAAATTAAGAATGTTGAAGTACTAGAATGTTCGACTAACCAAAATAGTGTCAATAATAATACCCAAAATATTGTAAATAGTAATAATACTAATAAGCTAATAGAAAATATATTAATGGAAAGTCAAACATCTAATACTTCAACATTAAACTGTTCGTCTATAGACAATGATTTAAAAATAATAGAAAACTCTGTTGTTAATAATCCAATAGATAAAATTAATCCGCCAATAATTACCAATATAAAAGAAAATGTGTCTAACACAAAATTGGATAAATCCCCTAATTACGCGACAAATCAAAAAATAAGTCAAAAAATTGAAAAATTATCTAGCAATAAAATTTCTGTTAATTTGTCTCAACAATTGCTATGCCCAGAGGTACAAATAGGCAAAGTCGATTTAGAAAATAATTTGAGGCAAAAAGAGGAAATAGACGAACAGACAAACATCAGTAAAATAAAAAGCAAAAAAAATTACCCTGAGGATTTAGATGAGCAGAAAATTGACTACTGCAAAACTGTTCAGTCCTCTTACAACACTGACATATCTGAAAATAATAGAATTAAAGAAAAATCAGATTTTAAAAGTGCATTGTGCATGAAAAATGGGGCCAGAAACACAAAGGCTTTATCATGGCTCCAATATCTAGAAGACTTTCCTTCTCAAAATAAATTCATGGCAATCATGTTAGTTCTATTAACAAGTATGGTGGTTGGTAGTAATCTTGCGCTATTTGGCTTATTATTTTTTATCATTGCTTACATTAGTATGTCAAATGGGAGATTATTACTCATTGCCCTGACTAAACGCGGAACTAACAGGATTGATATGAATAAACTTGAAACAAAGCCGGAGTTTAAGCCAATTAAATCAAGCAACCGTTTAATTAAAACCCTAAATAAAATAATTAATGTCTTAAATTATATTAGGGTTTATCTAGCTAAAAAGATAAGGTATAAAATAGTCATTATCCAAATGTTTTAAGAATCTCCAGATCCCATTCTTAGAACTATACAATGAGACACAGAGTTTCATTAATAAATTTATAGTATAAATGTATAAAGAGCATATTATTTGATTTCCAATTGCAAAGACCTAGAGCGTTGCAGACGAAAAATAATTTCATCAAATTTTGCTTACTAAGTTTAGCCGTTTAATGCTTCTTACTGCTTTTTGAAAAAGAAAGGTGCTAAGTAAAAAGCTTGGGCGTCCTTGTGTTAACATTAGTTTGCAATTTGCTCTTGGTTCTTTTGCCAGCACCCGGCTGTATTTACATTTTTGAATAATTCAGCTTATTTCAAAGACCCAACCAAAAGTCGTGGAAAAGGTCTTTGAAAAGGGGTGGTTGTTACATATACTATTTATTGCTCTATTTACATTACTTTAATGTTTTATCTATAAAAGGCAAGAAAAAATAATAAAAAGTTTGAACAAGAATAGACATCATTATAATTATAAAGTAGGACAATTATGTGTGCTTAATAAAATGAACAAATTCAGCAGAAAATTAAAAAATAATTACAGACGACAATTCTAGTCTTAGAGCAGATATGCTCTCTAATATTTATCAAGTACAGACATATCTAGTTATGTAGCAAGCTGCAACATACAATCAAAATTATAAAATAACTCCCCACAAAACTGCAGAAAACATATAACCTAGAGATAAATTTTTCTTGCTTAAAAAACAATAAATTCCTACCTGCCTATACCTCCATTTAGTATCCTCAAGCCCTTCACTCTTTTTGGAAATATGTGGCTGGCTAAGCTCGAGCACCACTTTCTTTCAGTCAGCAGGGTAAAAGATACAAATCTGCAGACAAAAACCGGTAAAATCTGCGGAGGTCCCAAGGGAGGAATTTCACAAATAACCAATTTCAGTTCTACTGTTTCTTCAACAAAAACTCGATCCTCCAACCACAGGATATTGAACAGGCATGATACCTAAAAATAAAATACAAGAATTAGTAACAAATAAATAAATAAGCTATTAAATTTTTTTGTAATAATCAGAAAACACCACACAATAATAAATTAGAAGGACACCGTACTTTTGAAATAATAATTGGCAAAAACTTACTAACAGAAATGTGTCATCCAAAATTACAAGACCTTATTAAATAAGCATGAACTTAATCCCAAAAAGAAATAAAAATTTCCATAAGAAAAGTCTAACTAAATCCAATTTCCATAAATTATGTGTTTATGTAGCAAAATAGTCCAACAAATTTATCGTCCATTGTCTTATCCCTTAAGATCCCTGAAAATAAGCCTAATTTTAGCTAATAATTTTTATGAAAATGAATTTATAAATTCTGAGGTTTATGACCTAGTTCTGAACACATGTGTTGATTTTTAGACAAGTGTGTTAAAAATCGCTCCAAAACATACATTTAATTCAACTTTTTACAAACTTTTAAATACATTAAATTGATTATCTTGAATTTTCAACTACAAATTATACAACATTATAAGACTGAACTGATTAGGCTCTCTATCTGGTATAAGTTTGATTTAAGTTTCACTTTAGACTTAAAGATTTTATCTTTTTTTTTAGGCTTTACTATGATTTTAGGTTTCAGTTTTTTTTTATTGTATGTCCCCAGCGGGAATTTTGTAGTTTAGGCGAGCGCTAATTAACCCCTAAAAAAGTTATCTCTATCCTATCTCTAAATTGATAATCTTGCAATTTTTAAATATTTTCTGCCTATACTTTTTCCTAAAAAATACAAAATAAATAATCTCCAAGTATCCTCAAACTTCATACAGTAAACTAAGTGAGAAATTATTTGTCGCATCGTATTATAGACAGTTTTCCGCTGACATTAAAATGAAAAATTGCCAAATTAATTTTTAATTGGTATTGGTTGAAAATTATGTATAATTTGATGCTATACATAAGTTTTAGTATAATTGAGAACCGGTTCTAATCCATCGGATAATAATTGGTCTCAAAGCAATTTTTACATATCCTGTTATCCCTGGACCTCCAGGAAGTTAATTTTTTTGTAGCATATAATTGAAAATGTTTAAATAAAGGCCTTTTTGACTATGTGTGGCAAAATAAAGAACTTCTTCTCATCGGATTATCAAAATTAATATTATCTCAATTATAATTTCAAAGATAGGGAAAAAAGAATTCTTGTCTCATTAAAAAACGAAATTTTCTGCTTAAATTTCAATAACCCCAAAATATGAGAACTTTTTCTAGGTATAAAAGATTTGCAGCTAATTGTCTTTTTTTATACAAATGTAAGTAACTTAGAAATTTATAAAATAAACAATATTTTTATTTAGTACAATAACAAACTCAAAAAACAAGGTTACAATAAAATGTCCAAGTAACTTCAATTGGCCCATTTCTCTCCCATATATAGTTAAAATGATTAAATAATAAAGGCGAAATATTTCATTTTAAACAGTCTGACAAAGAGTCAAATTTAAATTTCCTAAATAGGTTTCTATGGTCAGACAAAAAGTAAACTGTTTAACATTTATTTTTTTCCTTAACTGCAAACCGATTTTAAAAAACATAACCCTAGCTTTGATAAAAAGGACATTGGCATGCTACACTATCTCTGATTTTCATCTTTTATAGATAGAGGGGTAGTTTTGTCAATAATACGAAATTAAAATATGACATTTAAGATTTAAAACCCAATAAAAGTTAAAACAAATAAAATCTACAAAAGTTTTTCTATTTTTAATTCCTTTTTGCAAAGATATTTAAGACCAATTTGAATACAAGTTTTTATATTTTTTGCAACCGATTTCTTGCTGATTTTTTTTCACAAAACCAAATGTCGTAGCCTTGTCAATACCTAAGCGGATAAATATGCCCAAGTTTGAGTTCCAGATTCATCATCTACTAGCTCCTAACAAAGTAGCTGATTCTGATAAAAACAATCAGCCAACCATTGCTCTTGAGCTTGAAAATCAGTAGATCTACAGTCAAATACGTCAAGAAACCAGCCTCGCATCATACAACACAAGTCATCAGACGTTTATCAGATGTGTATCCACAGTATCCTAGCAAGATTCCACCTGACTTGGACTGGAATATTCACCAACAGCCATAATACCAGAAATACCTAATAAGAAGCTACGGATCTCATAACCTGTTACAGCATTAACCTGAAGAAACTCACTGGTCTTAAACAGTAAACACCTTATTGTTGCTAACTCTACAACACCATCAAAATACATAATTTTAATGTAAATCATTACATTTTTGAGCTAAGGATTTTGACAACGGGGGTCACGCGCGCCCGGTAGAAAAATATCACAAGCAAAAGTATCAAACTCCTTGTCTACATTGTATTCAGATTTGTAAAAAATATCTTAATTTTATACTTTTTCCTAATTTATCACACATTGATATCAGTAGTCTTATAGCAAATCTTGTCCAAATTTTTACAATAGTTGGGTAGTGTTAGAAGATAAAAATTATAGCTGTAGTCGATGTTAAAATGAGAGATAGCATTGTGGCAAGCTAAAATGATTAACTATTAACAACCTTTCGTTCTCCTATAAGCTAATTAAAATATTGTTCATACTTTTTACAGCACTAAGCATCTATGGCATAGTAAAAGGTTTTAAGAACCTAAATATGAGTTTAAGCTTTTCCCTAAAAATATTCTTATAGGGGCGCAGCCAATAGTTGTATCATTGTGTAAAGAATAGGGCCTTTATGCTTTGAAACATGTATTTCTTAGGATGTGTAGATAAAATGGCGAGTTTTTTTTTTGTATATTTTTGGCCTAAACAAAGAATATTTCTAAATGCAGTTTATTTTTTGAAATTAGTTGTTTATGGACAGTAAATTAAATTTTTATAGTAAAATTAGAAAAACTTTATATGATAAAAACTTTTCTGAGGGTTCTAATATTATTAAACTGATAGATAGTAAATTAAGGAAATGCTTTGCTCCGAAATAATATAATTAAAATTTTTGTGTAAATGCATAAATATAGTGTTGAAAAAAGTTGACACATGTCAAGATAGAAAACAGACCTCATCAAAATTATTTTAATTTTTAAATTTTGACAGCACAACTTGCAATATTTAAACACACACACACAAGCCTAAGATAAATTAATAACAATTTCTAAGATTTAGGACAATTACTTTCTAACATTTCATGAAAGCAGTTTTTAAATCGATTTGCCTTAAAAATAAATTTTTTTTATTCTCTTTAAAATAGGAAGATAAAAACGCCGAATAATTTTTCTGTCAATTTTTGGCAAAATAATAGACAATTATTGGAAAAATTCGTTTTCGTGCGCATAAAAACAATCAAAATTTTTGCGTAATAGAATAGGTTTTAAGCTATTTTTGTAATTTTTTCATTTCTTTACATATCCTCAGTGTTTATGGTACTATTTCCAGATTTTTTTTTTGGTTGCAAAATAAAATTTCCTGTTTAAAGAAAACAGACATGACGATCAGACTTCCTTTTTGCAGGTTTTTGGCTATTTCTATAATTTTTACATTTTCCCCCATATTTTTGGTATTTTTGGACCAGTCTTAAAACTCTTTAAGATATCATGATCAAAATAATTCTTCCCATAGTTATGAGCATCCTTTATGTAAGTTACTTTGACCGACAACATTATATAAATAAAAACAAGTTTTAGTGTTTATTTTACCCAATAAATCAATTAATAAATACACTACAAATCTACTTGTAAATATTACCATCAATGACCTTTTTGTGTTTCGCTATTTATAGATGTTGTCATCCTTGTTTTGCTACATTTAAAATATTTACTTCACTTATAAATCTTCTTTCTTGTAAATTTATACATAAAAAGTTACAATTGCTAAGCCATAAAATTTTAAACTTTTAAAATGAACAAAAAATATAAGGTCATTTAAAAACAAATGGGAAACTACACATATATGTTTTAAAGCAGCAATTTTACACACCACAACTCAGCTGTTTCCCAAGCCACTTAGGCGGAACACACACGCAGGCTATATAGCTCTAAAATACATTATTCAACATCTAACAATAGGCACACACACACACAGCCTAGTTAGCTGTAGAGTACACTTTGCTAGGCCACTAAACTACACGCACAACCAGTGCCACCTAGGCACACACACACACACAGCCTAGCTAGTTGTAGAGTACACTTTACCAAGCCCCTAAGCAACACACAAAACTAATGCCGCCTAGGCACACACACACACAGCCTATTTAGCTGTAGAGTACACTCTACCAGACTAAACAGCGACAAGCACCCTCCCAACTCCCAACAAAATGAACTGAAAAATAAAGCAACTAATAAAAATCACTCTCAAATTTATCTCTAACTTATTTTAAAACCCCTCCAATTGAGCGAAATTTTTTTTTGCAAAGGGGGAGAAGTTATTTTGCTAAGCAAATAACTATCTAATTATAAATATATCAGTCACATATTGTGTTAAAATTAATCAAAGCCTAATCTTTTTGCTTCACCTAAAATAAGAATAAGCATGCATGTATCTTATCCCCCAAAAAATTATTAAGGGGTCTTCTTTTAGCTTCACGATCCTATAAAAAGGGATGGGAGCACCATAGGCCCTAAAGGACCAAAATAGAAGCAAAAGGAACACTTACCTAGAAAATCAGTGTACAGGCTACTCCGTCTGCAATCAAATATAGGGCGGTCTTTCACCAGTTACTTGATCAGCAATGCAATGTTGGAACCACAGTTGTTGTATTAAAACTGGGAGCCGAGTAGATATGACTGAAAAAACAGAAAAAATAAATATTAAATCAAGCTAAAAAATATTCTACAAAATATAAGCTGTAAATAAGATCATTTAAAAAAGAAAAGCACACAGAAAATAAGCCAAAAGAAATTCACACTTAAACATTACATCTAAAAATCTTAGGATCTAAATATCTGTACTATTCTACTCTTGTTCAGAATACTTTTTTTTCTCATCATAAAATCCATTATAAATATAAACCAATTTTTTTATCATTCTATGAAAACTTATACAGCTCATAAATTACGAATAAATAAAATATTTTAAATTAATACCCATCTAAATTGAGTCTAAATGATAATATCATTACCTCATAACTGCTATCTTAAGTAAATTTAGTACACCAACAACAAAGCCCAATAAGTAAGAAAACGGCAGAACAAATAGCTAAACAGCTACATGATAATCTAAAACAAAGAAAAAATAATTGTAAAATGAGACAATAATGAATAAGACAATAGTAAAAAACCAAAAAACTTTGTAATTAAAACACCATTATTTTAAAATCAACAACAAGATAAAATTATTAGTTATTTTGAAGAAACACCGTCTCTTATCCAATATTAAATATGAGTTCGATACTTAAAAATTCATCAAAGAATTATAACTTACCAAATAAAATAACAATAACCAAATTAGAAAGGATCTCCTACATCGTCATCCCACAAATAGCGGAAAACACCACGCTTCTTGGAACTTTGTTCCAGGTCAGGGACATTCTGCTCCATGTAGGTTGTCTGGCGGATAAATAGCGGCCCAAACAAATCCCAAAAAATCTCATCTTCTTTCTCAAATCAACTGAAAAATAAGAACAATTAAAAAATATTAAAATAGCTATACAATTTTAGAAAAATCAATCTTTTAAGTATCGGTCTAATACTCCATATATCTATTGTATCATTAAAAAAGCTATAATTTAAAAGTGAAAGAGGATGTTGCTCTTATGATGTAAAAAACTTGGCAAGGTGTCTAATCACGTTGTCGTCGGTGTGCAGTGCATAAATCTAAAAAACGTTTTATTCTTTGCTCAATTAAAAATTGGAAGAAAAAACAGCTTTTTAGACCACAACACTACCACACCACCTCCTAAATTAAATCAAGATATCCATGTTTTTAAAAAATGTAAAGCTAAGATAGATACACACTCTACTACTTTAATTGGAACAATAATAATATTTAATAATTTTATTTCAGGTTTCTAACTCTTTTATTATAGGACAACACCAGAAAAAACAGCTAGTAATCATCAATTTCCTAGGATCCGAAAATGGAGAACCATATCAGTCTCATACTTGAGACAAAAAACCAACGAATGACTGTTAAAAACTAAACTACTAAAGACTTCAAATATTTTGAAATGGTCCATTTTTATCTCTTCCTAACAAAAATATTCAAAAAAAAAAAGAAGACGGCATTTAAAAGTTTCGATATTTTCAATCAACCTTTTTCTCCCCCTGTAAAGAATATTAAAAAACTTTCTTTTTTTTTTTCAACTATCAGGGAAATAGGGATAGGAAACTCAACAGAGAGTTGAAAAATTTAGGTGAAAAACACTCAAATAATATATATTTCCCATTCATAATTTACCCATTACATGCAATGATATACTTACTTTGTATGTGTACCACAACCCACTAGTTGGAGATGTGGCAGTGCGGCAGGTGTCCCAGAATGAACGGCTGACAGTGGAGCGGTCGGGGAAGCTTTCAGTGCTCGTTTATTCAGGTGGAATACAGCGGTTCTAAACAACCTAAAATAAAATAACAAAATTAGGTTGTTATAAATGAACTACAAATAAAACAATAAAGTATAATACATAAATAAAATACTAAAGTTTGCATTGCTTTGTTAATTTCTTTTTAAAGTCTTTTTTCGATTTAGGGCTTTTCAGAATAGTACATTTCATTAAAACAATCCAATGGTTCATTAGTCAAAGAATGAAAAACTTACTTACATAATTGGGTGATATTTGGATGGGCCGCAATCTACACTGTGGCTTTGATTCCAAGTTTCATTGGGTAGCTGGCCAGTCGGCAGAGATGGGGAGGGCAGATCCACTCTTCTTGGGTTCAGCTGGTTCCAGGCCTTGATAATATCAAATTGGGCCCAAACTTTTGATGGACTGCAATGCTTTTAGGGTTAACTTGGAGGCTGTTGCGGTGCCCATTTGTTGGTTCTTTGCAGTTGAATAGGAACAGTGAATTCAATGGAATCATATCTTCAATTTTGGTTTAAGTGAAATCTTTGCATGTACGGCTTCGCTTTGAATTGATTTGGATGCGTGTTCTGTACTAGGAAATAACAATTTTCTTTGGGTTTTTATGTGGACTGTTTTCCCTTGCTCTTAGTGAGATGGCCGACGGGTGACGTTAGACTGATACAACGAATATAGAGATTTGAACCTTTTGCGCGTCATAGGTTAATCACATATATAGATTGGATAATATTTTTCTCATTTTTATTTTTTACAAAATTAAATATTCTTTGCTAAAAATGAATTTGAAAATAAAAATGGCTTTTGCATTAAAACAATTACATTTTAGTATAAATTTAAGTTTTGTAAGTAATTAACATTATTTCCGACACTTAATTTTTGCTCTGTGGTGAAGAAATAGGTTGCGTGACTTTACCTTGACATATTTTAAAAAATTAAACTTTAGTCTTGTTAGGGAAGCCTTCTCTCAGTCTTCGTGGGGTGATTTGACTGGATTCCTCCTAAATATAAAACAGTATGGCTACCAGGGAAACTTATACTTGTATTAATAATAAAAGAATTAAGACTCTATGACAATCTCTCAATATTTAAAGCCTATTTTGGGAACTTTCTGATGACTCATGACATCGAGAGATTGAAACTAATAAGTGAGAACAAAACTGGGAATATGATATTGCTTGAAATTTATGCAATAGCAACTAACTTTAGGGTCTTTTTGACTGTATAGTCGGGTTTTTAGCTATTTTTTTATAAAAGGACTTTTTAAGAGTTTATTATTTATATCTGAAAGGATCTAAGTAATTTTTACAAAATTAGAACCGACTATGAGATAAAAGTAAAATACTTCATATCCCTACTGGCGGTTACGCCCTTAGAAGCCTCTAGGGGCAATTAATGTGTGAGGTCTTTTCACCCATAATAGTTACAACCTTCCATAGACATGTAAGAAGCTTCATTGTAAAGGTGAACCATATCGGTTCAGCGGTTAGCGAGATCTTTCGCTACAGACAAAAAAGGCTTATTACTTTATAAAATAGGATAAAATCAATAAAATATGTAGCTTTTACTAACGCGTAAAAAGAACTATAACAGTTTAAATAAAACTACTCTATAACTAGCTAGATATGGAAATAAAATAAAATAACAAAAGTGATTGTTGGAAAAATATTTGGCCCATAACAAATAAACTGAAACAACCAAATTGCTCTTTTAAAACAATTTCCCAAGAAGTTGATGTGGACCTTATATTTTTTTCAACAACACATAATGTTATATAATGTACAACTAGTAGAAAGGAGATGAATATGACGAGGCTATCATATTTGTCCACTTGACATTAGTTCAATATAGTAAAACTAGTGTTTTAAAGGTCAAAAATAAAAAAGTTACAAATTTGATACTTACCAAAAATTGAGAGCCCAAACTACGACTACAATCAAGAACAAAAAACAGCCAAACTACTGCAAAAGGGCCTGAAAAAATAAGAAATTCAATTTTTAGATCTAATCAAAAAAGAATAAATCCAATTTTTAAAACACATAAAATTCAATCATTGATAAATAATTATGTTCAGGTCATAATGCAGGAATATGATTGCAATTTTATGGAAAACAACATTTTAAAAATATTGTTTCTTTAAAAATACATATAAAATTTAGTCTAAAAAACATCTGTTTAGTGAGAGATAAAGGAAGGACTAAATATTATATAATAAAAATGTAGCATAAGATTAATGACCTTAAAAAACGAACTTTCGAATAAAACAGTAATAAAATGACCAAATTTTTATAAAGATAATTGTTTAATGTAATGTCTTTCTATTTTTTAACTCTTTCCGATAAAAATGGATTAATAAATAAGGGATAAAAAATATAAAGACAAATTATGTAATAATAGTTTAAATTGCTAAATAGTCAACGCATACAGAAATTAAATTTTAGCCTTAAGAAACAAAACAAAATTTAGTTTACCAGATAATGGTGTACTTATTTCTTCATTAATCAGCGCCTTTTTGTTTCAACATTTTTACCAACCAAAGCCGAGTACACCCAATTTTATCAGCTTGATTCAACATGATAATCTAAACAATATGTTACAATTGAATTTTAACTTATAAAATACATAATATAACATGTACATATATAAATTTAATCACGAAGGCTTTTATGAAACTTTTACCGAAATTTTGAGGGAAAACTAATATTTACCACCAAAAAGAAATTAGCCGTTTAAAAAACTATTTACTTTTCACTAAATAGAGCCTAAAAAAGGCATTTTTTAGCTTAATTCTTCCCTTATTAAAATGAAAAATTTCCAGCATCTAGCTACCATAACAAAATTAGACGCCATTTAATGCGTCATGTGTTCAAAACTTAACGCGGCATTCGTTACATCCGTGCGCTTACCAATGTAGGTAAGACGACCTTAATGTTTTGGTATAAGTTTTAAAGGGCCTTCTACTTTTTAACATAGTATATAAAAGAATTATTTGAAACATAACTTAAAATCACGTTTTAAAAACCTAATACTATATTAAAAGTACGTCCGTGTAAAAAACACAAAAAAATCATTAAAATAATAAACTAAAGATATCCTATGATTTTAAAACACCTCAAAAAACAAGGCTGTATGAAACACGGATCATTTTTAGCCTCCTGAAACGTGTTATAATCGAGCTTTTCTTTTTGAGGGGGGTACATGGTTCGTCCTTTTCCCCTAAACCGATTCTATGAATAACTTGTAGAGTAGCTTTGCTGGGGAAAAATCCAACCCATACCTTAAATTATGTATTTATTCTAATGAAAGTAAAAGACTATAAAAATATTATCAAAATTAGACAAATTTAAAACAATTTAATATAACTTTTAAGTAAAAAAGCATGTATAAAGACCTATTTATTAAAATGGGGAAATAAGATCTATAAAACGAAGACCCTAAAAGATAATGCTAGAGAACATAACCCTTTTAATAGAATGGTCATAGTACAGCTAAAAAATTATTAGCAAATATTGTCAATATAAATTAACATTAGAATCATAAAATTAAAGAATGAAAATTTGTAAAAATTAAAGAGGACATTGAAAAAACATTACTAGTAAAACTAATTTGAAACCAATAGTTTAATGTATTCTTGATGTAAAATAAAATAAAATGTGATCTTACTAAGTTATGAAATGAATATTGTAATTTAGTCGAGATATGCACACACTATTAAATGCAAAATCTTAAAAATTAGGTCGCCAATTTCTGATAAAACATAAAAATCAACACAAAAATAAAAGTCATCCTTTTTGTCTCTCTTTTTTCCTAAGGCTTCAGGCCTATAAAAGTAAACCTGGAAGAGAGAAACAGTCAGTCGTTTCACGGAATTTATATATCACACAAACTCTATTTGAAATTTCTAAAATTTAAGGGAAGACTCCCTTCTCTTTCTTTGGAATTTTCTTGAGAGTCTTGGCGGCTCAAACTTAGGATTTTACATTTGGAACACACCTAAAAAGTAAAAAGTTTGTTAGATAAATTCATAATACTTTGTTAAATAAATTATAGAATATCATTTTGGTGTTGGTCAATTAAGATAAATTTAAGAATAGGGCCTCCTTAGGGCCTAAAAGCTTAGGTATCCGGACGGATAGTTATCTCCAAATTTTCTTCTGAAGAGAACTCCTATAGCGCGGTACTAGGTACCAGCAAGTCGCAAGTCACTACGGGGCTAAATAGGAATAACACAGGGAAGGTACAGTGGTGGCTCGGCTACCAACGGTTGATGATAGCACGCTATCTGACGGCCGATACTAACAACTGTATCCTCCCCCAGCTTCTGAAGTATAGGAAAGTTGGAGATCGTTATCTATTCGGACAATTTAACATTTTCGGATTAGAACTCTGAATAAGTTCACGTCTTAAAGGTAGTTTTGCTTTGTTAATACTCTGGAAGATCGGTTCTTAGCTAGACCTAGTGACTTTCTTACCTGACAAAGGTACCTAACAAAGAATCTCACGCCTCACGGGGCTGTAGGCAGCAGAACGGAATGTTGTAGCTGTGTTCGCATGGCTCTAGTAATCACAACAGATCCTTCCAGTCCAAAAGTGTTGGCAGAGTTAGCTACCTAGGAATAAAAGGATTCTTAGAATAAAATAACAGTATAAAGTTATCAATAATATTTTAGTGCCATTTTCGGAATAGGGCTTATAGGCAAAGATTATCCCTTAAATATATTTGGGTTTAGGATCGGTGTAAAATAGTATCACCATTCTAAGGTTGAATATATTTGACAAAACAGGGATTAATGTGTCGCTGATCTGGAAAGGAGACATTGGTGAGAGATTGTGATTCTGTGATAAAGGATTGCATTTGTCCCTGGAACCCGGAGGCGACCCACGCTTCAATTTTCAAATGACTTATAAGTCTGCCAGAAGGATAGGTGACAGCCCTTCGTCTAACAGAAAAGTCCAATAAGAAATCTTCCCTCAAAAGCAAGACTCAATCGGTCATGTTACTATGATCTTCTACTACTATTTAAAAATATTTGCTACTTTATATTACAGTTTTTCTTCTACTTTAATTTTGCAGCAATAGATTTGTACAAACAAATTCACCAAATTAGTTGTAAATAGAGTCAAATTAAATTCTAGGAAGGTGTGTTTGGAATAAATGATTGAATATTATCATTGCCCATGTGGTTAAGATATCAACTATTATTCTCCCCTTTGGTGTTAGTGTGTGCTGGCTATTAATCATCATTTATGGAATGTTTTAGTTACACAGAGGGGATGAACAAGGGAGGGGAAAATAAATACATCAAATTATTATCCACTTATTTAAGAATGGACATTTCTAAAATTATAGTTTAGTTTAAAATAATATAAATTACAAGGATAGGACAATTGCTAATGAATTAATTCTTTACATGAAAAAAAGTTTCCTTACTGTTTCTTTGACTTTAAAATAGCAATTAATCCAAATAAAAGGACGGAGTCGAAACATTTTAGCGTCAAAATAATTCTAAATGGCCTGTATGCCTGTCCGTCTGTCTAATATTTAGTTAGTCCTGTATATTTACAAGAAGGCCTAAATGTTCGTGCAGACTCTGTGTAATGACAATCCCGTGAACAATTTACTTGGTGCGTTGGTCTGTTGGTCATGCTACATGATTCTTTCTTGACTCTTAATGCCTAAAACTTTTAAAATTATAAGAATGGAGTTACTTCAAATAATAAAAACAATAGAACTTCGGATAAGAAATAAAAAAGGATATCAACCATTGTCCATTCTTCAATACAATAACCCCATTTCTTTTTGCCCTACTTGTTGCTTATTACACTTCTAAAGTAAAGAGCTTTTCCATGATTTATTACTTTCAATTTAATATATAGAATAATAAGAAAATATTACTGGACTAAGGGATTACACCATTATGTTTTAGATAAAAGGTTTTAGTTATCAAAAGTTCTTCAAAATAATTTACTAGAATTTGTTTGTCTTTTAACAATTTTACATATTAATATTGGCAGGTAATGTATATAAATCAGTTTATTTGTATTTCAAGCTTTATTTTATAATTGTTTAAACCAGTCAATCAAACAGAGCTAACTTTTTTTATAGATATAATTAGTTATACAGAAGTTGCACTTGTAAAATAAGAAAATACGGGAATAAACCGTCAAAATTGTCCTACTTTCCAGTATTTTATTCATTCCCCATCAAAATGCAACGAAAATTTTGGTGGAAAAAATTGAGTTTTCATTGCGGCGGCCAGAAACCTGAAAATTAGTTTTGGTAAAATATTAACTTTTCAATGTATATTGGGAACCGATATAGGAGAAGAACAGTTATACATATTTATTATATAATGTACAATGTACATAGATATGTATCTTTGCAAAAGTTTTTATGTTTCATACATTCAAGATTTCTTCTATTTTAATCTTTACCTTTAACAATATTTTGATTAGATTAAACTGCAAAACTTAAAAAGTTATAAAATGAATACAAAAAGGATTTTATTTCTGCACAAAATCCTTCCAATTAAAACCTTATGTCTTGAAATTGAGCTATTTAACCTTTTCCCTACAAAATGAAATTCATTGTAATGGGCCTTCCATGGAGTAACTTTTGAAAGAGGATAGATATTAGAGGTTATTCCCTTGAGGCCTCTATGGACACCTTAACTAAGGGTTGTAAGCTTGTCATCTTTTTCATTTTGTTTGAAAAATATAGGAGGGGTAATGTTTTTAGGGAAGATTTCTCTCGGGAGGGTAAAGCTATTATTCATAAAAAAAGCTCAGAGGCCACATGAAGCTTCGCCAGAAAGAAGTGGTTATCAGTCCAGCGGTTTTTGAAAAAGAATTTCCCGATTTTACAGTTATGAAGAAAATTTTACAAAATTGATTAAACATGATATTTTATCAAACCTGATTTTAAACTTTTGTGTCCAACCTTGAATAAAAAGTGTTTGTGGGGTGAGGCTCAGCACATTTTACTAATATTGGTAAAACTTTTAATGAGCGTATTCAAATTACAAAAATAAAGGGGGGAAAATCTCCCCACTTTAAACAAATTAAATTGGATAGAAGATTTTAACATTTAGCGCTTTCTAGACGATTTTTTATTATGACAAGTAAAATGTAAATAAACTGAATTTAGATAAAACTATTTTTTTTGTGTGTGTGTCTGTTTGATAACTTAAATATCTTAACAATCCTATTATACAAAGAAGAAAGTTTTTTTTTGTCTGTAGCTTAGGTTATCTATAACTACAGAGTTATAGGTCAAGGGGTGGTTTTTAAGCTATTTATTTTTTAGATTTAAGCCTTGGGGTGTTTTATGCTATTTTTCTTCCCTTTTCTTACCTCTTACCTTAGAATATATAGGTGCTAGGGGCGCAGCCGCTAGCACCAATAAAAAAGATTGGCCTTTTTAAAATTAACAAAAATATACAAAATAATTTAAAAATAAAATGATATTTTTAGATTCCCCGGCCACAAAGTTATGAAAATAAATACACAAAGATTAATTTTATAAAGAAAATAACCAGCAGTGGTTGAGCATATGTTCGTGACAAGAGGGAAATATCCACCAGAAAAGATTAAGAAAACTTTAAGTTTTAAAAGAATTTAAAGAAAAGGATTAGCCCAGATAATTCCTGCGACACTTGCAACAATCCTTTATTTAATTTGGGATTTTTTTAAAGAACAGACAAATAAATTTCGGCTTTTGCATAGATTTAGACATTTTTGGTTTCTTCTTAATTGAATCTTTAAAATTAAATGCTGTATTTGACCATTGAGATGATTTTATTAATGGCATTTAAAGCAATTACTTGTGTCGATGACGCTTTTCGGTTGATTTATTTAAAGAACTGGATTGCATTATCTTTGTTTTGGAGTCTAACTATAAACTATAATGAGTAATATATGGATTCAGTTCTAAAAAAAACATGTCATGCAACTGACAGCAGTAAAATTTGAACATTCATATTATTAGTATTAGAATAATTGCGTAATTGACTTTAAGATAACATTTAACAAAAAAAATGTACCTTTCTTTACCGAATAGAAATAGGAGAGAAGAACTATAGTGTGAACCCCTTTTTCGTAAATCTGACAAAGGAACTCCTCCAGCTGACAAAAAACTTTAAAATATATAATTTCTAGAAAGCTAACTTTATATTAAGGAATTCAACACTTCATAGCTAACTTATTAAAGGATTTGTAATATGCTTTACTCTATACTAGAAAATAAATTTTAACACGATATAATTTACATGAGAAAAGCTTTATCTTAAGAAATGCGACTATTTACAGCTGACTCTTTATATGAACAAAATGTAAAAGGTATGCCCTTTCCTCTTACACATGTGTGTACAGTGTATACACAGTACAACGCTAGGTCCTGTTGAAAACGTAACGAACGTACTGTTGTATTGCTATTTGTTGTTATTTTATTTTTATATAATTTATTTCAAGGTTAACATCAAACAAATTATGAATTTATGTATTTTAAATGTTTATAATAGATACGAATTACGAATTAAAGATTATAAATCATGTACATTTGAAGTCCGAGATATTATTTTTTTGTTTTAATAGAAACTCAAGAAAAAAATATAATTTTATTAACTTAAATTCATAAAGGGATTTTTATTATTTTACAACGATTGCAATAGATGAAGCATATTTAATATTAATGCACAGATAAAACATAGATGTGAAACAACAATATGAAGGCAGTACTTCATGTGATGGACTTGATTCAAGTAAAAGTTGAAAGAACAGCTCTAGTTAACTCTAATGAAAAAACTAGAAAACTTCAGTTTAATTCAACCAATGAGATTTCATGTATGCTCCGATGCGATTCATTTATTGGCTCAATCAGACATTACCTCTCTTTCTTAGTACCTTTATTCTTTACCGATAACAAACACTTACAAATGGCAGAAATTTACAACCAAAATTTCGTGGACATTTTCATCTATTTTACTATTCTTGCGTCATAAATTTCTAATATACAATTAAGATTTTATTTTAAACTAATTTTATGTAATACATTATTCCATCAAATCTCTATAATATTATGTGGTATAAAATACTACCGGCGCTAAAACTTTCAAATTGTTATCAAATTGGATGTAAACTTTTAAAAGCTGAGACTTGAAAACTTAAATTTTGTTCCCTTATATAAATTGATATTCATAAAGGTAGAAGTGACCGAAACTAAATATTTAGTTTGTAGACTCGACTGTGTACTTCATATTTTAACTTTCAATAGCTATACAATGGTTCTTTGGTAGTTTCAAATATGGAATCTTGCACAGTAAAGTAGCTGAATGTTTGAGTTGGCATAATAATTTCTTAAATGGGTTTAATTATACAGGTATGTTTCTTATTAGTTTAGTATAACTCTTTAAGTATTTTTAAGAAAAATTTAATTTCTTTTTTTGGTAGGGGAGGGGGGAATTAATATATTTTGTGGATTTTGTTCAGCTTAAGCCCTGCTCGTGACCAATTCAAAGCTTCCCTTAAAATTATATAGCTACTATTCCAAGAATTTAGTAGGTTCAATCTTAAGATATATACACACACCCTACTACTAAATAAGGTAGGAAACAATTTTTTCCAGCAATAGTTTTCTTATTTACTTTTTTCCCGCAATAGAAAGCTCTCAAAATCGTCAATACCTGAAATATATTGCAAAATTCTTCTCAAGAGTGAACTTGACAATTTGCAAGAGCAAAATTGAAGCAAATTTTGTGCAATATTTTACTTTACTATCCTCTCACCTTACGGACATTATAAACAGGGAATTAAGGAAATGTTCTATAATTCTTAAAACATTAAGTAATTTTTAGATAACAAAAGTACGTCCATCCAAAAGAAAAATTTATCCAAATTTTAAATCTGTAAGAACTTGATCATTTTAATTCGAACTAGAAGCTTAATTTTCTTTTTCCAAATCTGTAATGTTTTTGGCATTAGACCATTGCCATAAATATGGACGTGATTAATATTAATTTAAGTATTGTAAGACGTTTTGAAGTCTTTACAAAATCAAAATGTCAAGAAGTCAGTGTATTCAAAAATATCATCCTTTATCGCACACACAAAATATTACTTAAACACATACACACGCACACACACACACACACACATAAATATTACTCAAGTGCACAAACACACACACACACACAAAACCACACAAACAAACACTAAAACAGAAAATACACTCACACACACACATACAAACACTTTTACATCAAAAGATGTGTCCACTGTAATATTAGAATATTTATTGCTAAAAGAGTAAATAAAAAAGATTACTTACGGTTTATGTTGCTGTTTCAAGTTTTTAAAGAACAAGTAACTTTTGAAAATATAAAATATTTCTATGGTGTAATATTATAATTTGTTGGAAGAAATTTATTTAGGAGGGTGGAGATTCCCTTCAACGAAAACAATTAAAAACCCTTCATCGCACCAATTAGAATCTCACTGCAATGAGAAGCCGTATTTATTGAGAGATCTTTATGTACATACACTACACATTCAAACAACAAACAGCCTAGACCTTTTGAATAAGGATAATTCGGGCCATTGTATCGAGGTCATATATTAAATGTCTACATTATAAATCTATTCAGTAGTTGTATAATATTTAGTTATTGTAAATCATCGATGTGTATAATAGAATCACAATATTGAAATTCTATTATGTCAGATGAAATGTTATGAAATGCTTATTGAAGGATTATTGAACTGGCTGCGAACCAAATTTAACAGTTACATAATGTTTAAAAGAAGACAAATATGTATAAAATTTGGTCTATTATTATTCTTCAAACATTTTTTAAAAAATCAGAAAAAGTATTGTTGGTTAAAAATTAAAATCAAAGTAAATTATACAAAATCTGTCAAATCCTTAACTTTAGTCTTAAATACACTAACTAAATAAATCATCAACTGAAAAGATTCAAAAAGACTATTGCTGATTCGTTGACTGAAAAAGAGTCCTAAAATCTCATAAAATTCTCGAACACTCATTTGGTATTAGAGATAGTCTTGTTTATTGGTGGTTTTTATAAGTTTAAGGAATAACTGGCTTAGAATTAGTGGTGCTAAATACAAGAATAATAATCAAATTTTTTTAAGAAACAGAAAATTATCGTT
This sequence comes from Acartia tonsa, assembly GCF_053477335.1. Taxonomy (NCBI): domain Eukaryota; kingdom Metazoa; phylum Arthropoda; class Copepoda; order Calanoida; family Acartiidae; genus Acartia; species Acartia tonsa. Next base: position 12,755,219 of record NC_137262.1, on the reverse strand, counting down.
ATCTTGATATTGTTGCTTTACTTTTGGCATAATTGTACTTGTTTCCTTTTTTCAAACATAAATTATTGTAATTGGACAATTTTTAGAAAACAAACCTAAAATTATTGTTATTTTGTTATTGATGCGCTACATATGGACATAATATACTTCTTTCCTTTTATTCCAAACAAAGGACAATATCCTCATCAAGAATTTTACAAGTGTTGTGTTTTACTCCATGGATAAACACATATAAACACACAAATATAGACAAATGTACCTGATACTGGCAAGACAAGGATGAAATATTTAAAAAGTACTCAAATATAGACAAATGTACCTGATAATGGCAAACAAGAATGAAATATTTAAGAAGTAGCAGAATTGTGTTTTACTCCATAGATAAACACACAAAAGCACACAAATATAGACAAATGTACCTGATACTGGCAAAACAAGGGTGAAACAGTAAAGAAGTAACGAAATTGTGTTTCATTCCATGGATAAACACACATAAGTACACAAATATAGAAAAAATATACCTGATACTGGCAAAACAAGGATAAAATAGTAAAGAAGTAAGGGAATTGTGTTTCACACTCCATGTATAAATACAAATAAATACTAACATTATAGACAAATGTACCTGATACTGGCAAAACAAGGATGAACTAGTAAAGAAGTAACGAAATTGTGTTTCACACTCCATGTATAAATACAAATAAATACACAAATATAGACAAATGTACCTGATACTGGCAAAACAAGGATGAACTAGTAAAGAAGTAACGAAATTGTGTTTCACACTCCATGTATAAATACAAATAAATACACACATTATAGACAAATGTACCTGATACTGGCAAAACAAGGATGAAATAGTTAAGGATTAGCGGAATTTTTGTATATTGCTTCGAAGATAAACATACACAAGCACATTATAATAAATTGAAATCCAGTACCTAATATTACATTACCAAACATTACCTAAGGTAAAAAGCAAACTAAAAACTACTATTTAGATAAGTTTAATAGTATTTCAAACAACAGATCTGTAGTATAGATATAAATACAGATAACTACCTCCCCCTCCCCCCTTTTCTGATGACCTTTTTCGTCTCTAGCAAGTTGTTTTCTGCAACTTGGCTGTGTCAATATTCCCGACACTATTGGTTTATTTTCAAAGATCCAATTGAGAGTCGGCACATGTTTATTGGGATAGGAAAATACAGTTATTTAATCCCTTCGCCCTCTAGTGTTTTACTTAATTTTCAAACGAATTAGATCAGACGTTCAAACAACCGTCGTATAATAAGTTTCGCTGCCCGAAAAAAAGTATGTAGATGAATGTAATAGTATTTGTATAGTTGTCAATATTCCTAGCCTACAATATCCCATTTAAGTTCAGTTGAACTTCCATAATTTGAATTTGCTTGAATATATTTAGTAATTTCGAATGATTTGATAGAATTATCCTTTCAATATGAAACTTTGAATTTTTCATATCAGTCGATAATTGAACGATCTTACATCTTTTTGAAGTTACTCGATCGGTGAAGCCGAGACATTAGCAGACATTACGTGAGACAGACATCCGGTTGCTTTAGTATCTACATAGTTTTGATTCATTTTGATTTTGATTAAAAGTATATGTATATTTTTTTCATTTTTTTATCAACAATACTTTAATAGCTTGGCAGTATTTACGATTTTGTTCACTCTTAAATTTAGAATTTAGTTAGTGTGCTTTTAAGAACTTCTCAAAACTAAAATTAAACAAGATTGTATATTACCTGACCCAAAGGAATCTTTACTGGAAACTGCATTAAAGTGTAGAAGGGGGGAGGAGAAGTACTAAAACAGAATACTAAATGTCTATTGGTTTTCTATACTATAAGGATTATATACTTTGCCTCAATGTTCGACAAACAGATATTTTATTTACAAAAGAATAAAATTAAATAACTTGAATAGAGTCATAGACATTACAATAAATCATATAAGTTTCGTTTTTTTAAATGTATAAAAAAAAACTGATCTAATAGGATTTTAGATCTAGAAAACTCAGCGGTATAGAGCTATACTACACAAAAAAGAACAGGCTTATGATGTAGAATAAAACCTGCTCTGGACCAAAAATGAAAAATCCAGTTGCTTTCAAGATTTTTCTCGGCAGATAGACAGTCAAACACACATATATTATTTCATAATGATATGAAATGTATGTGAAATTTCAACATGAAAGGCCATAAATTTATGCCTTTTAATATGCCTGAAATTTTCCAGAAAAAATGAAAAAAGTTTTATGTTTCTAAAATTGGTTCAATTCCAAAGATAAAGAGTCTTTATTGGCCCATTTTTCATTGAGTCTGTCAAATATAGAAAGAGCAATATTTCTTTTTCTCCTACCTTTACTTTAAATATATCAAACATAAAAATAGCTAATATTATAGTCTATGCTTTTTTACAATTGTCATCGATGTACAGCTTTAATAGTAAATTCAAGCATGCCAGAATCTTGCATAAGGATTCCTGAAACATCAAAGAAAAAGTATAATTGAATTATCTTTAAAGCTTATTATATGGCGATGTCTTTATAATAAACAAACATCCTACTAATCTTACTTTGAATATATTGATTCTTGTTAAATATTAAATAAGACATTTGACCCTATTTGCTTACACAATACACATACAGTGTTTCATTTTTAAAAGCGAAGCTTTTCTATAATTAGGGTCGGTCCGTCCGTCCGTACGTCCGTCCGTAACGGATAGCTTTTTTCGTTAATTTAGGCATGTTAGAATTGTCCTATCGATTTCAAATTTTGCATGGTGATTCCTTTAGCAGTTAGGTACGATTTAGAAAGCGTAGCAACTCTATAATCATTACCAAAATGTCCGTACGTCCATTTTAAACATGATGATTTTTTTACTTTTTTAACATCAAATTTTTATGTGATCTAATTATCCGATTGATCTGATTTTTAGTATATTGATTCCTGGGACAACAAAGTATAATGTAATAAACGAAGCAACTCTATAATCAAGTCCTAAAAATGTAAGTATGTCCATAAACATTATCCTGTATCAAGCAGTTTTTTAACAAATTTACTCACAATTTTGCTTTGACTCTTATACATTTATATTAGGATTATTCAGTTCTGAAACTATACAAGTGTTAACGTCCGTTTGTCCTACCGTTTCAGTGCTTCGCTTTTATGGATGTTGTCATCCTTGTTTTCTAATAGGTAAAGACGAGAGAGAGAGAGAAGTAATTGAATAAGTTGTCTATCCCTATTTAGCAGGTATTCAGGGATAGGACAATATATTGTAAATTTTTATTTCCCTCATTTTTTTTATGCACAGATTTATACTTATAGTATCCTTATTTCTTTTTACAAACTTTTTAGTTTTGTTCACTTTTCCGCAGACTTGTACAATTTTTGTCTTAATTGTTAATAAAAGTATGCAGAGTCGATGTAATAATCAGTTAAGTTATTTATTTGAACAAAATTTATAATTTGTATTTTCCCCCGGGGTGATTTATCGTAGGTTCACTGTGGGTCTCTCCTCAAATTAATTTTAAAAAAGAACCTTTTCCTTTCCAGCCTCACTGGAAAATCTTATAAGCGATTCTCGAGATCTATTGCTACAGAATGACAGATACACAGACATCTAGTTACTTTTATATCAGGATAGGACAAAAACGGATTAGGCCAAAAAAGTTATCTTAGATGCCCTATCTGTGTTCCGTGACTAAACAAATTGGGCATAATGTATGGGCTGTCACCAAACAAATCTACGTAGGATCAACTAGGATAATTACGTCCAGAAGTAGCAAAGGTATAATGCTATAAATATAAATATCCTAAATATTTGGGTAACAGGATGTATTTGTGTGTGTCTGTCAAGATCTCGTAAACGGCTAGTCCTAACATTTTTAGGCAAGTTTATTTTAAGATTTTGTTGGCTTTATGGAGTCTTGGAAATTTCGGATAACATTTTGAATCACAAATTTCAATGTATTATTACGTAGCTCATTTAATCATCTAAAAATTTTCTAAATAAAGGTTCAATAAAGGTTGACATATAGTAAATTTCTTTAATTGAATAACGGAGTGACGTAGTAACATACGGACAAGCCCTGGTTGTAGAGTTCCTGCGCTAAAAACTACTAATATGTCAATGTCCTATCCTATTTGTTTCTTTATCTCATTATAGAAATCATACAGTCAAAACAATTACATTCATCCCATTATTATTATTATTAATGTTCAGTTATGTCGGTTTGTCATTGTATAAAAATATTATGTTCTGTCGAAAGTTTACTGTTATTTTTTCGTTGTAATGTTGTTAGCGTGTTTATATGACACGAAAAACTCATCAATATTTTTATATGACTTATCGATAATATAATCAGAATTTTTCAATAATGTTATTATTTTTGACAATATGACGTTAAAACTAACGAACATTTAAACTTGTAGAGTGTCAGAACTAAAAAAGCAAAGTATTGATTTATAAGTCCAAACTTTATTGTATAGTAATTGTAATATTATGTTTAAGGACATATACTTACATTTTCAGCACTTGATTATAGAGATACTTCGATATTAATATTATACCTTGTTTTAAATTGACATACAGACTCTCTGGTAACGATTATAAATCGTGCCTAACTCTTACAGTAATTTAAGTTTTTGTAACGATAGAACAATTCTACTTTAAGCTATCCGATACATATGGAAGAACCGACCTACCCTAATTTTAGAAAAGCTTTGCCTTTAGAACACACATATTACAAATGCATGATGGTACAAATATTTCTAAATTATTTCCCTAGAGATTATAATTCACATGTATGATGCATCAATATTTATAAAACATTCACCCCTAGTTACCAAGCAACTTTAGACATTTATGTCTAAACTACACCCCTAGAAGCTTCTAGGGGCACCAAAGGTTGGGGGGAGAAAAGGAAGTCTTCTTGCCACCCAATTTTTAATTTATTATACAGTATGACCCATGAAAAAGTATCTTTTAGGTTTTACAGCCCTTATTTCTCAATGTATCATCAAAAATAGCATATATCCGTGTTCTCTGTACATTTCCACACAAGCATATATAAAAAAATTAATTTTACCCCCAATAACACCAGAGATTTTTAGAGCTGAAGTTTTGAAAAAGTGACTGAGCAAAAAGTAACTTTTAACATGAAATGACCTTTTAGCAAAATTAAGATAGAAATACTATTATTTTTGTTACTAGCAGAAAATTCATACAAAATGGAAATAAAAAATTTTGATTTTAAGTTAAAAGCATTTTTTTACACATATTTTTTGAGCCTTTTTAGTTTAATGATATTTTGAAAAACTTACTTATCAGGCAAAATTGCTTTAGATTACAAAACCAAATAAATCTTTGTGAATATAGCAGGAAAATTGTTTTTGTTTTATTATCCTAACTTAATTAACAAAAAAGTTATGAAGAAAATAAAAATACAACATATTGATTTTTTAGTCTAAAAAGCTTAATTAAGTGATTGAGATGTCAGAAAAGAGGGCAGAGCAACTGTCATAATTAATCCTTTTCATAAATAAGGGTAAGTATTTAGCCTGAAATTTGCAAATAATAAATTCATTCAGTAGTATTTTTTGCCATTAAAAATTGATATTTTTTGGTGGAATAAAAAAGGAATAATTAGTTAACTTGTTTTTCTTTGTATGCCATTCTTCAGTTATCAGAAAGACATAATATAACCATCCAAAAATTATGAGAAACAAAAAAAAATCTTTTCTCAGTCACTTTTTCAAAACTTTAGCTCTAAAAATCTCTGGTGTTAATGGAGGTAAAATTATTTTTTGTTATATATGCTTGTGTGGAAATGTACAGAGAACACGCAAATATATGCTATTTTTAAAGATACATTGAGAAATAAGGGCTGTAAACCCTAAAAAATACTTTTTCGTGGGTCATACTGTATAAAGAATAAAAGTGAAGACATTTTTTTTTTTTGGGGGGGGGGGGGGCTGGAGGTATTTTTTTGAGTGAAGTAACCTCCTCATAAATAGGTTTAAACCTACACTGGAACTCTTAGAAGCTTCACTGTAAAAGAGAACCATATTGGTTCAGCGATTGGCGAGATCATTCGCTACAGATAAAAAAGCTTAATATAATAAGATAAAGATAATACTTACAAAAAAGAAGTATAAAATTGTCTTTATGTTACTTAAAAGTTCTAAAACGGTTGTTATAACCTCAAAGCAATTTCTATTACTTTTTTCATAAAAACAAATATTGTTTAGCCTGTTATTGCTGCGCTATTAATAATTTGCAATCAAACATGTTGATAAAGTCAAACTGTCGGAGAAATGATAAATAATCAATTTAGGGGGTGAGGTATGAAAATTAAAAGTGTTCCTGTAGACTGACAAAAAATCCTTAAAAGCAAATAGCAATATATATTAAGGAAGAAAACGCTGATATTCTGTAACATGATTTTTTCCCGCACTTTTAAGAAAGTTAGGGAACCAATTCATGTGTAATACATTGGCTGAATATATGTTCATATGATTACTGTATTAAAGTTTATTGTTTTTCTTCCATAAATGTAATTAGCTGATTATTTCTTGACTTTTTGTTATCAATATTATTATGAAGATAGTTTTGTAATTTTAGCTTGGGAGTTCTGTTGCTGTTAAGTGTGACTGATAAATTGTCCGGATTAAGTTGGCGCGTGAAAAGGGTGGGATTAAGTTTCATCATCAAGTCTTATTTACAATATTATGTACCAGGGGTCCCACAGATTTTACTATGTTGGAGTTCATATACCTAACCACATTTGAAGCTTTCGGTAGCTGGACAAAGTGTCGCGAAAAATCAGCTTTTTTATGACGTCACACGGTTGATTTTTGAGACACTTTGTCTAGCTACGTATTCGTTTCAGCTGTAACCAACAACTGAATTAATTCGAAATAGTATTTGGTAATTTAAGCTGATTTTTTTTCATGATTTTTTTTTTTTGGGGGGGGGGGGGGTGGCAACGCTACTTAGTAAATAAGACGTCATTTCTTCCCCCCAAATATTATTTTAGAATTATTTCGCTTGTTGGCTAAACCTTACTCCTGCCTTCGTCAGTTTTTTAAACTTTAACATTTTGAAATGTTCATGTTCCTTAGTATGGGTATTCATATTGTATACAACTATGTCTTTGTTTATTATTTCACCTACAATTTATTCATTTCAAAGATGATCTAAGTTTAGTATTTGTGTTTACTAAATTTACTTTGTACGATAAATTGTGTACATTACGATAAACATAATTACCCCTTTTGTAGATTTTTAAGATTTTAAGCCAACGAATGAGATATCGAATTCATACAACTTTGTGTACCAGTATATCAAAAATTAACATAAAGTAGATTCTTCAACAACAAAAAAGTAATTTCAACTGTCTGTAAAAGAAAAAAAATGCTGTTGAATTATTTCCAATGCACTGATTTTCCTCTGATCTCTCAACGCTGTCATATTTTTCATTTGGGAACATGGATATGGCTCACAAAGATATTTTTGTGTTGTCAACTGTTTTCAACACAAAGTATTTTAATTTTTACATTTTATTGTTCAACTGTATTGAAAGTATTAAATAAAAAGTAAAAAAGAAGACACACTAAAAAACCCAAGACAAAGGTTGTGCAACAAAAGAGTTGCTTCTTTGTTAGTTGTTATATCACCTAATATATGCTTGTACGAGAACTGGGTAATTTCACAGGGAGTAAGGGAGGGGACAATGGATCGAATATTCTATTTTTAGGAGTCTCAGACTTTGGGTACTGGCTTAAAGGGAATGTGCAAGAATTTAGCAGTTTCTGACTGAGTTTGGGGACTTGCGCATGAAATATTGCAGACGGGGAGAAGGGATAAGGGAAGTGGGGGCAAGGGAAATAACTACTCGTTGTGTTAGTTTGGAATGTAGCAGACGGGGAGAAGGGAGGTGGGGGCAAGGGGCAGGGGAAATAAACAGAATAAAAAGGAGCAGTCATATTCTTGCTAGCAGCTGGCCAATAATCTTGTAATATAAAAATCACACCATAAAACCTCAATATATTTCATCAAAAACAAGTTGTGATTTCACTTTAAATGACGCTATGGAAATCTATTATTCAATTAACAATCCCTTTATAATTTCCTACAAATTTATTGGATTAAACTGGATTTCATGCCCTTTCTTTGATAACTTTTATATTAAATTAATTGCCCATTGTCCCCTCCCTTACTCCCTGGCAATTTCAAGATAGCCTCACAATCCAATGACCTTACTTTTTGAAGTAGAAAAGACATGGGATAACAATAACGTCTTTAGACTGAGAGCATTTGCAGCTGTTGCTGAGGCTTATTAGGTTGCTTCTGTAAGTCGTCTGGCTAAATACAGCGAGGAATACATAGCCCTAAACAGTTTTTCCAAGTTGGAAGTAAAGTTGCCGAAGAATATTTCTTCAGATGACATGTCTCTGTCTTTGTTTATAAACTCATACATTTTTGCAATCAAATTCCTAAACTTTTAAATTATTTTATACAGAGTTCAATAACCTTCACTTTAAAACTTTAAAAATTTTCAAATGATTTTAGATTTTAAAATATTTTTTGATTTTGTTAGGAAAGATTTGCGGATTGTTCCATGAATATTTTTTTTGTCCTTTTAAATGTATATCAAGATCCGTCAAATGAACGATACTTTTTTACCATTTTACCTACATATTTCACACTTCTACTTAAATTAATTTTATCATGCGTTGGACTTTCATAGCAACGGTTGAATGAAGTTTTATTTGAATAAATTTTTTGAATAAACTCTTGTTTGTTGTCAGCTTATACTAATAACGAAATTAATTCTAGAAAAACTCACGAAACCTAACCATAAATTCAGCTGTCGTTGGGGGTCAACACATCATAAAATTGACGACCTCTACATCTGCCGACCAAATATTATTTTAGATTTATTTACCATATTGGTTAATGGTTACACCTTAAACGTGGTTTGTTGTACCAGTTTTTTTAATAATGAATAAAGGTCACTATAACAATTAAGTCAACCTTTTATAAGTTTTCTATGACAATTAGAATAAATTTTAATTCTGCATATATAACGCATCACTGGCATAAAACCGACAAACCGTAAACGGTTCTCTCAGTAACCATTTAGAAATTTTATGAAATACAACTCTATATATTCCGCATCTGTGGTATAGAACCGGCAAAAGTAAAAGATTCCCTCATTAACTATTCGCAAATTCTGTGGTATTGAGATCTTTTGGTGACAACTTTACATCAGAATATACAGTGTGTCCAGAAAAATATAAAAGTGTTTTTAAAAGATTTCTTTAGAGGATCGGCCGCCGTTCGAGTGACGCAAATAAGCTGGTACCTTATGTTTACCAGCTAAAAAAAATACAAATTCTCTTTAAAAATTGGTATTAACCTTTTCTATTACCTATTTCTTTATTCCAATGTCATAAAGATTTTGGGACACCCTATTTGAATAAATTTTGAAGATTCCCTAGCCAGTCTAGTAGTAGCAGGAAGTTAGTGGATTTAAGATATATAATTTTGCTTTTTTAGGCCATTGGGGTTATATCCAACGCAATCATTCTTTTTTAAATCAAATGGTTTTTCAATACCAAAAAAATGAATCTTATTGTAATCTTCTGAATTTTTATCTTGATTCTATGAAACATAATTCTATATCTATCAACTAGCGCTACGCCCGTAGAGGCCTTTAGGGCCATGTAAAATGTTTTTTTTCAATCAATGTTAAGATCAGCTAAAGGTTAGTCATGTTTTTTTTCGATTTCTCTTGCGAGGGTGGTGGTAACCTCTCCCAAAATAGCTATAAACCATCCCTGGACCTATGAGAAGTTACTCTGTAAAGGAGGACCATATCGGTTCGGCCGATTAGCGAGATCCTTTGATGAGACAGACAGACATACTGTTGCTTTATTATAAGGATTGAGACATCTTTATATCCCTCTGTGGTAGTCTTTTTTTCTTGTAAACTTTTCCAACAAATTTTTCATTCCAATTCTATAAACAATTTGATTCGGTGGCAAGGGGTGGTATATACACCACCTGGTTCCAAATATTTTATTAAGAAGGTTTAATGGCGTGAAAATCATTTTTAATTAGAAATTTATAAATTTTTAGAGCTTTAAAGCATAAATGAACAAAGCCCATATTAACCTGTTGTGACGTCATAAATTTTGGGAAAGGAAAAGGAAAAGAGAAAGGAGAACCCCATTTCTCCCATCTCTGTTGAAGAGATTTTTCCCCCCCTCCCTTCTCCTATCTCGAAATTTATGACGTCACAACAGGACAATATTGGCTTTGTCCATAAATGATTTTTCGAAGAATTTGTGTTTTAATGGTAATTGAAAAACCCAAATTTAAAGTTTATTATCCCAGCGAGAATACTAACCTAATTAGAGCCTAACCCTATGCATCAATCGTGTTTGTTCTATGCCCTAAAAGGATATAGTACTATGTGTATGTTCATTAAGATCATACTAACCACTGAACCAATTAATATCGCCATTTTTTGAGGCTTTACATGAGTCCTATGATGGTTTTAAGATATTCTATCTTTAAATGATCTGGCTAGTGTGCTATAAACTAGCCCTAAATAGCTACTGTCTCTTTATTTTTCTTCAAAATTTGATAAATTAAGCTCCCCTACTATGAATATACGAGTTGTTTGTTGTGAGGGGTTGATCTTGGGGGGACCAGTTATTAAATATTCAACTGCTGTCAATATTTTATTTCAAATATTATTTATTTTGTCATTTGTATACGGAGGAGAATAAAACAAGGATGAAAACAATTATAACTAGCGAACCACAAAAAAAGTTATTTATAGAGGAAATAGGTGTTCATTGGTGGCATAAAAGAGAGGAAGAAAAAGAAAGAGAAGTAGAAAATAAGAATAGAAAATGAAAGAAAATCACTAAACCTCATTATGAGAATATTTTGATGTCTTTTGACCGAGACACCGACAGACAAAGTAAATTGTATGCTGGATGATTATTTAAAGGGGTTTTTAACTTTCAATTCTTCACAAAAAAATCAGTATTCTATCCTTAATATCAGCTGAGAAAATCATATTTTCCCGATAGCGTTAAGGAAAGAAAGACCGATAATAGATGGAATTACAGAGTGGCTTCGCAACTAAAAAGATCGCTGATGGAGGGAAAAATAAACCAAACTTTAAACGTACATCAATTATAAAAACTATAATTTAAGAGTAGCTACGCTGTTTAAAACTAAATCATCAAGTGCATCAAATTTATAGCATTTGGACTAAACATAGCATTTAATTATAATTGTGGGATTATAATATTAGAATTCACGAAACCTCGTCGACATATGAATAAGAAAACATAAAAACATATATATATAATTGTTTAAATTAAACAAAAATGGATAATATATTAAATCTTCTTAAGTCTCTATCTAAACTTTTATAATAAATTTTAAAAGCGAAACTTTTCTTCATTTTATCCGTAAGCCAACATGGGTGAATATGAACGCTAAAATAGGCATATTAAAATCGTTCTACCAATTTTAAACTTTATATATGATTTTCCATCTTTAGAAGATTTTGTAACAGGCTACAATTTTCATAACCCGTTTCTTCGATGCTAAACGCGCTGTCACTTTTTTTTCGAACAAACTTGTTTCTCTTTAATGTATTTAATCATCCTTGTTAAAGTTATGAAATAAGATATTCAGAATTTGATAGGTTTCATTAATAGCTACTTAGCAATCAAAATAAATTAAATAAGAAAATAAATGCGCAAAAAGATAAATCTTTATTTAAAATTTTGCAATAAGTATCATCTCTGTGGTTCTTCTACTCCCTCGCTGACTACATGACAATTCTAGAAAACAGCATGCTAATAAACCAAGGAGGTTTTGAAACCGATTGATATCCGCTGGATTTAAACCAGTTCTCAGCCATACTGAAAAATATGTATCGCATTACAGACACTATTCAACGGATTAAAAAAATAACAATTCGGCCTTCGGGCCTAACAAAACTGGAATTAATCTTATAATTTAAACTTTTTCTATCCGCGGAAAGCTGTCTATAATACGATAAACTATATTTTTATTGAGATTTAAAGAAATACTTTTACTAGTAAAATATTATAGAAGCCACCCCCAATCCAGTAACTTTATTTATTTAGTATTATTTTCACACATTTTCTTTGTTACTGCTGCGATACTTATGGACTAGTTTTTCCATGAAAGCCTAGATGCAATCTAGATATAAGTATACCACATCTGTGCATGCAGAATGGGTTTAAAGAGGTGGGGAGGGGGGGGGGGGGGTGTAGTTTAGACAAAAACTTTATTGGCAACCCCAATGTTTATCCATCTAGTGTGTTATATGCACTTTCTGTCTTTATATACTCTGTAATTACTGGGTCTGTAGTGCCATTTACTAATATATATCACAGAGTATTCTTTTTAGTTTAACAGCTATTTTATAAACAACAAATGTATTATGTATGTCGGTCCTCAAAGACATGATAGATAAGCCATATTCATTTGATTGAAGCCACAACTTTACTTATTTGGGTGATTTTTTATATTTTTTATAAGAAGTTTTGCAACAAATTTACGTATAATTTTGTTAAACCTTATATTTTCATATTTTGTATATTCATTTCTGACACTCAACAAAAGTTAATGTTTGTCTGTCATATCGTTTCAGAGCTTCGCTTTTATGGATGTTGTCATCCTTGTTTTATTATAAGTGGGTTTCGATCCACCGAATTTTTATTTGTTGAGCTATTTTTTTTATGTTTAAATAGAATCTAGAATCTGTTAAAAAATGTTGATATTTTGTTTTTTCTGCACTACTAAATATGTCCGTAACGGATAGCTCTAATTGTGAACTTCACACTGGGCATGATGTTTGATGAAACAGTATTGCCACTATGTTTGTCAATCTTTGTTTGTTATTTGATTATCTTCGCTTTATTTATGTTGTCACCATTGTTATATATTGCCTTTGGTACCTTCCTTTCAGTGCATTTTGTTTTGAGCTGATTGTAAATTAAAAGTTAGATTGTTCACTATTAGACTAACTGTTAATTTGGTTGTACTAAATGTAATCTGGAATAATGTGCATCTAAATCCAATGTAAGTTCAGATCACTGAGTGTCAACTTGGTTCAATGGGATTTCGTGAAGACACGGTTAAATAAATAAGGCAGATAATTAAAGTAAAAGAATAAAGGGGGCATGAACTATATGTGACTCTGTCCACACTGTCAGAGGGTATGGGGAACTCTGTCTGTTTGGAATAAACATCTATACATTTATTATTTAAAACACAATCTAGGTTTAATAGCATTTCATTATCTTTACGTATATTTTTAGTGATGAAATTTCTAAAAAGAGAACAACAAAAAAAACTTGCGATGCGATGAACAAGCTTTCATAAAAAAATGAAAAAGTATATTGTTTTATATGCCTTTTTTTATTGAGGTCCATTCCGATGTAGGTTGACTAATCCTAGAATTATTCCTTTTTATTTATCTTTGTGTAAAATATTTTTTTCAGAAAACATTTCCTTTCAGCTGTGAGTTGGTATAAGGTTTGTTAGTACAGTTGGTAATCAGTGAATTCATCAGTTGTTCTACTTACCAACAAGGGGGTTATCTCCCTCACTTTCTCCGTGTATCCAGGGATCTAAAGGGATAGATAATGACTGATGAATTGATGTAAATCCCCAATGATGATACACAAATAACTCCTATTATATACTACAATTAATGGAATGTAAGGACACTAAACTTAATCAAAATTCATTAAAAGTCCACAAAGTTTTTAAGCCAACGAATAAATAAATGTTGTTTTAAACTTTGGGGATAATAGTAATAAACAGCCCAATATCCCCTCCCTCCCTGCATATATATCTCTTTGTATTACTACCTCTCTAGTATTCCCCATCTATGCCTCTTGCCTCCCTGCAATCTGACATTTGGTCAAATAAATCACAATCTGATTCTGGTTGCATTTTTAGTAGAGCAGCTACAAATATTTTATGATTAATTAATTTTTGTGTTTTGAAAAATGGGAGGTGGGTTAATTTTTATCTTGGGGCGATTTTTCTTGGTTGGGTGGTGATAGCCTCCCCTAAAATAGTTCTCAACCTTCCTTTGACCAATGAGAAGCTGTACGGTAAATAAGAACCTTTTCGGTTCAACGGTTAGCGAATCTTCGGGACCTGTTACTTTTATATCAGGATTTTTATCCTAATTTTTTATGAAACTTTTTTTCCAAGTTTATCAGCATAGCTACTATAAAAATGGTACTTTAGATTATCTATTAATAAATAATACGACATACAAACATCCTACTACTTTACGTGGATATATTAATAGGGAAAAATGTTATCGTCAATTTAGGTTACTAACATGAAAATCATTTGTTAGTCAGTTCGTTCATCCATTAGGAGGGGAGGGGGTGGGGTAAAGGAGATGGATGGGTAGTATAGTTATTTTAGCCGGCTGCGAGCATACTTTATTAGAGTACATGAAAATCTAGTTCAACATCACTGTGGATGTAATCATCCTTGTTTGTAGTGCAGCTACCTAATAAAAGAATAATTGTTTTAACTATAATTGTCTATACATTTATTCATTACAAGCGACCTTTGTTTATGCTTTGAAAATATCCGAGTCATTTTGTCTCAATATACAATGACAACCTTTGTTTTATATTATGCTTACAACAAATGACCTTTTGTTTCTATTTGCACCATAAAAACGTGAATAAGAATTCTTTATAATATGCTTATAATAAGCGCGGCTACTTTATAACAAGAGTAGGGTTTAACGTCCGAATGATACAATAAACATCTTCGGGTATAGTCTCTGTCGTAAGAATTCTTTTTCACATTATATATAATTAAAATTGAAAAATTCAGGGCCAAACAGCCGCGACAAAGCCTTTAATTTAAACCTTTTGGATCTTTTATTTCTTTTTAAAAGAGGGATTGCCATACTTGGGTCATGTTTAGACTTCTGGCTGATTTTAAAAACTGTAAAACGCCCTAAAAAATCTTTTCGTTGACTTTAAGTTATGGCCGACAAAAACCAAATATTAAGAAATCATATCTCTAAAAAAAGAACACCTTAGCGTTCATTTCGCCCCATTAATTTTTACTATCACAATAAATCTGTTTGAAACTGAAGATTAAGGATAACTGCCTGGTCAATGGAGCCTATGATCTTGATAATTCTCCCATATATATCAATAATTGCATTTAACTTCCGAAATTTGCACAAAAATGGCGAGAATAATGGCAAATAGGATGGTTGCATAAGCCAACACTTTCTACTGTTTTAACTATAATTTTAGGTTTTATTAAATTATAACAAGGTTGTAGAAATTATAATAGAAATTATAAGCTAAATATACAGTCAACCATTGAGAAAGAAAAAAAAATGAAGGGAAAAAAATCAAGGAAAAAATTTAAAGTATACTGAAAGAAAATGAAAAAAACAATATACAGACACTCCAATCTTATACAGAAACCACAAAACTTTTGCAAGGTATATATCATAATATATTACATCAATTTATTTACTTTCTGACTTAATCTAGGTCTTTTGTTTACATAGATGCTGTAATACCTAATTGTACAGTATACATTGTAGATATAGATTTATCTAATTTATATGTGCACTAAACAAACCTGCATGTACCTACAATGCCAATATTTATATTTATCTTAGTTTATTGTAGTTTTATAAATCTAACTATTTAGAATATGATAAGCACCATTTTTTTTAGATAATCTAAGATTTTCTATAACCTACAAAAAAATTCTAGGACGGAGAGACGTTCATGAAAATGAGGGATTATCCATCTCTTTTTTAGGGGTTTTCTTTCCCACTTCTCCTCTCATCTCCCTCATTTTTACGACGTCACATGGCTGATTTTTAAGAAACTTTGTCCAGCTACTCAATCAATATTATGAACAAGGATGACAACATCCATAAAATCCAAGCTCTAGAACGGTAGGAAAAACAAAAAATACTACTTTTAGAGTGTCAGAGCTAAATAAGGAGAATAAATCTATGCATTAACGATACATAGGATTTATCGTACCTAACTTTTAGAGGAATCGATTTGATATCAATCGGACAATTCTAACGCGCCAAAATTAACGATATGATTTATCCAATACGTATGGACGTACCGACCCTAATTATAGAAAAGCTTAATTGAACAATTGAATAACTGTTCGCAGTGAATGTTTGGTATTTTTGCATGATAAAAAGATGACTTGACCTTAGGCATATTTAGTTTGCATAAAGGGAGAGACTGATTGCACAGATAGGGAAAATACTTATCAATAAAATAAAGGATGTCTTTTAGTGAGCCTCTTGGTGTGCAAGTATTTAGCGGAGTGTGCGGGTATGATCTGTGCGTTCAGCCGTTTGGCAGCTAGCAGCCTTTAAAATTCATAGATTTTTGGAAATATTGCTTACCAGCAATATTTTACCGTGAACTGCAGTAGATCCGAAGATTCTTAAAGATAGAATTATTACTGTTTTTGGGGAAGGGTACCTCCACCCTCCCAAGAAAAATCGCCCCGAGGACTCCCCCCCTCCTTCTTTTACTTTTTTTATCTTATACCTGAAAGTAAAAGTAGAGGGCTACTAAGACTAAAATATGAAGAAAAAAAAAAGATTTTTTCTGGCAAATTTTACCTTGCCCTCAAAAAATCTTTTTTCTTTTACTTTAAAATCGCAAAAATATCCATTCTTCGTTTAAAAATTTACTTTTATTAGTTCTTCTTATATATTACTAATACCTATCCATGCATCCTGTGTACCAGAATCATGCTCAATACAATCTAATCTAATATTCAAATCAGAGAAGGTTTCATTTGGTCACATTCTACCAACTATGTATACACCTTCTCTTGTGGCATGTGACGAGAATTCAAAATACAATGATTACTTTAAAAATCCAGAGAGGTTAGAGGATATTGGACTGTAAATGACACAAGTACCCAATGTTTTTTAACCACGTTATCTTTTACGTTGTCTCAAAAATTTTGGGTACTTTTGAGTAATCTCTTCTTCTTCTCAAAGACCTTTCTATAGACACCTTTACCTTTATCCTTCAAATTTGAAATATATTGAAACATGATTGGTTGGTTCCAAACTAGAAGTGTCTAAACCTTTACCAATAATTTAAATCTACACAAAGGGTAATTTTGTTTATCAACGTAGGGGATGTATGTCAATTTATCGTCATATAACTTATTCTTAGAATCCTCGATAAAAATGCCTAAAATTCTTATATAAAGTTCTACGCAATATAAATTATCAGATTTGTATTTAATTCATTACAAAAATTTTAAAAAAATATTGAAAAGCCCTGCACACTTACACACCCCTAAGTTTGTAATCCATTGACAATGAATTACTTTTTTATGCCCCTACAATGACTGGATAAATATTATTTCAATTACAATCAAGAGACTTGCTTATGTGCCCACAATCACATTATATGTTCTATCTTATATTAGAATGGCTCAAATGGTCTGTCTTAACCTCTTTTCGAGGAAGCTTTGTGTTTATCAAGATCGAAATTAATTTCCTTATTCCATAATTCCAGTCTAGAAAAAATGTCGTCTTTGTTTAAATTTTTCCTAAAGAGTTGCGGCACTGTAAGATTGTTTATGTTTTGGTCTCTCCACGTTACTTCTGAATTACATGTGTGTGGATAAAGACATTCGGAGAATTGAGTCGGGCCTATCATTGGTCTCAGAGTGCGTGAATAACCCTAGTATGCCAGGTGCTTAAACCATAAGAACTTCAGGTAGTTTTTTCTTCATTTTATATGTAATTGTATGGCATATAGGACCGATTGATTAAGTTTTAAGGCTTTAGCCAGCTACACGTGTAACTTTATTATGATTCAAATATTATGTTTTAGTAATTTTTATGTGCTTATATTTATGCATTTAACAATGGTCTATTAAACCAAATAATTTTCCTTTAAAGCCAAAGTACCCAAAGATTCTTTAACCGTAGAAAAAAAGATTTTTAAAAAGCAAATAATATTGTGTGGATATATAAACTGGAATTTTGTATTAATTGATTTTGTAATTTCAGGACTTTGAAATAGTTTGTGTCAATAAATCTATACTCAAACCTGCTGTTGAACTTGATGGTTCCTGGTGTTGGGGGTTTTGCCTTGTAAGACTAAGATCTCTAGAACTTCCCGCAAATTCGGAATTCACACTTAACCAAAGTGTTATGGTTAAGACATGGTCAAAACCAGATATCAAATGCGATGAAATATAGTTTGAAGCAAATTTCAAAATGTTATATAATAATGGCCAGAATAAAACTAAATTGCGGATTTTGAACAACATTTTGACGGATTTAGTACTTTAGTATAAAAAAGGGAAAATATGTGCAAAATTGGTGAAGCTTTTTTAATACTAGGTTTGAAATAAGACAAACAGAAAAGAATCCTTTTTGCAGAAGGGTTGGAGAGGTGGATTATGTTCATGTAAAAATCATAATATTGTGAAACAACCTAATTAAAATTCAAACCAATATTATTTTTGGTTCGTGAATTAAATCAAATTTACTTGATTCGTTATAATCAAAGACATTTCTTCCTTTTTATGCAAGTTCAGTTGATAAACTTATTAAACCTACAAAAAAATATGGTTTCTAAAAAAGTCAGAAACTCTTTTGAAATTGAGTTGCATTACTTTTAGGACAGGCTAACAGACAGACATATGTATATGTATGCAACTACAAGTTTGTATTGGAAAAAGGGTCTCCAGGCGTTTAATATAATTTAATAGACATCAAAAGAATTTTTAAATATGAAAATGACAATGGGACTGTATAATAAAAAATGTATTTTGTAAGAATAATTATTAAAAAAGATAACTGTTTCTATTATTGAAAGGTCGGTGTAAATGCTGTTTAAAATTAAACCACGTAAGCCAAGTTTGTATATCCAGTGCAAATGTTCTTAACATTTCCCCCATATAAGTCTTTCTGACGGTTTGTATAATGCTATCAAATAAATATACAATGTATTATTTATCTTTCATTTTCCTTTCCTACGTTCAACATAGTCTTTTCTTAATTCCTTACTAAATTTTTTACCATCTTTAAGTATTTTGTCCCATATTCAAAGGTTAATAAGCTATTAGTTCTAATACATCTTTTCTTATATATAATATTTGTTTTCTTCAAATTTTTCATTAATATAATCCTTTTGAAAAGTGTTAATAACAGTTTTTTTATATAGTAGATACATTCTTTTTATATTCAAGCAAGGTTTGTATTTTTTTGTTTTTATTTATTTTTTTACTAATTTTACCTGATTTATTACTAGTTGCTTCGCCCATAACCATGAAAATAGCCTAAAACCAACCAAAGATATTTACAAAACTTCCCTGAAAGAACAATCAATTCAGACCAACAGTTTCCCAGATCTTTAGCTTCAGATAACACAAAAATAATACTTTAGGATTGATAGACAGACTAGCTTGTGTTTACATATAAAATTTGTATTTCAAAGTTTTTCACAATTCTATCAATATGCAGACAAGGGCTTAAGAATTCATTTTCCTTTCTCAGTTCTTTTCTTTTACAAATCTGTTTTCAAAACTGTTAAAAGAAATTTTGTGGTAACAAATGTTGTTTGGTTATTCAAACTGTTTGTTTTGTATATTTTAGGATAGATTGGAGTAAAGTAGTCAATACAGTTATCAAAACTTGTTCTAGTCTATCGATATGAAATTTTAATACATAGCTCAAAATGGCTTTAATAAAAAAAGTCGTGGATATGATATCGACTTTTAAGCTTTTAAAATTATTTTTTGACAATTTTTACGTCGACTATATAGGGATGCGATAATAGATCTAAAATTAATTTTCTTTGCAGTCTTAGACTTTGGGTAGTGGAAGGAACTAATACAAATTTTGTTATTTTGGCTAATTTTAAAGACTTTAGAGACTAGTGAACATAATGCCGCTGAATTTGTTATGCTCATAGCAGACCAAGATTAATGTAAATTTCTAAACACAATTTTTAGAAATTCATATTATCGAACAAAAATATTTTGACTAGTTCTACCAATATTTTTTTTCAAAAAAATATCATTTGATAGATAGAAACTCTACTGTAATATTTGTGTTCAACAGTAAAACAATAATACCCTCATATTTCAATATATGAATTATTGAATTTTGGTGGCAGTTTATAATTTAGGTTTTGTGGATTAACAATAAGCCCTCTCTCATCTACCCTAAATTACTAAATTGAGCTGCTTCATATAACTAACTGTATTACAAAGAAACTTTTTTTCACCATATTTGTATTTCACGCTAAATGTTTTGTTCAATCTTTTGTTGTTGTTATTTTTTTCGCAAGTGTTTTTGAAAATACATAATTCTAAGGAAGATTCTTCTTTTATGGAATTTTTATTGTTTAAAAAAATAAATATTTCTTCTTTTATATAGATGCAATTGTCCTGTACCCTAAAGTATTTTGATGTGTGTATTTATGTCTGTTCAATGAGATCTCAAAAACTAATTGTCTGAATGGTAGTCAACCCAGTTTTGGTATTATTTTAAAAAGTATGGTCGTGTTTTAACGTTGAATCCTTTCAAACCGAAAAATGAAGAAGATTAAAAAAATAGAAAATTGCCTAAAAAAACATTTAATTAGGTCCAAATATAAACTATACTTTAATCATGTAAATAAAAGTTATATATTATAAGTATTTGTGAGTTTGTTTTATTTTCTCTATATCCTTAGGTAAAAGTAAATATTTCTATCCTGAAAAAAATGTTGTGATTTTTATTGTAATGCTTGCAATAAATATGCTAAAAATGTGTCTGTGTGAGTAAAGTAGAGAGTGGCACTAAATATTTATTGCATTTTTTTATTCTAAAGTAGCACAGCTGCATTTATTGTTGGTTAAATGTGACATATATCCTGTAAGATTTCATGAAGCATTTTATCTTTGCAGAGACGCTTTGTACTAGCCTCAGGTAGGGTTATAGTGGCAATGAAATTACAAAAGGCTGAGATACAGGGATTTAAAGGGATAAGACAATGGTCGATAAATTGATGTATATTGTGTACATTAGATCTTTTCATGAAAATACCCTTTCTCGAATTTCATTCTTCTGCTAACCTAAAAAGTTACTTTAGGGGCCTAGAAATACATGTACAAAATTTCAGCTCTCTATCTCTACTGGCGACCTAGCGCCAGGCATGTAAAATATCAACAGATAACGGTAGCACGGCGGTTTTAATAATATCTCAGTAATGTGCAGGTTTTAAGCTCTTCTGCATATTTCAATTTAAACACATAAGGCCAAAGATATTATATCCAAAAAATCTTTTGTCAAAGTCTACTCTACACCTAGCGCCAGTCAGTTTTCTAAAATCATGCATTTTATACCTGTGAAAAATGAAATCGCCAGCGCTAGGTGTAGAGTAGACTTTGACAAAAGATTTTTGGGATATCATATCTTAGGCCTTATGTGTTTAAGTTGAAATATGCAGAACACCTAAATTCACCTTCCAATCCATTCTCTAAGCATTTTAAATTTTTTTATGAAATAACGGGATTTCAAAACTGCCTTTTGAAAAGGCCTAAAAAATATCTTTTTTTGTTCCTTTTTTCACTGTTTATAGTTACAACTTATTAAGAAATTATTCTCAGTAAAAAAAAAATTGGCGCTTCCAGCACCAAAACCGGCAAAAACAGGCAGTTAAACTTCTGTACCCCTACTTAACCCCCTAACAGACCTCCTCTCTATCTCGGCTCCTGTTACAGATAGAGACGTAAAACTTTTTTCTGGTGGTTCATATAATTAGAGAAAATTACTTTTTCTAGTCATAGCAGTCAGACCGCTCCTTATCCGCTTTTTTTTGGCCAGCTGCTAAATATTAAAACTGCTGTAGAGCAGCCAATCTTAAAGATAAGAAAACCAAATTTTATTATGAACTATTATTTTTTATAACAAAAAAATACCTTTTCTGACCATCGCCAAAAAACGAAAAATAACGGAAACCGCCAATTTTGGCGGCTAACAGACCCCCCTCTATCTCGACTCCTGTTACAGATAGAGACGTAAAACTTATTTCTGGTGGTTCATGTGTATTTTTAGAGAAAATTACTTTTTCTAGTCATAGAAGTCAGACCGCTCCTTATTCGCTTTTTAGCGGCCAGCCGCTAAATATTTAAACAGCTGTAGAGCGGCCAATTTTAAAGCTAAGAAAAACAAATTTTATGACGAACTATTATTTTTTATAACAAAAAAATTCCTTTTCTGACCATCGCCAAAAAACGACAAATAACGGAAACCGCCAATTTTGGTGGTAAAACGGAGGTTGGCGGCACTAAATAATATTTTTATCTGTTTATAGTTACAACTTATTAAGATATTATTCTTAGTTTTAAAAAAATTGGCGCTTCCAGCACCAAACCCAGCAAAAACAGGCAGTTAAACTTCTGTACCCCTACTTAACCCCCTAACAGACCCCCCCCCCCCCTCTATCTCGGCTCATGTTATAGATAGAGACGTAAAACTTGTTCATGTGTATTTTAAAGAGAAAATCACTTTTTCTAGTCATAGCAGTCAGACCGCTCCTTATCCCCTTTTTAGCGGCCAGCCGCTAAATATTAAAACTGCTGTAGAGCAGCCAATTTTAAAGCTAAGAAAACCAAATTTTACGACGAACTATTTTTTTTATAACAAAAAAAATACCTTTTCTGACCATCGCTGAAAAAATGACAAATAATGGAATATGCCAATTTTGGCGGTAAAACTGTGGTTGGCGGTGCTAATTAATATTTTTATCTGTTTATGATCACAATAAAAGACTTCATACAAAAATTGGCTGATTAAGGTCTGGAAAGGGGCAACACAGTTAATTGTTGAAACTAATGTAACAGATTTTTATTTTAGTCAGATGCCAGACGCAGACAATTAAAATTAACATTTAGAAATATTATCAATTTGTCTACAAAGGGTTAAAAACAAAATCAAAATATACAAATATAATTATTAAAAACATCAAGATGACCTTTTCCATCCTATTACATATTATCTTTCTTATTTTCCTTTTCAAATGCAAGATGTATTTTAAAAATTTAGCTGTTGATAGAAAGATTCTGGATCATGGAAAGAAAACGAAGTTGCCGGTGATTCTTGTGCTAGTATGCATAAAATGACTTTAGAAATGTCTTCTGATTTTTGTTAAAGGTGGATACAATAAGTGAAGGACCTATTTTTATAGTATCTAACAAAAAAAAGTTTATAATCAGTAATAGTGAGAAAAATTGTGTCTATGGTTGTCTTTATATAAACTTTTGTAAAATATTTAATATTGATATAGTGTAAAAAATAATTGTAGTAATATTACCATTCTCCCCTTCAAGGGCGTCCAATGTGTTTATTAGGCGGGGGGGGGGGAGGATATTTTCATTTAGGGGGGATAACAGGATGTCTTTTTTTATGTCTCTCTGTTTGTACTGTAGGATCTCACTAACTGCTGAACTGATATGGTTCCCCATCACAGGGTAGCTTCTCTAAGCGCCGCCAACCATTTTACCGCCGAAATAATAAAGGAGCGGTCTGACTTCTATGACTAGAAAAAGTAATTTTCTCTAAAAATACACATGAACCACCAGAAATAAGTTTTACGTCTCTATCTGTAACAGGAGTCGAGATAGAGGGGGGTCTGTTAGCCGCCAAAATTGGCGGTTTCCGTTATTTTTCGTTTTTTGGCGATGGTCAGAAAAAGTATTTTTTTTGTTATGAAAAATAATAGCTCGTCATAAAATTTGGTTTTCCTAGCTTTAAAATTGGCTGCTCTACAGCTTTTTTAATATTTAGCGGCTGGCTGCTAAAAAGCGGATAAGGAGCAGTCTGACCAGCTATGACTAGAAAAGTAATTTTCTCTAAAAATACACATGAACCAACAGAAAAAAAGTTTTACGTCTCTATCTGTAACAGGAGCCCAGATAGAGGGAGGTCTGCTAGGGGAATAAGTAGGGGTACAGAAGTTTAACTGCCTGTTTTTGCCGGTTTCGGTGCTGGAGGCGCCAATTTTTTTTAACTGAGAATAATATCTTAAAAAGTTGTAACTATAAACAGATAAAAATATTATTTAGCGCCGCCAACCGCTGTTTTGCCGCCAAAATTGGCGGTTTCCGTTATTTGTCGTTTTTTGGCGATGGTCAGAAAAGGTATTATTTTGTTATTTTTTTTAACTGAGAATAATATCTTAAAAAGTTGTAACTATAAACAGATAAAAATATTATTTAGCGCCGTTTTACCGCCAATTTTGTCGGTTTCCGTTATTTGTCGTTTTTTGGCGATGGTCAGAAAAGGTATTTTTTTGTTATAAAATATAATAGTTCATAATAAAATTTAGTTTTCTTATCTTTAAAATTGGCTGCTCTACAGCAGTTTTAATATTTAGGGGCTGGCCGAAAAAAAGCGGATAAGGAGCGGTCTGACTTCTATTACTAGAAAAAGTAATTTTCTCTAAAAATACACATGAACCACCAGAAATAAGTTTTACGTCTCTATCTGTAACAGGAGTCGAGATAGAGGGGGGTCTGTTAGCCGCCAAAATTGGCGGTTTCCGTTATTTGTCGTTTTTTGGCGATGGTCAGAAAAGGTATTTTTTTGTTATAAAAAATAATAGTTCGTCATAAAATTTGTTTTTCTTAGCTTTAAAATTGGCCGCTCTACAGCTGTTTAAATATTTAGCGGCTGGCCGCTAAAAAGCGGATAAGGAGCGGTCTGACTTCTATGACTAGAAAAAGTAATTTTCTCTAAAAATACACATGAACCACCAGAAATAAGTTTTACGTCTCTATCTGTAACAGGAGTCGAGATAGAGGGGGGTCTGTTAGCCGCCAAAATTGACGGTTTCCGTTATTTTTCGTTTTTTGGCGATGGTCAGAAAAGGTATTTTTTTGTTATAAAAAAAAATAGTTCATAATAAAATTTAGTTTTCTTATCTTTAAAATTGGCTGCTCTACAGCAGTTTAAATATTTAGGGGCTGGCCGAAAAAAAGCGGATAAGGAGCGGTCTGACTGCTATGACTAGAAAAAGTAATTTTCTCTAATTATATGAACCACCAGAAAAAAGTTTTACATCTCTATCTGTAACAGGAGCCGAGATAGAGGGGGGGTCTGTTAGGGGGTTAAGTAGGGGTACAGAAGTTTAACTGCCTGTTTTTGCCGGTTTTGGTGCTGGAAGCGCCAATTTTTTTTTAACTGAGAATAATATCTTAATAAGTTGTAACTATAAACAGTGAAAAAAGGAACAAAAAAAGATATTTTTTAGGCCTTTTCAAAAGGCAGTTTTGAAATCCCGTTATTTCATAAAAAAATTTAAAATGCTTAGAGAATGGATTGGAAGGTGAATTTAGGTGTTCTGCATATTTCAACTTAAACACATAAGGCCTAAGATATGATATCCCAAAAATCTTTTGTCAAAGTCTACTCTACACCTAGCGCTGGCGATTTCATTTTTCACAGGTATAAAATGCATGATTTTAGAAAACTGACTGGCGCTAGGTGTAGAGTAGACTTTGACAAAAGATTTTTTGGATATAATATCTTTGGCCTGATGTGTTTAAATTGAAATATGCAGAAGAGCTTAAAACCTGCACATTACTGAGATATTATTAAAACCGCCGTGCTGCCGTTATCTGTTGATATTTTACATGCCTGGCGCTAGGTCGCCAGTAGAGATAGAGAGCTGAAATTTTGTACATGTATTTCTAGGCCCCTAAAGTAACTTTTTAGGTTAGCAGAAGAATGAAATTCGAGAAAGGGTATTTTCATGAAAAGATCTAGTGTACATCCCTAATAATTATACACCAAAAAAGCCTTTCTGTTTGAATTAGGGGTTAAAACGTTTTATCACTTAATTTAATGAACCATCCAATTAAAATTTAAGAAAAGTCCCCAAAGTTGTTTAGCCAAAGGAAAAGAAAACGTTGTTATAAAAGTTTGGGGACTAGCGTAATAAACAGGCGAATGTCCCATCCCTCCATGCAAAGATGTCTTAGGTATAAATTTTTTTTAACTTGTAAGGGATTTATACGCATTTCAATAGGCTAATGGCTGCAGATGGCAAAACATTTAATTGATTGGGTGACCTAGTATTGGCTGTTTTTATCCTTGTTTTTGCACTTGCTTGTCAAGATTCAGGTGTTACCTTCCAAGCAAAGGATTTTTTTCTTTAAAAAACATGTAGATATACATTTGTTCAGGGTGAATGGAAATTTGTAGCCTGGTTTTTTTATGCTAGGCATAGACGTCCAAGCTATTTTTTTGGGGGGGTAATTCGTATTTGGGGGGAGGGGGGTAAAATGGCGTGCGAAGCGCGGCGAAATTTTTTTTACCCCCCCCCAAAATATTTATCCCGGGGGTAAAATTAGCTTGGTGGGGGTAATTACCCCCCCCTGAAGTCTGTTGGGGGGGGGGGGGGTAAATTTAGTTAACCCCCCCAAAATTTATCCCCGGGGTAAAATTTTTTGGGGGGGTAATTTAAACGAAGCGCGCAAAAAAATTTTTATTAAGGATTTTTTATTTTGGGGGGGGTAAATACCCCCTCTTAAATGGTTTGGGGTGCCTACGGCACCCCCAGGGAAGGGGTAAATTTTAAATTGGGGGGGGGGGTAATCGCCCCATTACCCCCCCCCCCTTGGACGTCTATGATGCTATGCCCTGTTTTAACTGATCTTCAGGGAGACCAAGCCTTATAATTATCTTCCTATCAATAAATGTATAAGTATAATACAGACAACTACCTGTCCCTAGTGGTGGGGACCCTTTTCGTCTTCTAGCAAATTGTTCTCTGTTCTTTTGTAGCTGGACTCGGCTGTGTTTATATTTCTGTCGCTATTAGATGATTTCAAAGACCCAGTACAAAATTAGGACAGGGTTCCCGCCTTGATAAAAGAGTTACACATTGTTCAAGTCCCCTTTATTCTATTACTTTAATTTCTTATCAAACAAGCTCAATTTAACCTAACCTATATGATTATAAACATGCCTCTTTTACAAAATACAAAACAAATAAAATATAAAGTTTTGTGAAAAAAATCTACTAAAATGTACATGAATGTTGTTCCAACGTCCCTGGGTTTATCATATAAGGTGTATAATTTCTAAATTATATAGATTCCAAGTCGAAGGTGTGAGATATGAATCTATGTTCAGATTCTAGAAATAACATTAATTCTTTCATGTAACCCACGGTATTAGAATAAATTGTAGTGTGCCTGTTGGGGAGGTGTCTGGTTCGAGTTCGGTACCTACTTCTGCTGTGTCTGGCAGAATAGGGGTAATGGCTTGGCTCATAAACAGGTGCAACTCATTATTATGCACAGTTAAGACTTCAAGACAAAGGTCGTGTAATCAAAGGGTTTGCTGTCTGTTGGATGCTACTTAACCTTTATCCTTGAATGTTAGAGTACCGCATCCCATTACAAGCGGATGATGCTCTGGCCATTCTCTAGATGACAACTTACAAAATCGAAGGAGAATCCTGAGCTAATGAGGTAATTAACTTGGTAAAATTCGTTTAAGTAATAATTAGCCAAAAACGGAAACCTTAAATAAAATTTAGGTATTAATTTTGGTGCTATAGAACAAAAATACCCAAATCTAAAAATATTGAAATTTTAATATAAATAAATGTCTTACTGAATCCTTAATCTACAAAGCTACTGTAGAATTTGACCAGACATCATCAACCTATATTGGTCAAGCATCTACAACATTCAAAACAAGATACAATAATCACAAATCTTCATTCAACCTTTTCCATCTTCAAAAAAGTACACGGCTCTCTGGTTTTATTTGGAATTTGAAAGAAGAACAAAAACCTTACAATATTAAATGGGATATTGTTTCTTTGCAACCTACTTTTGATCCTGGATCTAACAAGTGTCAGCTTTGCTTAATGGAGAAAGTTTCAATTCTCAATTCTGACAAAAACTCATCTATCAACAAGCGGCATGAAATTTTCTCTAAATGTATTCATAGAAGAAATCATCTTTTGGCCAAACTGTAGCTGTTTAACATAGTTCTTTTTTATATTTTGTAATACAATTTTTTTAAAAATCCTCTAAAACATTTGTAAAAAATCTACGTATTTAGTTTTAATGAAAAAAATAGTTTCTTTCTGATGATTGCAAAAGCATGAAACTCTGAGTAAAAGAAAATAAAAATTTAAGATAAAATGTTGTTTTACTTTTAAGAAATTTTAATATAGATAACTTTTAATACAACGACCTTACAAACAAATTTAAACATCCAAAATTTTCTGCTAATTTATGGTTGTGCATTTTTATAATAAATGTGTTTATTTCCCTTTATTTGTAAAGAATAAATTTATCAGATATGTTTAAAGAATCCTTTCATAACTGAGAGAAATAATGGAAGCATGTAGAAAGACTGTAGCCTAAAGAGACCATAGATGAAAGACTAAAATTTAACCATAGCACCAATCCTATTTTAAAGTTTTGACTTTACTTCATATAACATCCTTTTTCTCCTTCTTAATAAAAATAGCCTAAAACCACCAACTGGTTTCTTACAGACTTGTATCAGCCCTGTGACATCATAAAAATGAGGGAGATAAGAAGAGAAGTGGGGAAAAAAGCCCCTAAAAAAGAGATGGATAATCCCTCATTTTTTATGACGTCATAAAGCTGATTATTTTAAACACTTTGTCCGGCTGCCTTTACAAAAAAAAAATTTATTAAACTACTCCGTATTCAAAATAGTAGTTTTCTTTCCGAGTATTTTATACAGTGTGCTTCTATATTTGTCTGCTCTAACACATGAAGCCTGTACTACTAATGCACAATGAAAGAAATGAACAAAAATCTGCATTCACTAGTATAATAAAATTGAAAGTTGCAGAGTTTCAGTTTTATATATAAACATTAGATGTATCTTTTTAGGTATAAAAAAGTAAGAGTGCTACAAGAACAAGGACGAGAAGTTACATATAAAGAATATAATCCAGGGCTCGGCAGTCGCGCGTCAGCCGCCTATGAGCCTCAGAGAAATCTACCCTATTAAATTTTTAAAACATGACAATCTCTCCTTAAAGAAAATGTCGTCACGGCTGTCAGCTGATGCGCGGCTGCCGAGCCCTGATTTCATATAACACATCTTTATCTATTTTAGTTCATACTCCGAAATTTAAAGTAAAAAATTAAATATTTCTGTGCTTTTCCTGTATATGGTTTAAAATCCCATTTTCTCCCATATCCTAATTTTTTGGGGTGAAGGGTTGGTCCAGTAAATCACTTTAATCTGCAGAAAAGTGCACTGCACAAGAGTAAGGAAAAAAGGATTAAACTAAAAATTAACTGCTTTTATATAAGAGGAAAATCACCTCTTTTTCTGGCTATAATGCCTATTCTAAGTAGCGAAGCTGGTCTTTAACATTGCAATATGGTGCGTGATTTCGAAATTTTTTCAATGATGTTAAAAAAACTAATTGTTAAAAGCGAAGCTTTTCTATACTTAGGGTCAGTCCGTACGTCCGTCCGGAACGGATATTTTTTTTGTTAATTTAGGCATGTTCGAATTGTCCTATCGATTTCAAACTTTGCATGGTGATTTCTGTAGTAGTTAGGTACGATTTAGAAAGCGTAGCAACTCTATAAACATTACCAGAATGTCTGTACGTTCATTTTAAACATGTTGATATTTTTACTTTTTTAACAAAATTTTTTTATGTTATCTAATTATCCGATTGATCTGATTTTTGGTATAGTGATTTCTGGGACAATAAAGTACAATATTTTGAGTAGGCCATAGATTTAAACGATTTGAAGGGCTCGAAAAAAAGCCTAAAACCATCCAAAGACTTCAATGTAGAAATAAAGGAGGATAAAAAGCATCCAGGACGTAAATAATGCTTTCCTGTAATGCAGTACTGAATCGGTTTTAGACGATATCTGAATGAAAAAAAGCATAAAACTTACTACTTTATCCCAAGAGGTAATTTAAAAAAATTAAGTAGGACCTCTGGTGATGCAACCACTAATTTTAAATTAACTGCATAAAAAAATGGGGGAGATTTTTTGTTTTTAAGGGGGTTGTGGGTGTCCAACCTCCAAGAAAATAGCCTAAAACCACCACAGGACCAGTAGGTATATTCCCTGAAGAGTAAAATCCAATCGGTTCAGCGGTTACCGAGATCTTAAGAGACGGACAGACAGACAGACGGACGGACGGACGGACAGACATCAAGCTTCTTTGTATTATAGATAACATGAAAGGTAGGTCAATGCTTTATAATTCCTATATAATATAATCTTTCCTCTCTTTTATATAAACAAACAATAATCTACCTAAATATAAAAAGACATCTATCTTTGTATATTTTCCATTATACAGAAGAAGCTTCAATCATAGGCCAATATATCATTTGTTACAGAGTGGATATATAATTGGATGTGTAGGATATAGGTCTTCAAAAACTATAATATGTATATTTTTTCAATTATGTAAAAGCAAAATTACTTTTTGGGGTAAATTAAATAAAAGAAGATAAAATTAATTGAGAATCATATATACTAAAGCAACAAGATGTATGTCTGCTTGTATGTCCTCCAATATATTATAGTAACAAGAAGATTGTTTGTTTGCGTGTCTGATAAGATCTCGAAAACGGTAAGAAAAATCTATTTTTAAAAATATAGTATTGACGTTGGACAAGTTTTATGATTTTTGGAGAAAGGGGAGGTTTCGTCGTCATCCCCCTCAGATAAAACCCCCCTGAAATAAATAGGGAGTTATATAATTTTGTTAAGTTAGTTGAAGTCATTTAACCACCTTTGACCTTCATAAATTCAAGTTCATACTTGATATATAGACTAGCGACTTCGCCCCTAGACTCTAGGGGCTTTGCCACAAGAGGTAATTCAAAATAAAAAATGGAGATGCAACCAATGCAACCACTGATACGTTTTTTAAAAAATGGGGGGAATTTTTTTGTTTTTCGGAGGGTTGTGGGTGTCCCACCTCCCAAGAAAATAGCCTTAAACCACCACAGGACCAGTAGGTATATTCCCTGAAGAGTATAATCCAATCGGTTCAGTTACCGAGATCTTAAGGGACGGACAGACAGACAGACGGACGGATGGACAGACATCAAGCTACTTTGTATTATAGATAATTCAAGGTGGACTGGACTTAATTTTAAAGAAAGTACCACTACAAATCCAATCTACTTTTTCAATTATTACTCCATGACAATATAATTCCCATTCTTATAACTATTTCTCTATGGCCCTGAATAATTTTCTCTTGGGATTGCATTCAATCAAGGAAAGGAAAAACTTGATTATCCGTCCAACTTATATCCGCAACAATTTTACAAATTGTGCTTCTGTGCAACCGACTTTAGTTACGTTTGTACAAAGACGTTTAAAATCTTTGAAAAGGCGATGTATCTTTTAGAGGTGTTTTTGGTGCCATTTGTATAAGTTCTCACAGGAATCATTAATTATTACCAAAGAATAGTTAAAAGGTATGTATTTCTTTAAAGGAGCGATTTTTCTCAAAGTGCCTAGTTGAGTACAGGACACCACCCCTTAAATCCTTAAAAATGGGCGTTGGTAACCTATAGTGTGTTTGTTTTTTACTTTAAGTCAAATAAGATTAGGTTATAATTAGTACTAGGCAGCCCCACAGGGTTAGAACGCGCAGGTTATAAGGCATAGGAAAAATAGACACCATGGAAACTGTCCCAATTTTGTATAACTTTTGCGGAACATGTTCCAGTTACGTCATATTTTTCTTTCCCGAAAAAGGGAAGGGGGAAAGAAAAAAAAGGGAAGGGGGGAAGAAAAAAGAGATGGGAGAAAAGGGGGTTTTCCCCATCTCTTTTGAAGAGATTTTCTTCCCCTCTTCCCTTTTTCGGGAAAGAAAAATATGACGTAACTGGAACATGTTCCGCAAAAGTTATACAAAATTGGGACAGTTTCCATGGTGTCGGAAAAATACCACCTCCAACTTATTTTCAATTTAATTTCAGTGCCTGATAGGAACTTTTAGGGGAAGAACCTATATAAAACATAGTTTTTATATTAGTGCCTAAGAAAGATTTTTGTGTCTAATTAAAGAATATTTTTTATTAAAATAAAAACTAAAATTTAGCAAGTTTGTATGTTTGCCAAATCATTTTTTACTACATTTAGGCCAATTCATTATTTTTAAAGATCTGTTATTTTCGTTTGGAAAATTGGTTACCTATAGGATATACAGTATGACCCTCGAAAAAGTATCTTTAAGGGTATACAGCCCTTATTTCTTAATGTATCATAAAAAATAGCACATGTCCTTGTTCTCTGTACATTTCCACACAAGCATATATGAAAAAATTAATTTTACCTCCATTAACACTGGAGATTTTTAGAGCTAAAGTTTTGAAAAAGTGACTGAGCAAAAAGTAACTTTTAACATAAATTGACTTTTTTGGCAAAATTAAGATAGAAATCCTATTATTTTCGTTACTAGCAGAAACTTTATACAAAAATGAAACAAAAAATTTAGGTTTTAAGTTAAAAGTCTTATTTTACACATATTTTTGAGTCTTTCTTGTGTAATGATATTTTGAAAAACTTTTTTATGAGGCAAAATTGTTTTAGATTAAAAAACCAAATAAATCTTTATGAATATAGCAGGAATATTGTTTTTGTTTCATAATCATAACTTTAATAACAAAAAAGTTATAAGGAAAATAAAATTACATTATAATGAATTTTTAGTCTAAAAAGCTTAATTAACCCCCTGTTAAGTGATTGAGATGTCAAAAAAGGGGGCGGAGCAACTGTCATAATTAATCCTTTTCTTAAATAAGGGTAAGTAAATAGCCTGAAATTTGCAAATAATCAATTCATTCAGTAGTATTTTTTGCCTTTAAAAATTTATATTTTTTGGTGGAATAAAAAGAAATAATTAGTTACCACGTTTTTCTTTGTTTTACATTCTTCAGTTACCAGAAAGACATAATGTAACCATCCAAAAATGGTGGGAAACAAAAAAAATTTATTTTTCTCAGTCACTTTTTCAAAACTTTAGCTCTAAAAATCTCCGGTGTTAATGGAGGTAAAATAAAATTTTTTATACATGTTTGTGTGGAAATGTACAGAGAACAAGGACATATGCTATTTTTTGTGATACATTAAGAAATAAGGACTGTATACCCTTAAAGATACTTTTTCGAGGGTCATACTGTATATTTTATGTTGTTTTAATAATGTTTTTTTGGTGTCAATTTTCCGAACAAGTATTCTGAATTATTTACTAAGTATATTTGCGATTACTTTTATTTAATAGATTTTTCCAATTTTTAACATTTACAAAAGGGCCTGCTTTATTGCTTCAAGATCCATGTCAGATCTATATAGGAAATAAATGTCTATAAACAAGCTCAAGTTTTCCAAGGAATAAATGTTTAAAACTCATAGTGCTCCAATAATCCATAATAAACTCTCATTGCCCAGAACAATAAAACCTAATATTTTACTTTATTAAGAATAAATTATTTTTTTTATTTCATCTTGCTATTTACATCATATTGAAGTATTTTATTACTATTCTTAAAAAAGAAAATTTAAATTCATAATATAGTAAATTTAAGAAAACTTAGTTTTAAAATGAGTTGATTCTAGCGCCCCTCCCTAATGTGTCCAAATTTTGAAACAAAAATTAAAAACATTTTAACCCTTTCCTGACGGTTATAAAAAATATATATTGGAAAATAAATTCCGTAATTTAAATTGCATTTTTGAAAGAATGAAAATGGCTTTATTATAAATACGTATTTGAAGATTAAATTAAGAAATCAAAAGAAAATGGAAGAAAAAGCAAGTTAGAGAGGTTTTTTTTAAAAAACAAGAAAACGCTAAGGCAGAATGTTAATACGTTCATAGTATCAAAGGCTTTTATTATAAAAAAAAAATAACTAAAATCAGCCGGACAGAAATTCTAATGTAAGTAGTTGAACTTGAAGTAATCTTTATGTGTAAGTTAATATATTTATCTCTTTCTATTCTAAATGCATAAGAATATTTTAAACTAGAGGATGTGTACCTAGCATCCAGGGGCTCTCAATTAAAAGGGGCAGAAACAGGCTAGAAAAAATAGCTCAAAACCATCTGAAAATGAAATAGCCTAATACCATCATGGGACCTATTTAAAGCTTACCTAAAATAGAGAACCCAATTGCTTCAGTAGTTATTGAGATCTTAACCTTCATAAAAAAAGTGGAAAAACATATTTTTGCAGACAGACTGACGGGCCAATTGAGATGCAGAGTAGATGCTCATCACCCTGTAAAATTTTACCAGGGAAAAATTCATCTTTCTATCAATGAAATGACAATCAGAGCATTACTGATAGACTGACAGACCAGGTAAATTATATAATGGATGCTTATTTGTAAAGGAGAACCATATCGATTCTGCGTTTATAGAGATCTTTTAGTACAGACAGACACACACACACACACCGAGATCCTTTTACTTTATTTTAAGGACTATAGGCTAGACTTCTATTTTCAATAGAAGAAAAGGCACATTTCCCTACAGAAATTGATGTCATCTGGAGGGTTACAGACAGACTAACTGACTAAATAAGGTAGAGAGTAGATATTCATCTATCAGGAAAATCTTCTCTAGAAAAAATCAGTCGTGATCGTCTATCTAATTTAGAATTTGATAAATAAAATTTTTACATTTTAAATTAAATGCCTGGCAGGGTATTTCATTTCCGACAGGCTGATGGAATAAGTAAATCACATATTGGATGCTTAAAGGTATAGGGTATATTCTCCGTCTATCTTTAATAGCAGATGGTGAATTATGTTTTACCCTCAGACGGACATTTCTAATTAAAGAGGGGCTTTGCGTAAAAAATATTATATTTAATAAAAAAGCAAGGTCAGCCAAAGTGAGGATTAGGGTGCTTTCCCATATCGAGTGCATATCGAGCATTGAAAATACACTTCCATATTTTAGAAATAAATTGTAAATTAGAAGGGATAATTTTTTTTATAAGCCCAACTCCTGCAGGGGGCCCTAACCCACCAAGGTTTACCCTTGATGTGCCCTTACTCTTGATGAGATATTAATTATAGAACATATAGAATTTCTTAGAAATTTTAAAGCTAAACAAGGATGACATCATTTATAAGTCCTTAGTAAAGCTAATAAACATGGAAATCTTTACAATAGAATTTATATAATATCAGTATGGGGATGTTTTTAATTCCAGCCATTGATCTTTTATAACTGAAGAGAAATTCACGTTTACTTCTTTACGGTTTCTTTCAGACAGACAGACATTTCAATTAGAGTACCAAGAAACATATGATAACATCCATAAACTTTGTGAAGTTCATAAAAATCTAATAAAATAGACGGACAATATCAGTTAGGGAGTTGAATCCATTTTTATAGAAGCAGAAATATAATCTATGATTATGGTTTGGACCCTCTAAAACTGTAATCTACCTTTCCACTTTCCCCTCTCTTGGTGAAGATATCTTCAACGCCGATACGATTTTTGAAATGTAAGATTCTACTTTCCCCTCTCTTGGTGAAGATATCTTCAACGCCGATACGATTTTTGAAATGTAAGATTCCACTTTCCCCTCTCTTGGTGAAGATATCTTCAACGCCGATACGATTTTTGAAATTTAAGATTCCACTTTTGCCTCTCTTGGTGAAGATATCTTTAACAAGAGAGACAAAAGTGGAATCTTATATTTCAAAAATCGTATCGGCGTTGAAGATATCTTCACCAAGAGAGGGGAAAGTGGAAGGGTAGATTACAGTTTTAGAGGGTCCAAACCATAATCATAGATTATATTTCTGCTTCTATAAAAATGGATTCAACTCCCTAACTGAATATGGTTAAAACATTAGATGTCAATAGAAATATATACAGTAAACTTAAAACATAAAATCTAATTACTAAAACTTTAGCATAATGGACGGACTGACTGACAAAGTTAATTAAATATATATGATGCTTTTTAGTCAGCGAAATCCTCACAGACAAATTTGCTTTTAATTTTTAATTTTAAGTAATTCATAATTCTGATTGTGTACCAGACAGACATACAAAGTTCAAGTAAGATTTTCTGCTAAAATATTTTTTAGTAGAGAAGCTACTCTATGATTTATAATATAATAATTTTTCCTAATAACTCGGACCCTAAGGCGGCCTGAGGCTGCTTCGTCATATCTTAATAATTGCATTAGCCTTCTACCTTTCCTGTACGGATATTTAATATTCTCAAGAGCATTACAGACCAGCGAACAACGTGAGCTGTAGGCTAGTTATTATATATAATTTGAAGAATCCTGCAATAATCTAAATTCAATAATTAGCTAGAATAAAAACAAATAGAGCAAAGATTAATACCAAAATTGAATGCTTAATACGGACATACTTGCATTTTAAGACTTGATTATAGAGATGCTTCGTTTATATAATATTGTCTAATCGTGCTAAGAACCATCATTAGAAAAAATTTGGTAATGCTTATTGAGTTAATGCGCTTTCGTATTTGTACCTTACTGATATAGTCATCATCCTTCGCATCACTTTTAATATACAAAAGTTTCACAAATAAAAAAAAAAATTACACAACTTTAACATGCAGAAAGTTTAAACAATCAAAGTTTTAAAAATTTAAAATTATACAATCAAATTTTGGGTCAATAATTTTGTTAGTTTAAAGATTATACAACAAAACTTTCATTTACCCAGAGATAAGGGATGTTAAACCTGGCTTTCTTAAAATATCAAGGATGACAGCTTCCAAAAGTGGTCAAACGAAGATAAAAAATCTAAATATTAGCCACTTTTTTAAGGCTATGCTACTATTCTCAGATTTTATTGTTTTAATTAGCAAGTGAATAGAACAATTATATCTTTACTTTTTTTAACTTAATGAAAAGTACATTAAAATGAACAAACGGTGTTTTAGTAAAGGTGGCTGCTTAGCTTAAAATCGATTGAATAATTCTAACATGCCAATAAATAAACAATTAAATTTATCCGTTAATACGTACCCTGGCCTTAGTTTCCAAATTGCAAGTATATTTTTAATTTCCTATTGTCAACTCCCTTGTCCCTGCATTCAGTGCATTTCCTACATCCAACTTTTCCTATCTTTTCAAATTATAGTTTTGTATAGTTTTCAAAGTGTTGCTACTCTATACTTGTTTTTTTTTGTCAGTATCCAATCTAACCTCTAAATAACAGATCTATAGTATAGATGTATATTCAGACAGTTACCTCTATTTCTTTTTCAATGACATTTTTCTTCTGCTTCTAAATTAATTTCTGCTACTTGGCTGTGGTGATATAAGCGATACCATAGGTTGATTTTCAATTACCCAATAGAAAGGTTGCACAAGGTTGATGGGATGGGGCGATACAGTTATTTAACCCTTTCTCCCTCTAGTGTTTTACTCTAATCTCTAAATATTTTATTGATATTTTTTGGACATCCTTCCAAAAAATATACTGGTGTACTAAAACATAAACATTTCCAATGATATCCTTATGCAAAAGTAGCAGGATGTTTATATGTCTGTGTACACTGAAATATCTCACAATCTGTTGAACCAATAGTGTTCTCCATAACAGTGAAGCTTCTTATTATTAAGTATTTAATTTGTATGATATGGATAGCAGCAATTTATGGTATTGTATGAATGTGCTATCTCCTAATTTAGGGGTACCTGGCAGTATTTAAAAAACATAATTATTATTGGTATAAATTGGGGCCTGAATCAAACAATTTTAAGAGGCATTACCGACCGTACCGTTCTCATAAAGAAGCAGAACAAGGTATAACTGTTCAAATTAGAACTTTATTTTTTTAAATCAACTTCTTTATAATTCTGATTCAAGTTAGTTTTCTTTAAGAAATATATAAGAATGTTTTTAAAATCTAGCTGTGCTACTTTTGTAAATATTTGTTCCTATTATCGGATGCATTCTGTGATATTAATATAAATAGTGTAGAAGTCAACACAAAATGCACATATTTATACATATATATACATAACACAGATATGTCATACTATATAAAACAAAATACAAATTTTATGTACTGTATGTACATGAAAGAAAGTATGTAAACAAAAGTTGCTTTAAAATCAGTCGGTCAATGTCTGAAACAATTTGCTGGTCAATTTGCGTATTCCTTCCTTTATTTTTATATTATAGTTACTTCTTTCCATTCAGAAGCAATTAAAAAAAAGTGTTTGTATGTAAATGTTTTTAATTGGTTTGCGCTAAAAGGACAGCTTTCTCCTATATACTTCATTTGTTCCAATCAAAGGCTTTAAACTATATCAGCTTTCATATATTGAACTAGCGACATCGCCCCTATCATCTTGCGTCTCTGTAATTAAAAAGGTAAGAAGAGGGAAGAAAAAAACCATCCTATGGCTTAACTCTGAAAATGAAATAGCCTAAAACCATACCGGGACCTATCTGAAGATTCTCTAAAGAGGAAATTTAATTAGTTCAGTAGATATTGAAATAAAAACCTTACTATGTATAAATCTTATTCAGTGATATATGAGTGAAAATACCAGCAAAAAATTTAGGTAATTTATATGTTTATAGACAGAAACGTGCTAGTAAGAAAGCACTCGCTTTTAAAATTGATTGAAAGATAAAGAATGTTAAATTTAAATTAGTTGAAACAACAAGGGAAATAAACTGAATTGTAGAGAAAACAATTTTGCTGAAGATAGTGAAGCAATCACTGCTTTAGCTCCCAGGGAGAAAGAGGACAATGGTATGGAAATTAAAACAAACTTTGGATC
The DNA here is from genome assembly GCF_053477335.1 of Acartia tonsa. NCBI lineage: Eukaryota > Metazoa > Arthropoda > Copepoda > Calanoida > Acartiidae > Acartia > Acartia tonsa. The sequence goes on along the minus strand of NC_137262.1, from coordinate 12,716,252 downwards.
TAGTGAAGTTTGCAATGAAATGTTCTTTACAGACTGCTATCGGCCTAGTCATTAATCAATAATGTTGCAGTGCACATTAATACGCGAAAAAGACTTTTACGCGTTTTAAGTCAGTGAACCTTTCCATGTACATCATGGATATTGGCTATTCTATATTATTTAGCACAGTGTGAGGGCATAATATTTAAGTTTCACCGTATGACAGCTAGCAGCATCTATAGTTCATAGATTTTTGGAGGTAATCGATACCAGGAACATTTTACCTTGATCCCAAACTTAACATAATTGAAGAATTATACCAATAAGAATAAGGATTGATTTACTACCCATTGGCCTATCCCTGTATCCCTGTCTATCTTCAGCACAAGTATTTAATGAACCTGAACAAATTTTGCATTGCATTGATTGATAATCAAATAAACAAACATTATTTCTATGGAAAACTTGAGAAAATATTTTCTCTAAACAGATAACATTGGATATTTTTTATTGATATGTTTAGTTTTTAATGAAGTGTTTTAATTTGTAAAAGCAACCTTGCAGTTAAATCACATATTTTGCCACAAATACCCACCTTTCTGTTTAAATTCTAGATCCTTTGCTCCATCAGCTTAAAAAGCTTTTTTCAAATGGATGTGCATTGAAATAACCTCAAAAATCGCTGATAAATATTTGTGAAGGTTCCCTTAACAGAACATTCTAGTCAGTCAAGAATTTTCAAAATCTTCTGATAGAAAAATTTTATATTATACTTTACCTTTCTATAACCCTTAAAATTATTTTGTCTTTTTTCAGCTTCTCAACTGTAATAATTGTTCTATAAATAACCTGTAGATATATATTTTATATTTTTGCCAAAACTAGTGTTATTTTTTTTATAATTCTCTTCTAGAGTTTAGCAAATGAAACAGGGGCTATAATATTGAAACCTGTTGAATTCACAAGTAACTTATGTCATTTTAGTCTTTTTTTCTCATAACCAGGGACTTCTAAAAGGTGTTTTAAAAATGCACTCTTTTTGAAAATACGAATTGTGTGGCTTGTATTGTTGGTAGAAAAATACCACGCATACCGTTGGAACTTCTCTGTGATCTAGTTTTTAGAAATATGAATACCATCTTTGTGCTATTTGTACTTTAGTAGCTACGGTGAAAAATTGAGCTTATTATGAAACTTCTCTAAAATGGAGACCATAATCGGTTCAGTTGTTGACGAGATTTTAACATGCAAACCCTACTACTTTTTATATTGGGATTACACTCTTTACACATACAGCACAAGTTTCATAAGCTACACTGTTGTAGATTGAGATATTTGTGTTAGACAAAGAAGTGTAATTGTGAACAATATTAGATTAATTGGAGTAAACTGTATTATAAGGTTTATCCTACTAGAGACTATATACTTAATTTTACCCTTTGATGTCTAACAGTCAATAAATGAGAAACAAATACAGTTAATAGAACACTAAGAGGATTGGGGGAAACCTAATTAATCTTTTAATTTAAAAAAGAAAAAAATTGTACTTTTGAATAGTTTAACGCGAAATAATGTCAAGCAAAAATCTTCGAATTCCTTGAGTTTCAAAAATATTCTGTTATAGCCAAAATAATATTGAGTATTTTTTTGCACATTAATCTTTCTTCCAAATAAAAATAAAATACGTTTAAACTCATGCTAATCTATCTTCGTCTAGATTTTTATATTAAACTCTGCCTCTGAAAGATTGTACATTTTTTTGAGGTTGTTTCAAACGCCCTTTGTCCTTGCAAAAAGATTAAGCTATAGGTTTAAATTCATTAATCTTTATTTTATAATTTTTTTTTCATTTTTTAAAGGAGATAAAGTATATACATAAACCTGTCTAACCCTAAAAAGACAAAACTCAATTGAGCAGATCAAATAAAACTTGTAATAAGTGGTCCTACTTTTTCAGGGACTAATGATAAAAAAATGTGTAGAAATAAAAGGTTACTTTGTTTTTATTTTCCATGAAACACTCTAGTGAATCCTATCAAATTTTTACCTATGTTTGCTTTGTATATTAACATTTTTTCACATGCATTGTTTGTAAATAGACAAAGCTATATAAAAGCTGTGTTACTTAGCCGTGTCTTTTATGGTTGCTATCGTAGTCTGACTTATTCCCTTATTCCTGATAGCGCAGCTACTATATGATTAGGGTATGTCCGTCTGTTTATCACAACGTAATAGTGCTTTATATGCTAGACGCTAAGTAGTGACAAACATTAATCGCCAATTTTACTGCAAATACTTTACGCAGCGCGTTACAGTGAACACAAATAAATATTTCTGCGCAGCTAGCAATTGAGTGAAGTCTCTCATTCACTACAATTGCACAAACAATCAAACATGCAAGTAAATATGCTTAGTTGAAAAATCTGTCATTTCTAAGTATGGTGCTTTTTTCTCTTTTGAACAGTTATCTGCACTTATTATAATATATTTATTTATCAGTTCAGTGGACGTACAGTTTTTTTCTATAGTAATGAGACAAATTACTTTTTCTGTCAAGTTTTAAAATTATAAAGTATAGAAAGCACATTTTTCGTAGGTAAAAAATATTATATTATTCAATTTTCTATGCAGTTTATAGGTGATAATAAAACCTCTACAAATGACAAAACCAAAAACAAAACAAAAGCAAATTTGTTTGATTAGGCAAATTTACGTTTAAAACTCGCAAAAGATTGTGCCTATTCTTCATCATTAAAAGTCCAAAATTGACCCATCGGACGTTCTAAAAATTAATATAAAAGTCCTATGCTTTAAAATTGTACTTTAAATGTCATCTGAAATCGAAATGACAGTTCTTATGTGCCTCAAATAACGATCAGAACGAACGGAGGGAGAATTTTATTCTCTGTAAGTTGTTTTAACTTTTAATTGTACTCAAACAAACCACATGAGTTAAATTTACTTGGCAAGATTTAAGTGCTTAATAAACATGACATATAAACTTTGTGATAGAAATTTAATCTTTAAAATTTTAATTGGAATGAAATTGAGCATTTCACTGCAAGGAAGTATTTTGTATAGAATCTGATTTCTGAACAGAGTTTTGGACAAAGATAATTTTATTGAAAATAAATGAGTCATAGGTGGATGCTTTACTTCAAATTGCCTATCGAGCACTGAAAACCACTTCCCTCTTGTATTTTTATTAAAATTTAGAATAAGAGAGTGGTTATTTTGCCTAACCACTGCGGGGCTACCATGTTCCAAGTTTAACAAGACCTAACCATGACCTGAAGTAATAAATAAACCACCGAATACTATTCTTCCTCTTATTTTCAATTTATTTAAAAAATTATCTACTATGCACATTATAAATTAACATCAATAAACAAAAGAAATATCTATACAATCAAGAAATATGGTTAAAATTTGTATGTGAGCAAACAAAAGAGAAACTTAAATTAATATATGTGATTATATTTTACGACTGAAATTCTGTACTTTTCAGTTAACTTTAAGGAACTAAAGTCTGCTGAAAGCCTAACATAATTTGTTTAAATATATGAGAGTGAACTAGGTAACCTGATAGGCTGATAAGGCAAAGTTTTTAAATTGTCATTTAACTCAAGACTTGTTTAGAAATATATCTAAAAACAATCTAAAAGAAAAAGCTTTCCTTAAAAATATCTGTATATAATCAGCTTGTAAGATTTTGTGATGTTCTCGCATTAACATATGATGTTAGTCACTCTATCATTATTAGAATTACGTTATCCCTAAAATATCATACCAATAAACAATATTAAGATACACTGGAAAAAAATTTACCAGTCTTTCAACGATTCTTAAGGGAAATTAGACAGACGTCATTGTTTTTAAATTGAAATAACTAAAAAAATACTATAACAAGAAGACAACATCCATAAACGAAGATGTTTAACTTATCATATTATTATATCAATGTGATAATCAATTTAAAAACTGTTTAAATATTTCAAATAGACGTACGGATATCTCGATCAATATTATAGGGTTGCGACGCTTTCTAAACTGTTACAAGAAACACCATACAAAGTTTAAAATCAATAATACGACTCTTACATATCTAAATCGTAAGCAGAGCTATGCGTTGCAGACACAAATTCAATGATATACCATAACTTTTGATTATAGAGTAGCTGCGGTACTGACAATAAGATTGATAACCCTAGACAATAAATGGTAATGTAGCAAAAAGAAAGTAAAAACGGGATAAAACTGTAAATTGAAATGACCCCTCTGGGAGTAGGAAAATAGTTGTCAAAGGATATCATGTGTAATGGATAGAAATGTGTAACCTTCAAGAATACATTACACAAGTTTTAATTGATAGGGGTTTTATATTGTTTTATTTGCTAAAAATAATTGAAAAGGGTTTATCCTTGTGTCAAAAGTAGTAAGGGATTTTTTTGTCTGAAGCTAAAGATTTCAGACATGAGTGGTACGAATTTGTTATACTTTATAAATATATTGAGGTTGTTTTAAGCTTTTTCTTGATATTCCCACCCTTTCCTAGAGGCTAGGTGCACAATCGCTAGTTGTGTTATCTTTATAATTGAGAAAATTCAACAGCAGAAGTCTTTGTAAAATAAACTTCACTTGGAATTGTGGAAAGAATCGTCTGACCGTTTACATTATCTTACTGGACACATGTTAAACATCATTTTATTTTTTATCAAAACTTTATTTATAATTTATTTTACAATTACTACCCGATAATTCAAATAGCTTTGGTTCCCACGCTCTATTTTGTCACCTCACGCTAAAAAAAAGTTGGCGAATAGCGACTGTATACAGCTGCAGCTGTGAAAATATGCTCAATATATATGCTCTGGTCTTGGTCATTCAAATCCTTGTTTTTCAAACACTTTTAAATACAGCAAAAAGTTCAAATTGGGTTGGGTTCTTTTAAGATATTGTTCCAATCCTTTTGGGCAAAATATTACATGCCTTTTATTGAAAGCGAAGCTTTTCTACGTATTTCCGTTCTTATGTTTATAACGGATAGCTAGGGTTGTTATTTAGGCCATGATAGAATTGTCCTATTGAATGATGACTCTAGCAACAATGAGTCACATAATATATGTATCATATAAACTTGAATTTTGGAACAATTAGTTATATTTGTTTAGAATTCTTTTATTTTCAATATTTTAGCACTAAATACGCCGTTACTTTACATATGTTAATGCTTGTTTTTTTTCTGTTTAGCTTGGTTTATATTGCCGATGTTATCCTTGTTTTAATGCTTTTATGATAACTCGGCTAGAACACACCCTCTCCTGGCTTTTTCAACTTCATTTAACCCAAATGAATATGAAGCATGAGTTTTATTTCAAGGTTAATTATTCAGGTTACCTTAACAGATATAAAAACTTACTTTTTTCCTTACAAATTCCTTGTATGAATTAATCCCCCTTCTTTTTCTGAATTCAATATTACTTTTGGTTGTGATAAGCAGTATGTTTTAGATGATGTTCGCATTTATTGTACTTAACTGTTATAGGAATCATAATGCAAAGTTTGAAAACCATATCATAATTCTAAGATGTTCAAATAAACTAAAAGAGCTAACCGTTACGGACATATGGACGGTATAAAGACCGACTCTAATCATAGAAAAGCTTCGCTTTAGAAATTAAAACTAGTTTCCTCCAGCTTTTCCACTTGTTAAATGAAGATAATATTTATCGTTTGTTCTATAAAAAAAGTATTATAGTTTTAACAGCTTATATAATATTAAATATAAATATTACTTGTTTTAAAAAGGCTATTGTTTTGTTGAAAAGCTAGGTTAAACCTGAAATAATTAACTTAGAATAAGTCCAGCAAAAAGTGCTAGGAACACAAGGAGAACTCATACATACATTTATGTATACAATTCCAGGGAGGGGGGGGGGACATTGGGATGTTTATTACACTAGTCCCCAAGATTTTATAATAACGTTTTCTTATTTGTTGGTTTAACAACTATAGGAACTTTTATCAAATTTTGATTAGTTGGTTCATTAAGTTGAGTGTCCAAACGAATTAACCACTAATTTTAATCCACAAAAGGGGTAATTTTGTGTGTCATCATTGGGATATAATGTGCATTAATTTATCGGCCATTGATCTTATCCTTTTATTTCCCTGAAACAATTCATATACATATTTGGACAAAATAACACCAGCCTTTCAAACCCACCTACATTCTGTTTTTCAACATTTTATGGCTTGTCCGTCTGTCTGTTAGTCTGTCATTACTAGTTTTCAATTCTAAGTCACTGAATTTTGCTTTGTCAGAATCGTCTTATTTGTTCCCTTTTTTGCACGAGGATTTCCTAACATTAATTTATTTTGTGATACAAAAAATCGTATCACAATCAACATTACCATCAAGAAAAACCTATGTGACTAATGTAAAACTTCTCTAAAATGAAAAACTCATTCGATTTGGTGGTTGGCAAGATCCTAACAGTAAAACCAAAAAAACTTTGTATATAATAGGATTAAGAAGTTGCTTTTTCAAAATTCAAATAATACATTTTTGTATGAACACTTTTTCATACATAACAATTTTGGGTGTTGTTTTCAAACACATATCATCTAACTCTCTCTCCCTCCCCCCCCCCCCTATCTATCTCTCTCTCTCCCTCTCTCGTGATCATATAATTGACCTTAAATTGAATTCATTCAAAAGCCCTTTTTATGCATTTATGAGTGGATAGCGGAGAATTTAATCAGCTACAGGCGTAAACAAAGGGCGGGTCAGAGTTGTTTTTGCCAATAAAGTTTGGCTTACAGTTTCAGATTATTGTATTCTATTTAGAGCCAATTGTATTTTTTTTTGCAGATGAAAAATTAAATGTAAAACTTTTCCTTCTTTAAGGATAGTTGATAATTATATTGGGCAATCATAAGCCTATTTTAAAAAAATAATAACATTGAGTGGTTTATATTGAAAGAAATTGTTCTAAAACCATTCCAAGAGAATTATAAAGCTTCCCTAAAAAGTACAACTTATTTATTCAAACCTTTTCAGGTATTACTTTCTTCAAAGTAAAATACTTATTAGACATAAAAAGTAGTTATTATGTTGTTTTTCCTATGCAACACTAGAATCTTGCAATGATCGCGCCACATCTCCTTAATTTTGAATTGGAATGAACCCGAGCGTAATACGGTTAGGAGGGGTGTGAGTTTGGGGGGGGGGGGGGTTGATAGAGAACCCTTTTGTCAGCTATTATGTCCATATTTTTGTTTCCGTGTTTTTAACACTATTGTTGATTCTGCCCAAACTTTAGGTCAATGTGGATAAAAAGATGTTAGTATGCTATCCATCAACAATAAAATACTTGCATCTCTTCAAATAATCTTTTTTTGTGGATCAGAGTTACCATTTGACTTTAGATTAGTGTTAAAAGGCATAAAACATTATATTATAAATCTTATATATTAAATTAAATTTTTTACAAAAAATATATCTTTTATTGTAACAAGGAAAATTCGTAGTAGCGCAACAATAAACAAGGACACTTTTTAAATTGATAATAACAGTAAATTTTGATGAAGTCATAAATTATAATGTAATTAGCTTTGTTTTTAATTTATGGCAAAAGATATATCTTTAAAGCAAATTTTTTCTATGTTTTCTATAACAGTTAAAATCGTTACCAGAAAATCTAAACTTCCGGTCCATTTAAATACTGGTACAATTTACCCGAATCTACTGAAAGAATCAGCTTCATATTATCTACATATATGCAGTTATAATATGATGGAATTCTTCATTGTGCTTTCATTAAAAGGTGTACATTGTACTTTTTGCAAAATTGAGGATTTTTTTTTTTGCAAATTTTTGTTTTGTAAAATAACATTTTAAGGTTGAAAACATTTGTTTGTAAAATGTTAAATAAAGAAATATGTTGCGGTTTTGAAAAGAAAATTTATATTTCTGTCATATGCAGGCTTTTTTGATGTTTACAGGGTGTACCAAAAAGTGATTATTATATTAAAAACAACATAATATGAGAAAAGACGGCTTGAACAATACTGAATTCCCACGTTTACAAAAGAAAAAAATCAAGTGATTAAAAACATAATCACAAAAAAGATTTAAAAGTAAGATTTTTTAATATTGATTTTTCACTAGATTTCCTAAATATTACCTATTTAATCTTTAGTTAATTTATGATCATCATTATAAACAAGAGAATATTCTATACCTAACTTTAAAGGTTAGAAAGAGATTTTCGACAAAAAAATTAAAATTATGTCTTTGTATATCAATAACGGTATAAACAAGATATATAGATGCACGAACAAAATGATAATTAGGGTAAATTCCCCAACAAGAATAAAACTAAAACAAAAAAAAATTGCTGCTCACACCCTCCAAATATGTGTAAAGTGCGTGTGTTCTAGATGTTAGGTTAAAAGCCTTATTATGTAATATTGATTGATTAATTTCTATTTAACTGCAGCCACCGAGGGAAACTGAAATGAGAATATCTCAGAAACAATCCATTTATACAGGAGAAAAATGATAAATTATGGTAGGGGGGTATTAATACATGTATGCGGTATTTATATAATTTATACTATTACACAGATTAAATTTTTACTATGCAAAAGGCTCATTATGTTTTCGTATTTTACTTTGCAAAAGAGAACATTATCTTTACATCAAATTAGCAATAACTATTGTACAATATGTAAACAAATTTCCAGTATGGCTTCGAAACCGAATGATATCCGTTGGACTAGAACTAGTTCTCAGCCATATTGGAAAATTATGTACAGTATTGTATTACAGACAAATTTCTGCGAATAATAAAATAAAAATCATAAAAGTATAATCAGTTTTTTTTTAGCCATGGCCTTCGTTCTTACAGTGCTAACAAAACTTGTTTTAATCTTATACTTTTTCATTTTTATATCCATGGAAAGCTGTCTATAATACGATGCGATTAATAACTGTTAAGTATTTTTTTTTTGAAAAAGCAATTATATTCGCAATAAATACAAATTTGAGTTTAATATTTACAAACTTTAAAGACTTCAGCCGGCTGCGTAATTTAGGAATGGAAATCTTCCTTGTTTTTAAAAGATAAGTTTGACTTGTTATAAAAGGTTATGAAGAATCTTGATATCATTAGCATTTAATCCTATATGGTTTTTAACCAGGGCTCGGCAGCCGCGCCTCAAACGAGAACAAACCTCTAATTTAAATCGGCTTGTGTATAAAAATAAAAATTCTGAAAATATGTATTGTCTGTTTAGGAAAAGGCTTAAACATTGACCTGAATTTAAAGTTATAACATTACGATTTCATTGAGGCTTACAAATAACTTGTCAGCCGTCGAATTTTAAGGCAACATCAAATCTTGCTTGGGTTGCGGCTGAAAAAAGTCTTGAAAAACGGTGTTCCAAATTGGGGTATCTGCTGAATTTCCTGGATCAAAAGCGGCTGTACACAACTGCGACTGCCGAACCCCCTAGTCTTAATATTCTAAAGAATGATAAAAACATTTTAATCTTTGCAAAGCACTGTAAGGTTTCATTACAAAGAAAAAGATATTTCTTGTGGAATATCTTTTATTTAAAGAAATGATACATTATAAATAAATTAATCTAATTAATTCAAAAACAAGGATTAGAACATCCATAAAAGCGAAGCAATGATTATCGAATATAAAATTATGATAAAAAAGTATTAAATGATTTCAGGAAATTCTTAAACTTTAAATTATTGTTCTATTACAAAGCTTTTAATTTAATTAATTAAATAGTAAGTTAAAAATGTTTTTAAACATTTTTGGTTTGATGCAAAAGAGGTCAGAAATGTCCCTATCAGGTTATGATTTTCAATAAAGCTTCATATTATTATTGGGGCGGTTTTAGGCTATTTTTTCGGATTCCTTCCTTCTTTAGCAAAGTCCCATTTCTAGTATACAATACTGATAATTATATTTAGCTTAACAACAAGCAAACTACTCGTAAATTGAAATAGAACAATAATTATCATTAAATTCAAAGCTTTTACTACAAATTGTAATTTAGATTGTGTATTTGATGTAATATAAACTTATAATCATGTGTAATTGACCTAAATTCAGAATAATCAGCAAAATTTTACTCATAATGCATAGATTTACTGTCGGATTTGCAAAATTATCAAGCATTAAAATATTTAAAAGATTATTTAAAAAACAAAAAAAATGAAATGAAGAATATATGGGGTAGAATATTGTTCAAATTTAGAGCAGGTATTGTGTTATTTACTAATATCATTTAGACTTTAAACAAACCTAATGTATTCAAAATCATCTGAAAATTAATGTATTACAGCTCGTTTTCTTTTTCCTGAAATTAAAAGATTGCTGCGACCACACTACAAAAGGGCAAATCTATCCTTTCTATAAATAATAATCTTTAGAAATAGTCAAAATATATTTTACGCCCTTAGAGGCCTCAAAGGGTCCAAGAGTTGAGGAGAGTGGGAAGTCGCTCCCATTTTCCCAGAACATATAAGAAGCTACATTTGTAAAGGAGAACCCTAACGGTTCAGTAGTTAGCAAGAAACTTCAGGACACATAGACACATAGTTAAGCAGAGATCCTGTTACTTTATTTTTAGGATATTTATTAACATTCAATAAATACACTAGAAAAGTGTGTGTGTATTGATTTACATGGAGGTTTTATAATTATCTTGGTTAAGAAAAAAAAGTAATTTTTAAGGAGATATAATTGAATGCATCGGCAGCTTGACAGATATATAACATTTGAGGCTACCTAAAAACTAATAAAGTTATCTTTTCTGTTCCAAATTGACTTTCTTTGCCGTGGTGATGTAATAAAAGCTGAAAAGTTACTTAGGATAAAACATATTTGTATTTTGTGCCAAGCATCGCAAGATGAGTTCCAGGGCTCGGCAGCTGCATTCAGCATGCTGTAGCTAACCAGACATTTACCAAAAAGTTGAACTTTGTTCAGAGGTGACTAACGATGGTTCTTATGTTATGTTACTATGCCAGATGTTTGGTTTGGTTTATGACTGAAAAATTGCTTTCACCTAAACCTTTAAATCAACCGATCCATCACCTCCCCACATTGATATTTAATTCAAGACCCAATTGAAAGTTGGCACAGGTTCCCCTCCCCGTGGGTAGCGTTTCATATAGCTCGTGCCCCCTCTATACTTTTACTTCAATACTCCCTGTGTAATTCCGATAACCATGCATGACATCATATCTATTTATTACCTATACTACAACAATGAATTGTCAGCTTGATTGTGGCTGTTTATCCACATTGAGCAGCAACACCTGCTATATTATTGCAATGTTTTTATCATGCACTCGGGGGTATATTAACAATATGTCGAAGAACCTATTTTATAAATCCGATTAAAACAAGGATGACAACATCAATTAGCAGCGAAGCACAAACACATAGCTTGACAGACGAACAACTTGCAGATTTTAAGTTGGCATAAAAAAGTTACAAATACGAAACCTTTATAAAAACATGGGTAAATATGTCTTTTGAAGCATGAAAGACATACCGACGGATCAAGTAAATTATATACTTGATACAAGGAATCAACACAGAAAATTTTTGCTGCTTTTTAATAGCTGATAAGGTCGAACTGACAAATGAACAGACATACAAACCGAATTATAGAGCAGCTGAATATTTAATCTTAATTTAAGTTCAGTGTATTAAAATTGAATTAGTATCATCTACATAAAATACCTATCCAAAATGAAATGTAAGAAGGTATTATGTTACCTGAACTATAAGTGGTGGTGCACACCTTAATCCAAGAAAACAGCCAAGAGATGACCTCTTCATACTTCCCCCCCCCCCCCCCCCTCCTCCCACATCCCAAATATTTTCTAACATTTCTCTTATTACACCCGCACACCCCATCCCAGTATTTTCTTACCTTAATTTGATTGAACACACTTATATTTTGAGACATTATATTCTAGGATCACCATCCTTTGCAGTGTCAAAGATATCTGAGCTGGATCTTTAAATCGTTTAGTGGTGCGCTAAATTGGGTCGATCCAGTTCAGCGCACCTAGATAGTATTATATTTCAATCTTTATATCAAAATGGATTAGGCGAACCAGCCAAACCGGGGTGAACTGGATCGCCCCGATCTAGCGCAACACTAAAACGATTTAAAGATCCAGCTCTGGTAGCATTCTATGTCGACATTCTATGTTAATGGTTTATGTCGACATGACAATATGCCACATCAGATAATAGATAATATCAAAGTCTACATGACTGATAATGAATACATACCTATGTTGTTTGACATGGCAAAATTAACTTAGATTTAAAGTGATTTTTTACTTATTAATCTTTTTTTGAAATGCAGGAAAGGTCAAATAACGACCAACCCACTATGTTCCAGCGAGTGACAAATAATCGTTTTTTACATTTTGGAAAATACACTTTTAAACAATTGTTTAGTAATATACACAAGTTTTTGGAAATAAAGCCGAAAGAATTAGCTCTTTACTATGAAAAATAAGAATTTCATGTGTAATTATACCAGAGGTATGGAATTAAGTTCCTTTTCATCATTGTTAACAACTATTTTTAAGGTCAACTAAACTACATTTCAAATCAGTGTGGACCCTTTATTTTTAAAGCTATTTTTAAGTATTATATATTTTTGGAATCAGTATGTAATAATTTATACGTTTAGCCTTTAAAAGAAGTCAAATCTCCATTTTTTAATGTAATTGTAGATGGTTTTCTTAGCATACCCGATTTCTGTAAAATAGACAATTTTCTTCTAATGAAAATTTTACGTTTGGTTCCAGATCTCGTAAGCGCAAAAGAGCGCAAGCAAATCCTCTTACATGGTGATATTATATGTATGTATAATATCAGAGAACTTTACCCTGTGTATGCGAAAGTATGCGAAGTTTGTTTTTTTAAGCCCTAAAAATACTGGGTCTATAAAAAAATAACAATTTTTTTAGATATAAAAGTAATTTATTTTCTACTTATTTAAAACACATATTCATTTAAACTAAAAGTAAAGAAAAGTTTTAAATAAAGATTATCCCTAAATGTCTAGGCTCTTATCTGAACCATTTTACCTTTTTATTGGGGGGGGGGGGGGGGAATGCCCCACTTATATCCACATCTGATTCCATTAAAGCTAGAAGTTAAAAAAATTTCATGTCGTTTCCTAATTCAAATATATATTCTTATTTAATTCGTTAGCATTATTTACTCCCTTCACCCTTTCATTAAACAACCTTATTCCAAAGGTGCTTTCATACTTATTAAAAAAAGACAAGTAGAATTTGTATTGTTTAAGATAGAAAATGCTTCCTTTAAAGTAAATTGAAAATAAAATAAAAGTATTACATATCAGAGATTTATAGGGATTAGACAATGGCCGAGAAATTAATGTACATTCCCAATGCTTCTATAAATTACAATTAGTGATTGAAATGTTTGGACACTCAACTAATAAACTAACTAATCAAAATTCAATAAAAGTCCAGCAAATTGTTATGCCTACAAATAAGAAAACGCTATTTGGTAAATTTGGGGACTATTATAATAAACAGCCCATTGTCCCCTCCCTCCCTACATATACACACAGAAAATAAATAAGAAATAGACTCATCTGTATGTCAACTTTGGATTAGAAATCGTAAAATATAAATTTCGGCGGCGGCGGTCGGCGGGAAAACGGCGGGAGATTTTCATATGATTTCAGTAGGTCATACATACTTGTTAGAAAAGCTTATGTTTAAAATTTGAAGTCAATAGGTCAAAAATTGCGGTCTCAAGAGCTGTTTAAATATTTCTGAGGGATCAGGACCTGCAGGATCATACCTGGACCCTGAAATTGACTTAAAAACTTAAATTTGATATTGGTATGTACTGGTATAGGATATTTTAGTATTTGGTAACTTAAAATGCTTAGTTTAAGGCAAACAAAATATTTTTGCTCTTTACCTGTATGAACCTGCCAGGTTTGCTGGCATCCTGTGCCAGCCAGGATGAAGATATTTAAAATTTCGCAATTATATTGAAAGATATATTGATACTTATTGCTATTTAAATAAAATTTCATCAAAATTCTAAAATATACACTCTCTATGATTTTTTGTCATTTCTTGGCTTTTCTGGAACACGGTGCAACCTACGTTGAAAATCCCTACATAATTTCTTTTAACGGGCCAAAAATTTACACAGACACTCTTACTTTCAATCAGTGTTGTGCACAGCGATTCACCAGAGGGGTGTTTAACACTTAGGTGGGGAAAAGGGGGAGGTTGACCATCCAAAAATCAAAAGGGAGGTGTTAACACCCCACTACACTCCCCTACCCTGCTTATAATTTTACAAATACAAAGGCCTGAAAAATACAGTTGACACTAACGAAAACTATTATACAGGGGCGTCCAAGCTTTTTATTTGGGGGTAAGGGGAGGGGTAATTTGTTTTTTTGGGGGGGTAAAATGCCGCAAATTTTTTTTACCTTCCCCAAAATTTTTACCCCGGGGGTAAAATGGAAAATATTTTGGGGTTGCCTACGGCACCCCCAAATTCGTTTAAGGAGGAGGGGTTATCACCTCTTTACGTCCTTGATATTATACCAGCAAAATCTAAAAAATGCGCAAATTTCTTTTAAAATTAGAGGATACAAAGTTGAAGTTATACCTGGATCAGACCCTATGAAAATGCATTGACCTTGATGTACACACAAACCTCATTTATCTGCCAATAATGGATTTATTAAAACTTGGATGTTACACCAGAATTTCATGTTCTCTAATAATGTGAAACTCGCAGCGGGCTAAAATAACCTCCTCTACTGAATGAACGAAATTACCAATAAATAAGTTCCATTTTAGCAACATAAATAGATAACAATTTTTCCCCTGTCATAATATCTGCGTATATTTTATATCCATTCTGCCAATGCACAGTGGGACGAATAGGAAAATTATAGGACTTTTCAGGCCTAAACATGTACATAATAATAAAAACTCATTCCTTAAAAATTGTGATAAAGAACAAAAAAAATACTTTATGAATGATTTTTATCTGTCTCTTTCTTTTTATTGCAGAGAAAGAGAGAGAGCAAAGTAGAGTTTGTCTTAATTATCCAAAGTTTGAGCGCAATCCATCTGCTTTTTTGCTACTTTCTCAACCCTATCCAAGAAAAAATACATTTGTGTATTACACAGAAAAAGAATTTCTGTGATTGTAAGAAATCATTTAATTTCGTAATACTCAACGTTAAATTCTTTTTTATTAAATTCGGGTAAAGTCCCTTTCGTGGCAACGCCCCTTAAGGAGCGATTCTTCGTATTTTCACAGTAGCTTTTTCTCCTATTTCTAGCCCCTGTGGGGGCTCCAACCCTGTGGGGGCTCTAAACCTGTGGGGGCAATCAACTAACCCAATATAACCTAACCTAACCTAAAATAACCTATCAAAAGCAACTTTCCAAAATTCGACTAATCGCACCTTAAGGGGCATTGCTACGAAAGGAACTATTTCCCTAAATTCTTACAAAAAGTTTATCAAAAACTACAAAACATATTTTTTTGGCCTTCGTCTAATTAAAGAAGGGTGTGGTAAGGAAAGAAGAAATAATTATGTTTGCAGTCTTCTTAATTAATGCAGAAACTGGACATAAGAAAATGCAGTCGGTGCAATTAATCCTAATCAAAATGATGTTTTACTTTACTTCTGTTGATTTTATGTAATCCAATTCTAAATAATAAAGTTACAGAATGTTTGTGTGTCTGTATGGATGTATGTTTATCCAGTAAATTGATGTAAACTACATTACAGATCGCTCCACAACTTTTAAGAAAGTTTAGTCAGAGATTTTAGTTTATTTTTTTTTGAATTGGGACCTGAGAAAAAATTTACGATAAACAAATTTGGTGCTTGCTTACATGTGAAGACCGGAGCCCCGAAACCCCCCCCCCCGCTTAGTTTTGACAAAAATCAAAAATAAGGGGGGGGGGGTAGTTTTTAACCCCCTGCTTAGTTTTGACAAAAATCAAAAATAAGGGGGGGGGTAGTTTTTTTGCGCAAAATTAAAACCTTTTACTGGCCAAAGTCAATAAATAAGGAAATTATGCCCCAAAACATGAATATCCCTGTAATAAGGTTTCCCCTCTGGTATACTGGATTTACTTGATTTACCTCACTCAACTTTCTGGCGTGTGTACAGTGAAAAAACTACCCCCCCCCCCCTTATTTTTGATTTTCTTCAAAATTAAGGGGGGGGGGGTTAAGTCTTTGCCTTGCTGAGCACTTTTCCTCCTTGCCGTTTTCCAGACATTAAAAAACTACCCCCCCCTTATTTTTGATTTTTGTCAAAACTAAGCGGGGGGGGGGGGGTTTCGGTGCTCCAGTCTACCACATGTAAGCAAGTACCACAAATTTTTTTTCATAAATAAAAGTATCTTTAAAAGTTCTCATCTCATGAATTTTATTACATATGTGGTGATTGTATCGATCAATGCATAGATTCATTCTTGTCTACAATACAAATTTTAGCATATGAATAGGCCTAGCAGAACTATTTGTAAATATAAACAGATAAATTGCTCCACTTTATTTATGCAGTGTTACAACATACATAATAAAACATCCAGCTCAGGTACAAAACATTTCTGCCCCATTACCCGAAGCCTTTCTTCTAAATTGTGTACAGGGTCACAACTAAAATGGATAACTAATCTTTGCACCCTTTTATAGAAATTATTGAAGCTTTTCATAGGTCCTTGGATGGTTTTAAGCTATTTAATTTTCTAATTTAAGTCTCGGGATGTGTTCATGCTATATTTCTGCTTTCCCTACACCTTCAATACAGAGCCCCTGAAAGCTAGGAAAGGGGGGCAGGGCAGCCTCTAAAATATGTTCAAGCAGTAACAAGCTACTCTATGAAACAATGTGTCCTTCAGACCGTCAGTCTCTCTGCAAATCAACTTCGTTTTAGGGGAAACAAGATTTTTTTGGCTGCTATTCAAGAATGAATGTTGAAATTTACATGTAAATTAAACAATACAGTGTGCACCCTGTATTTTATATTCATTATGGGAAGAGTGAGGCTAGGAATTTACTTGCAAAAAAAAACTATACATTGTGCACCCTGTATTTTATATTTAGTATGGGAAGAGTAATGCTAAATATTTACTAGTAAATAAAACTATACAGTGTGCACCCTGTATTTTATATTAAGTATGGGAAGAGTAATGCTAAGAATTTACTAGTAAATAAAACTATACAGTGTGCACCCTGTATTTTATATTCAGTATGGGAAGAGTGATGCTAAATATTTACGAGTAAATAAAACTATACAGTGTGCACCCTGTATTTTATATTCAGTATGGGAAGAGTAATGCTAAATATTTACTAGTAAATAAAACTATACAGTGTGCACCCTGTATTTTATATTCAGTATGGGAAGAGTGATGCTAAATATTTACGAGTAAATAAAACTATACAGTGTGCACCATGTATTTTATATTTTGTATGGGAAGAGTGAGGCTAGGAATTTACTAGTAAATTAAACTATACAGTGTGACTGTGCACCCTGTATTTTACATTCAGTATGGGAAGAGTGATGCTAAATATTTACTAGTAAATAAAACTATACAGTGTGCACCCTGTATTTTATATTCAGTATGGGAAAAGTGAGGCTAGGAATTTACTAGTAAATAAAACTATACAGTGTACACCCTGTATTTTATATTCAGTATGGGAAGAGTGAGGCTAAGAATTTACTAGTAAATAAAACTATATAGTGTACACCCTGTATTTTATATTCAGTATGGGAAGAGTGATACTAAGAATTTACTAGTAAATAAAACTATACAGTGTGCACCCTGTAATTTATATTCAGTATGGGAAGAGTGATACTAAGAATTTACTAGTAAATAAAACAATACAGTGTGCACCCTGTATTTTATATTCAGTATGGGAAGAGTGATACTAAGAATTTACTAGTAAATAAAACAATACAGTGTGCACCCTGTATTTTATATTCAGTATGGGAAGAGTGATGCTAGGAATTTACTAGTAAATAAAACAATACAGTGTGCACCCTGTATTTTATATTCAGTATGGGAAGAGTGATGCTAGGAATTTACTAGTAAATAAAACAACCTTTTTACACACATTGGAAATAACATAAAAATGTTAAATCTGTTCAAACACAGCTTTTCTTACAAAATGTTTATTTTGGATTCGTTGGATATTGTAAAAAGAACAAGAAACCAAAAATATGCGAATGAAAGCTAATTTAAAATAGACAATAACTAAGCAAATGTAAAACTTTAAAATTTTTCTTTAACAAATCGCATATTTGATGAAACCCTAAATAGCATAATACATTATTCTTCCTGAAACTTAAAGTGCTTATTTTAATTTAAGATTCACTCAAGAAGGAACTATAAAATAACGTATTCACACCCTAATTAGAAAAAAATAAATTTTATACTTGTTTAGAAATTTGATCGCTTCACATTTAGACTGTTTTAATAGATATATTGAAGGGAGATTTTCTATTAAGACCATAACCTCACCGAAGGAGGAGGGGTCGAGGAGTTTGGACACTCAACTGAATGAACCAAGCAATCAAAAATCGATAAAAGTTGCTAAGCCAACAAATACAAAACTTCACAACAAACTGTAGAATGATAGATACAGATGTTTATGAGATCCTATTGGACATAAACAACAACTACCAAACAAATTTTTAGCTGAAACAAGTTGACACTTTCACCTTGTACCAGGCCAAAATTCAAGGCCACTGATTGGAATAAATTTAGTTGGAAGACAAACAATGAAAATGGATTATCTGAACCTCTTATAACTTCTCATATTCAAGAGTTGAATTGTAATAAATCATAAAAGGATCTAGGAAGGCAATAATTACAAGAACTTTTAAGAACATCAAAAAAGTATTTTTTAATTAAACCTTGAAAGTTGGATATAATGCTCCCATTAATGGGATGGCCGCTTAGAAAGTTTCTCATCCATTTGGATTTTCGTGAAATTAAATTTTTAATGATTTTACAGCCAACTGGTTTTATATGAATGCTCGAACAATTAGTTAAATAATTCTTTCAAAAGCATTACTTAATTAACCTTATTTTATAAGAGATTTTACATGAAAAGTAAAAATAGATAGAAAGATGGTAAATAAAAAGAATTGCAATTTATGAATGTTCATAGAATAACTAGGTTGAGCAACTTCTCATCCATTATATTTAATAACAAGGCCTTGTAAGCAATTTTATTGTAATACGACTGTACAAAATATCTTCAGAAACCAGCCACTAATATGCTAGATAGCATATTCTTTTTTTCTGCGAAAATTATAACAATAAATTTTCTTCAAACTGTATAAAGATGGAAAAAATCCCACACATTGACGTAATGTAGAGGAAAATTGTTAAGAAATTCTTACATATTATAAATTGTTTAAAAAAATTATTATTCCTAAAATAAAATGTGCACTTTTTCCTTTTTACTACACTTTAGGTTCTTTATAAAGAAACTTTAAACCCTTTAGTTGGATAATTATTGAAGCCTTATGTAATTAATTACACCGTTGAAGTGTGATTATCCTTGAAATTTAAGAGATCAACAAGGGAACCCAAGCGCATTATCTGCTTGTAATGGAATTTGATAATCTAATGCCAACTACAGGATATTGGGTTATGTAACATTTAACGAATAATGACCAATTGATTGCACGACCTTTGTCTGAAAGGACTAACTTTGCATGGCATACGAGATGGGCTTGTTTATTGGCATAGGCATTCCTCCCTACTTTCACATAAATTCATTGTGGTAGTAGTTATCATTTTATGACGGGACTGGTGTGACGCAAACCCAACACCTCCCCGCTATCATTTACGCGGGCCGCGGCTATGGTTGCGACTGAAGTACTTTTGCTCCAGGCTTGCAGATGTCGATCTCGACAAATAATGGATAATAAACATGTATTGAAACATAAAATTTACTACATTTGCTAAAAGTTTTTACATAATTTCTTGTTCTTCGAATAATTTACAAGTTGAAAGTTGCAGATCATGCTCTAAATTAAATATTTTAATATTTTTGCAGTGCAAAGGTGGGTTTTCTAAAACAAAATCAGTTCTTTAGGGAAATCGAAAAATTTTTGTACAGATTCCTTTTAATAATATGAAAAAATTATAGAAATATTTTTGAAGATTTTTAATATAAATATTGAAGATTTTTCTTACAAAATATTTTATAAAACCCAGCTCTGTTGTTTACCAATATGACTTCACATAATTAGATCCGTGTGCTGTGGTTAGAAAAACTTTAACAAGGATAAAATTGTACAAAACCAGCAACAGTATTTGTTATCTGAATTTATAAAAAAAAGAAAATGAGAAGGATAAACCTTATTCTATCCATGTCAAAGGGAGGGTACATTTACATCACAAGCGACTTCGCCCCTAAAGAACTCTAGGGGCACTGGAGGTGGGGAGAGAAATTTTAATAAAAATTTTTGGGGTGGGTTATTTGTTTTAGGGACAATTTCTTGGGATGGTGGTGGGTGGTACCATCACTCAAGATAGCTATAAACATTCCCAGGACCTATGGGAAGCTATACTGAAAAGGATAACCATATCAGTTAAGATCCTTCGGTACACACAGACATATAGACAGACACAGATGTTACAAAAGAACACGTAAATAACAGGAAAGTAAGCCCCTAAACAGTATTACCATTGCAACATCAAATTGAAACATGAAATATCATCAAGTGAGTTATAAATTTACGTAAAGGTAAATTGAAGAGTAGCACAACTATAAAATAAAAAGCAGAGTAAAGAAAAATTGTAAATTCTCTTCGGAAAGAAAATCCGCAGTGGACTTTTATATTTCTCTCCGTCTTCCTGTAAACTCCAGATATACAGCTCAAATAAACTCTTATATTTGAGGGAAAAAACTGTAGGGGAAAAGATGAAAAAATACATATATATTAAGTTTAGGTATTTGTTTAGTAGGTTTGTTACAGATATAAAAGTGAATATGATAATAAATAAATAATGTGTAGTATATAATTTACTAGCGGCTACGCCCCTAGAGGCCTTTAGATACACTTAAGGGAATGGAGGTAGTGGAAGAAGTCGACCATTCATTTTCACTTATACATAGTTTTAAAAGGAAAGGAAAGAAAATGTTTGTTTATTTTGGTGGGATGGGGGGGGGGGGGGCTGTGGTAGGTCATTTTTCCTAGGGGTTAATCGCTGTAAAGGAAAACCATATCGTTTCAGCAGTTAAAACTTATTTTACTATGCTATTAAAAATTATATAACACTGTTATTGCTCAGCTAATTATAGAAATTAATATATTTCCTAAATATGGTTTTAGATCTATTCATTTTTATGGAAGCTAGGTACACTTCAGATAAAAGTCAATTAAATTAAAGTTCTATTTGTGTTTTTCCAATGACAAGGAACTTAATAGTGCACATAATTACAGAGTAGCTGCACCTCCAATAGAATAACCGTGACATGTTATCTATTATTTGGTAGAGGCACATCTTAAGTTTATCCTTTTATTCTATCCTGTTAGCTTTGTTTACAAAATAATCAAATAAACGGGGGATTAATCAAATATCTACAGAGTCCCCCTCCCTCCTCTGGCAGGGAGGGGAAGGACAATTGCGACTGAATAAACCAACATCCCCTTCTCCCCCCTTCAATGAGTGTAATGGTTTGTAACTTTAATTCTAATTACTATAGAAAGTGAGAAGATTAAATTTGCGGCCGTTGTCCTATCTCTGTTTCCCTGGCTCCTCTCCATACT
Source organism: Acartia tonsa (assembly GCF_053477335.1). NCBI lineage: Eukaryota > Metazoa > Arthropoda > Copepoda > Calanoida > Acartiidae > Acartia > Acartia tonsa. Next base: position 12,694,384 of record NC_137262.1, on the reverse strand, counting down.
TCATCTGACTAACCAACCAAACAGTGTTTTCAGTTTTTCAAAATGGTACAGGTATTCTAAAAAGGAAATGCTTGAACAGTATAGGAAAAAAATGATTGTAGTATTAAAGTACTGTAAGGAGAAACCAAATATGAAGTTATAAACATGAAATATAAGCCGTCTCATAAAAATAGCAGCAGAGGAATAGAGTAGTGTAGAGTAATATCTCAGAGAATTGACCGACCAAGTGAGTTATAGAGGTCGATTTTTAGCGATTAGAAAAAAAACGAATAACTCTAAAGATTAAAAATCACATTCTTATGGCACACAAAGTAAATTATAGAGTACCATTTCTATACTTAAAATTAACATAAAAATTCTTTGATGATAAATCATATCTGTGCATGGTGTATAAAGTCACACGACTAACAAAGCAGCAAATTTAAATAATTGAATTTGTTCAGCTCCTCCCCAATAACAATCAAGCGCAGCTATTTTCCTAATATCTGTCTATAACCCTGATGAGATGTTTAGTTCCCTTCTTATTGAATGAACTTACAGATAGCAAAGTTTTTCTGATTATATCCTAAACAAAAGCATAATAGGTAGGTAGCTTCATAAGTAAGTTTTCAAGGAATACTAAATAATTTTACTTTTTTGGTTCATAATATTTTCTTTTACATACTTGTAACGTAGTTTAAAATAAAATGGACCACTATGTCCGTAAGTAGTATAAAGATAGATGGCAAAAACGAGCCAAAAAATCACAGTGTAAGTCTCTTCTTGTTCAGAGTATTTTTTTAAGTGTAGCCAATTGATTTGTAAAAATTGTTAGGGTATTTTAGATTAAATTAGTCAAAATTATCAATTTTATATCGCATTTGTAAATCAATCGAGATAGCGTAATATATTTCATTTCTCTAGCTTTTATTTCAAAATCTGTCAATCGAAAGATTTAGTCATTTTGATGTTAATACGTCCAGGATGTTTCATTTTGACACACTAACATATCTAAACTTGATTTTAAGGATTTTTAGCCAAATCGTACTAGGAATCACTAGTTCAAAGATCATCATAACAAATGTTTAAAATAAGCATGCAGACTTTTTGGTGAGGATTATAGAGTTATTGCGCTTTCCACATTATACCTAAATGCTTCAGGAACCGTTACGCGGAAATTGAAATAGATTAAACAATTCAAGCATGCCTAAATTAATATCATAACTATTTATTTGGTATGACAGGACGGACCGAACCTAATTGCAAGAAAGCTTTACTTTGAAAATTATTTTGTTTATTACTTAATGCAAAATTGATCATATTTTATAAGAAAAAAGGTTAAGATATTCTCCTACAATGATGTTTCAAAGGAAACTCTTTCATTACAATTATTTTATACAATAATTACAATATTTAATAATACTAGTGGATTCGCCCCTAGCCTCTAGGGAAGAATGGATGAGGTCAGTAGAATAGCCTAAAACCATCCCAAGGCAATGATAAAGGAAAATCGGACCAGGATTTTCTGAGATCTTTAGCTTCAGACAAAAAATACCCTAATACTCTATATCATAGAATATCGTTGTCAATTTAAATTCGACTGCTGCTACATTCATCCTCCAATATGTAAATGAGCCAGTTTAGCGGCTGTGGTTACAGATTGTTCCAAAACAGTGCGTTTCGGCTGAAATCTATTACATACTGGTGGCTTTAGCTTCTAGCTGTTAAAGAATTAAGTATCTATTTTTAGTTGCTGCTGTGGATTTTAAATAAACAGCTGGTTGACTAAGGCTGCGGTTGCTCTAAAGAAGTTGATTTTCTTTGTGATTGTTTGTAAAAAAAATTAATTAGAAAAAGATTTTCAGAAAAACCCAGAGCACCTTTTTGACTTGTTGCAATAATAACAGATAATGATACCATTTAAACATAAAATATATGTCTTATTTATTGATAGGTTTGGGGGTTGCAAATTTAATGCAAAAAGAAGTCTAATTTTAGCATGGAATGTTGCCTGGAGGCAAGCAAACCAATTTTAGCTGCATGCCACTTCAGTGAAGCATTTCAATTGATTTCAGAATAATACAGTGGCTATTACAAACCTAGAAAAACTATATATATATAATTATATCAAGTATTATACCTCGTCAATATTCACTGCAATAGTTAATAATCAACTTTATAACATTAAATAAAGAAGTTATAACTAACATTTTATAATAATTTACACTTTAATAATGTTAATTATATATTGAAAACAGTCTTATTTCGATTTAATAACAGCCCACAATATTGACTAGGTAATTGCTTTCAAATATTAATAAATTTGTGACTTGAACCTAATGATTAGTGATATCTTAAAAGACAAACAAAAAACTACTTCTATACATATATAATGGGAGTTTCAATATAGCACTCAATAAAAATGGTTATTATAATTGATTTTTTAGAGTAAAACAACGTTTTTTACTTCAATTTTATTTATCTTTAACTTAAAGTTTCATGCTTTCGCAATCTTCAGAAAGATACTAATGATTTTTATAACATAATTGGATGTTATTATAATTGATGTATTGAAAACAGTAAAATGTCGCTAATAATTCTATGAGCATAAAAGAAAGTGTTCTTTTCCATATTTATGAATTAACCGCTCTACTACACCCTTATCAATTCAAATTTCTCACTTTCTTTGGCTAAAGTTCAGTTTTATGGCTGAGAGTTTGTTTGAAAAAAGTAAAAGTTGGAATTTTACTTTAGGTTATATCTGGAGAAATTCTTTGTTTGCAGAAAACTAAAAATAGATATAATATAATTTTATTAAAGATCCTGGACATGAAATATTGATCTCAATTCATAGAATCTTGAATTTAGAGAGAAAAAATACTATTAATATATTTCTTTTCATGAGCTTCTTATGTAGAAATACATTCATAAAAACCGTATTTTATTTTTGCAAAATTAAATACAGGCATTGACAAGGAAAACATCATCTTTAAAAGTGAAGATTAGAAGATAATAAATAATTTTTACAATTAAGATAAAAATCGAAAAACAGCGTAAAGTGGCACCAAAAAAGTGACGTCATACAATAAAACAACGTTTTGCTTCAATTTTATTTATCTTTAACTTAAAGATTTATGCTTTCGCAATCTTCAGTAAGATACTTTAGGAGAACTAATCTTTAGAGAACAAATTCCATTAAAAAAACTAAGACCTGAATGTGTAAGTAAATAAACAAACCAAAATAATATGAAATATGTAATTTAATAAGTTCAAAGACCTCTTGGTTTAAACCACTAAATATATTCCCAAACCATGGTTTATCTAGGTGTAAGGTAAAAGAAAATGTGCAGACAAAATATAATGTATACGCCTCATAAATGCAAATATTCCATACGCATAATTCAATTGCAGATACATAGTTTATATGTTTGAGAGGTTGGAAAGACTTAATCCAAAGGTTCATACATCTTTTGATTTTAATGATTAAAAGAGAAATTGTTATAAATGTAGTAGATTTATTTTTTATCTTCCGTTTCATACATTCTCATTGACGACAAGACTAACAATCTGTCTACAATAGACAATAAAATTTAGATTAAAACAAGAAAAATTTTATATTTTCAAAGTATTCTACATCACTGCACTGTAAAAATTTTCAAAGTTAGTCTTGTCGGCCGTTTGATATTGTACAAAGTACATATTTGTAATTGCTTTCAAGTCTTGAAATTAATGTTCTACAATACAGTGAATTATATTCGCTATAATTGAGGGAAAAAAACTTAAACAATCCTTATACAAAAGTAAAGGATTGTCTAAAGTATTTGTCTGTCTTTATGTGTGTAGCCTCTGAACCGATTTGGTTTTCCATTACAGTGTAGCTTCTTCTCATAGGTCCTGGGAAGGTTTATTTCTATTTTTGGGGAGGGTATTTCTACCCTTCCAAGAGAAATCGCCTCTAAAAAAATAACCCCGCTCCTACAAAATTTAAAATTGAAAGTGTAGGGTGATTACTGTTATTTAGGAATACCTCTTTAGAGCCTCATAGAAAGAGATAAATTCCTTTCTATAAGTTCACCTCAGCTCATCATCAATACTATTCAATGTGGGTTATACATTTCATAACTATCAATACATACTATCCAACTATTTCAAGGAAAATTTAACTATAGGAAAAGTACACTGCTCATACATTACAAACATATAGAATCTTTGCTTATTTTTTTTTTTAATTTATGTAATTAAAATGCTTGCAATCAGGCTTTCGATTAACGATTTATGATTAGGTTATTTTGGGTTTTTTTTTTCTCTCAAATTAAATTTTCTTGATTAGGGATAATCTATCCCGTTGAAGAATCAATGTCTATGAGATCTTAATTGACACAATGAAACATATTGTTAGGTTTGT